>NC_135279.1:17873377-18180471 GCF_051311805.1 Agelaius phoeniceus | reverse complement strand
GTTCTTCATGCACACAGAGTTTATTTTCCTATGGCCCCCCTCTCTGGCGAGCTGGCTCATGCCGAGGGCAGGCAGGGAGAGGTGAGGCCAGGGATTCATTGGCTCTAATGCACAACTGAAAGATGCTTTCAGTCAGCTGCAGCCTGGGTGCCAGGTTTTATTTTTTCAGTGCTCTCACTCTGGGGTGGAGAGGGCCAGCCCTCTCCTTCCTCATGCCTCCTTTGCTCTCACACAATCTTTGTGGAGCTGCAGAAAAGAATGTTCCCATAAATAAACAAAATATTGAGTTACACACCATGTAAGTGACGACAGAAGAGAGCCCCAAGTCATCTTCTTAATTTCTATGCACAACACAACGTGCCAGCTCTCAGATAAAAGATGCATGAAAGAAAATGACATTGCTTCCAAGCCCACATAGTTTTGAGGTAAAATCACCAAGGCATCATTCCCCACGTGCTCCTGTGCACCCTCCTGCCCACCCTGCCGGGAGCTGCTCCTGCTGCTCCCGCTGCTCCTCCATCCCTGGCCTGCTCCAAGGTTTGCTCACTTTCCCAGCCCCAGGTTGCTCTGACTGAACTCCTGCAGGCCAGCAGGTTTGGGGTCAGAAGGCAAAGTGCTGACTGCAGACCTGGCACATCCTGCTGCAGTGCAGCTGCAGCTCTGCTTCCCCTGCTGGAAATCAGGGCTTGGCTCTGCACACTTTAACTGGGGACAAATTGCTGCAAGGGTCTTTGCAAAGCCCTCTTGTGCAGTGCTGGTTCCTTCAGATTCTACCGGGCAATTTACAATTAGGCTACTTTTAATAATAATTTGGTATCGGAAACACTTCACGGAATAATTTTCAGGCTCACTACAGACATTATTCATGAGAAAGCGATTCAAAATATTCAAGAGAGAAATATAACACGACCCTGGTGGATTTGGTTGTCTACACAGGCCTTGTTGCTTTGCTTTGGGCTCTGGTGGGGACTCTCACACAATTTAGCTGTAAGGAAACATCCTGAAAGCCAACATTTTCCTTGTGGCAGGAGGGGATGGGATCACACCCTGGAGCACGTTCACCAAGTGCCACAGTGCCCGAGCCCTGGGCACAGCACGGGACAAGGCACAGTGACAGTGTCACCACAGAACAACCTCAGCTCCACGATAAATCCAGGCTGAGAAGGAAAATGAATACCTGGAAAATGAAATCTTTTTCAGAGTTCCCGGACAGCCCTGGGAAAGGCAAAGGACTGAACCTCTGCACTCTCAGGTCCAGGGCAATATTTAAAACCACGCCCTGCTTTCTGCCTAATTACACATCCCTGTGTTAGACCTAAAATCACAATGCTCATTGGAAAAGCTTTATCAGGGCTACTCTGATTAGGAAATTCAAATTGCTCATGAAATATCAGGAACATTTTGCTCTCTCTCCCATGGGAGGTGCCTCTCAGTCCCTGTCCTGGGAGAGCTGCTGGGGCAGTTGTGCTGCAGTTCTGCTCTGTGTCCCCTCAGTGCAAACCTGGCTCTGCTGGGCAGGGACAACCACAGGCACTGGGCTGAGCTCTTGGAATCTCAGGCTGTTTGTGTTGGAAGGGACATTAAAGCTCATTTCAACCCATCCCCTGCCATGGACACCCTCCACTAGCCCAGCCTGGCCTTGGGCACTGCCAGGGATCCAGGGGCAGCCCCAGGTGCTCTGGGCACCCTGTGCCAGGGTCTGCCCACCCTCACAGGGAGGAATTTATTCCTTACATGTAATATAAATCTCTCCTCTTCTAGTCTGAAACCATTCTCCTTTGTCCTATCACTATCTGTAGTGGTGAAGAAGCTATTTAATTTGCTGTGTAACTTCTATTTGTTTGGAATGTAATTTTACATTCTCTTTTGCTTTCCTTGGTCTGATTTAGGATCTCTTTCTTTTCTTAAGCTGCAGTTCCTTTTCCCCCATCCTCTGTGTTTCCCTCCCCAGACTTTCCTCAGGAAAGGCACTTATATCCTGCAGCTGCTCTCTCAGTATCCATTTGTTCCTCACACTACATCAGAAGTTGGATGGGATGGACTTCTATTTCTTATTCTCTCCCCTGTTTCAATTTTTTCATGACTGATTTCAATTTTTTTTTTTTAAGAGAGGAAAAGATAATTCTGGTATTGACTTAATTGAAAAGGGAAACTGAAGCCTATTGATTTAGTAGGAGTCAAAAGCCTAGATGAATTTAACTGCCCCTTCTTTTCTAACATGAAGTTGTCACTAATAATTTGCTGTATTCTTTAAAATTTAATTTATGGAATATCATTGAATTTTGAAAGAGCTCGCAGTGACTTGAACACAGCAAGAAGTAGAAGTTTATAGCCCTTAACAAGAAAAAACAGGACTAGAAAGTCCTTCATGTTCTCCCAGCTAACCATAGAAACAGCCATTTTCTTTTAAATAATCTCAAGGAAAAGTTAGCGAAACATAAATTAGAACAACTGCCACTGATTTATTTTTCTGAATAAAAAGAACATTCAGTAGCAGGTCATTTGTTTTTGTTTTCTTTCAGAGAGTAAATGGAAACATATTCTTACCTCACTTTCCTCATAAGTACAGTAGATTTCCTAAGCTTGTGTCAAGGTTTTATTGCCAGGAAAAAGTGGTTGAATAATCAACATTTGTAATGAGGGCATCACCAGACATGGAATACAGCTGTCAAACTGGTACCCTGATTTTCTAGGCACTGGCTGATCAGGTTCTGATTGTTAGTGTCACTGTGCTGGACAGGTAGTGATGATCACCTTCCCATGGAGGTGCTTTTTGGAGAAGATGCATTTCTGAATGAGGAGGTGCCAGGCCCTGGTGACAGAAAGGTTTGTGAGCACTGACAGGAGCACTGAGCATGCGCTGCTGCCAAATCACAAAGTCAGGGTGATCAAGTGCATTACAAGAAGGACTGGAAAATCCTGGGTTCCTGTTCTGGCTCCATCCTTGACTATCCACTGTGACCTTAAGCAAATAATTTGAACTTCTCCCAGCCAGATTCATTGCTCCTGTAATTCCATTTGATAGGATAAATGAGGAAGTGTATGGCCCTCTCTATCTTCATTTCCCTATCTGTAAACATGGGTGAATGCTTTCAGGATGTAATTATTGCCCACAGGTTCTGAGATGTTTCAAATCCTTGCAGCTCTTTGATGTCTGCAAACTTATTTGTTGATATGTGGAATACCTGTGTGGTAAGAAGTTTTAGAAAATCTCTAAGCTTTCATCCAAGAGTGGGTGGAAAAACATTATATGTATATTGTATAAGTTTAATCTTGTTTTCAGCTTTCTTTTAAGTGTAAAAATTTGCCTATCATTTTGTGCCCAACAGTTATCTGTATTCTGCCTGAAATACCTAACAACGTCTGCCCTGTTAAAAAGCAGCCAAAAGCTTGGCTTCAGTATTGAAAAGCCCTTAAGAAAATTATTTGTCTGTGTGTCTGCACAGCTGTGATCAACGAGACAGTACCAGGGTGATGTCCATGAGGCACTTGGAAGGCACAGAGCTCTTCAGAGATTTATGGCAAGCTGATGTGAATTATTCTCAGCTCTCTTTCCCAGCTGGGAGGCAGCTGGTGTCCCTCTGTGGGCTGTGTGGGGTGCACATTTTCAGCTGGGCTTGCCTGTCCCAGCAGCTCAGCTCTCCGTGGCACCTGGTGCTGGGTGCTCTTGGGTTGTCCAGAAAAAGCTCCCTGGGGGCTGTGGGTCCTGCCATGGCACTGAGAAAGGAAACTGGGGCTTGCCAGAGCGCGTGCTGGCAGCTGTGCTGGCATGGAAGCCTGTCCTGCTGGGATGCAGATCCCAGAGGCAGATTCCCTGTGGGAGCACATCACACACGTGGTGCACTGAGTTACCAGGACTTACAGCCATGTGTGTGGGACAGACAGACCCTGGAGACCTTGAGAAGTGTCCTGAAGTCCACTGTTCAGAGAAAAAATAACACTTCTGGAAAGAGATTGTTCCTAAAAACAGCCAGTGTTTTGCCAGCTCTGTGTAGATGTGACTGCTCAGAGCTTGTGGCATCAGGACTCCAGGCCAGGGCCAGGGAAGGGTGGCCAGGGAGCTCTTCTGGTGGAATGGTGGTGCAGGGGGAGCCTGGGGTGGTGGAGGAGGCAGACATGGGCTCACAAGGCTTTGGTTCTCTCTCAGAGTTCCAAATGAATCCATTGCAAGTGAAGTCATTTCCTTTTTCCTCTCTCTCCCAGGGGCCCGACAGTCCCTGGTGTGCACAGTGCTCACTGCAGTGAGTTTGATCTCAGTTAAACAATCCAGACTAAGTCAGAACAACCCAACCATCCTGCAGTTTGATTCCAGCATTGCTGCAGGGATGAGTCCTGACTGTAAGCCAGGCTTAGCAGGGTCTTGTTTAGCCCTGGTCACAGTCTGGGAGCAGCAGAAGCCACAGCATTTCATGTGCTGAAAATCAGAGGTGGAAAAGAGCCCTATTAGGTCATTCATTTTGTTGGCTCTTGGCAGAATTATTCCTGGTGCCATGCTCTCCAAGGAGCCTGATCCTGTCCAGTTTGGAATAACTAGCCCTGGTGCTACAGCTACCTTTTACTTGGAAAAACCATTTCAGTGTCTAAGAGACCTCCTGGGTAGGAACGTCAGGCACAGCTGGGAGCAGTAAGTGATTCCTTGAACACTCTGAAGCAGTTCCACCTCTCTCTTGGGTGGCTGTGCCAGTGGAATCCCTCAAACCTGCTAAACTCAGCTTTAGTCACCGTTCTGGCCCAGATCCTCCAGTGTTTGATCTTTCCTTGTGAACCTGCCCCTCTAGGCCCAGAGATTCCCACACAGCTGTCAGGAATGATCAGTCAAAAAATTATGGGTAGGACTGGTCTGCATTTGCCCTAAGCCCTTTTTAATAGTTAACTGACTATGTAAAGGGTCCTTAAAAAGGACTGGTTTGGGCTGTTTGTTTAATATCAATTTATAAAGGGAGTATTTTCACAAAGTACAGTAAGCACCACTTCATCAAAATTATGGCTTAAATCCCCATTTCCTGGATTCATGTGTTTATCAACAAATCTCTCTTTTTCTTTTTTCCTAACGTACGTATTCCCATTCCTCATTGCTGTAAAGGAAAGTTTTAAAGAGAAGAAAAAAAAATAAGGTCTTGAAAGCTCAGAGGCCAGTAGAAAAAAATAATAATAAAAATGTTGGGTTTTGCTCTTTTTCCTCTTCTATATTTCATCTGTCACAAGTCCTCTGCAGCCTGGGCTCTTGAGGCTGGGAGCACTCACTGGTTTTGCCATGATGGGACTGTGGTGTGGCAGCTCTGAACCAAGAAATTAATAAAGAGTGAGTTACTGATAAACAGGGAAGCTGTGGAAGTCTTTGGGTGCCTGGAAGTGTCCAAGGCCAGGTTGGATGGGACTTAGGCCAACCTGGTCTATGGCAGTTGTCCCTGCCCATTGAAAGGGGATTGAAAAGAGATGAGCTTTAATGTCCCTTCCAATCCAAACCAATCTGGGATTCCATGATTCAGGATTTAGCAGTTGCTCTTAACAGAAAAACAGCATCATATTACACAATGCCTCTCAGGTGGCAGGTACGACTGTATCTTAAATATTCAAATGTAATTTTTCTTTTTTATCTGAAAATGTTAATTTAATCACAATGAAACGTTTTCCTTTATAAAAAAACATAACCTTAATGACTGGAAAAAAACCCCTGTTTCTTATATTTTTTTTTCATCCAGGAAAAAAAATATTTCCTTATCAATTCTATTTACTGACCAGATAATTTTATTAGTTGCAAGCATTCAGAGCAGAACTGGATTAACGGCCCCTGTACTAATGGGGAACTCTGCAGAGTTGGGGGTGCTCCAGGACACCTCCTGCCTTTACTAGGAAGATGCTTTCCCAGCCCCACTCCCCATACCCTAGCCAGCCCTCAAGCCTCATTCTTAGACCTGACCCTTCCTTGGGCTTTTGGGAAATGCTAAAATGGAGCAGAGGCACAGCTATACCTCCTAAAGAAAGGTTGGCTTGGCTGTTTCACCACCACCAGGCTGGGGAGCAGGAACAGGGAGAGGAGCAGGAGGCCTGGCCTGCAGTCACATCTCAGAGCTTGTGTCCTTCAGGCAGCTTTGGGCTCTCTCACACAGGGCCTTCCCCCGAGCCCACAGTCCAGTCTGGTGGGAAGTGTCCTGTCCTGCACCGTGGCTCCAAGGCTGCCTGGGCATCATAACAGGGCCAGAGGGCCTTGGCTTAATTTGCAAAAGTCAGCCAGTGCCCTGTTAATCCAATAAAAGAGGTGCCAGTGTAAAACAGGCCATGGAAACTACGAGGATTCCCTGGGTTACATCCTTTGTCAGGTACACATGCATTTATTAGGAACCCACAGTTCCAGCAGCGTGGCATTGATGATATCCAGTGTGGCCATTTTCAGAGCAGCAGCACTTCTGCCTTGGGCTGAGCTGTACTGGCTGTGCCTCAGGCATGGAGAGAAGGAGCAGGGGCTGCAGGCTCACACCTGACCCCACGGCCCTCCTCCCCTTGTCCCTTCCACAGCAGGACCTGGGGGTGTGACACTGCAGGGCCTGGGGGTGTGACAATGCAGGGCCTGGGGGTGTGTGACACTGCAGTGCCCAGGTGTGTGACACTGCAGGGCCTGGGGGTGTGACACTGCAGGACATGGGGGTGTGACACTGCAGGGCCTGGGGGTGTGACACCACAGGACATGGGAGTGTGACACTGCAGGACATGGGGGTGTGTGACACTGCAGTGCCCA
Source organism: Agelaius phoeniceus (assembly GCF_051311805.1). NCBI lineage: Eukaryota > Metazoa > Chordata > Aves > Passeriformes > Icteridae > Agelaius > Agelaius phoeniceus. The sequence goes on along the minus strand of NC_135279.1, from coordinate 18,173,735 downwards.
GGTGTGTGACACTGCAGGGCCTGGGGGTGTGACACTGCAGTGCCCAGGTGTGTGACACTGCAGGACCCAGGTGTGTGACACTGCAGGGGCTGGGGGTGTGACACTGCAGGACATGGGGGTGTGACACTGCAGTGCCCAGGTGTGTGACACTGCAGTGCCCAGGTGTGTGACACTGCAGGGCCTGGGGGTGTGACACTGCAGTGCCCAGGTGTGTGACACTGCAGGACCCAGGTGTGTGACACTGCAGGGCCTGGGGGTGTGACACTGAAGGACCCAGGTGTGTGACACTGCAGGACCTGGGTGTGTGACACTGCAGTGCTCGGGTGTGTGACCTTGCAGGACACAGGGGTGTGACACTGCGGGACATGGGGGGGTGACACTGCAGGACATGGGGGTGTGACACTGCAGTGCCCAGGTGTGTGACACTGCAGGACCCAGGGGTGTGACACCACAGGACATGGGAGTGTGACACTGCAGGACATGGGAGTGTGACACTGCAGGACCCAGGTGTGTGACACTGCAGGGCCTGGGGGTGTGACACTGCAGTGCCCAGGTGTGTGACACTGCAGGGCCTGGGGGTGTGACACTGCAGTGCCCAGGTGTGTGACACTGCAGGACCCAGGTGTGTGACACTGCAGGGCCTGGGGGTGTGACACCACAGGACATGGGAGTGTGACACTGCAGGACCCAGGTGTGTGACACTGCAGGACCTGGGTGTGTGACACTGCAGTGCTCAGGTGTGTGACCTTGCAGGACACAGGGGTGTGACACTGCGGGACATGGGGGGGTGACACTGCAGGACCTGGTTTGGGACCCCTGTCCCACAGAGCCAGGTGTGCCTGGGAGCCCCTGCCATGGCCACCTGCCCCATGCTGCCTTCCTCCTGGGGCAAACGCTGCAGGGAGAGGGCAGGGCTGACTGCATTTGGTTCTGTGCATGGGAGCAGAGGGGTTTTGGGAAATGGTGGCTCAGGTTTGGAGGGAGCAGTAATGAGCCCGCCGTGGTGATGGACAGCGTGAGATGCAGCCCTGGGACTGCACACGTGGGGCTGTTTATGATCTTAGGGCATTTACCTCCCCTGCCTCTCCTCACCTTTGCCTCCAGCCTCTTTCAGAGCAGAAGGAAAGGAAGGCCTGGTCCCCAGGCCCCTGAGCTCTGAATGGAGCTCTCAGCAGCATTCCCCCATCGCAGCTCCAAGGAGCATTTCCGCTTGGAAGGGACAGATTTGAAAAACAGAGAATATATGAAATGGAAAACACAACTGGTCAGAAGAGCCATTCTATAAATTATGAGCCTGGGCAACAGAGATATTTTTCTTTGGGAATCAGTCCCTCACAGTCTCCAGGCTACATGGTGTGTAAGAAACAAAAAAGCCAAACAAAGAGAAAAAGTAAAAGGTTTTTAAGCTGGCTTGGGAAAGGCAATTTTTTCAAAACTGGGGAAAGAAAACTTAAAATGCCAGTGAAAGACCAACAGCAACCAGGCCCATCTGGGCACTGAGACAGAAACAAGCAGCCCCTGATGTGTGGGGGACATGGGGGATCTCCACTGCACTTCCCCTCCTTTGGTAGAGATTATCTAACCAGAACTCAGGTACCTCTGCTCCTTAAACCATTCTGGGATCATCTCATTGCTGTGAAGACCATCATCACTCCTGGCAGCATCACCTCAACTGCAGATTGGCCATGGTCCCTTCTGCAGCGTGCAGCAGAGCCCTCTGAACCTGTGGCACTTCACTCAGATAAACCAGCTGGACTTTAACCCAAATTTACTTTTGCATCATGCCAGAACTCACAGGCTCTGCCAACAGTAAAGCTTGATCCTTTGCACACAGTTCTGTATGAATATTTTTACTCTGGATGGGAGGGGACTCAGGGAGAGTCTGCTTGGTGCCTGCCTAAGCATGGACTCGTAAATATAACAGGACTGGGATCTTCAAATTACTTAAAGGCAGTCAGACATTCAATTTTCATTATATTTTGGTGTTATTAGGATATGGAGCTCATCAGGCTTCTCTGAATCACTTAGCTTAGAATTTGGCTCCTGGAGGCCATCCCATCCTCTGAACCAACTGGAGAAATTCCAGAGCATCTCAAGATACAAGTTACTCCTCAGGCTTTTTGCAGGAATTTGCTCATGCCTTTGGAACTGCAGCCACCTGCTGATTGAGCATGGAGGGAACCAAGCAGCAAGGGAGGTACAGCCTGGCTGGGTGTGGTTTCTGAGGTGAGCCTTGTCGAAGGGCTGCAGCCCTTCCACAGATCAGGCACCAGCTGGCACTGCTCTGGCAGAGGTGACATTGTCCTCATCCTCTGGTGTCCCCTCACTTTGTGCCACTCCACAAAGTCCCCATGAGCAAACAGAGGCTAGTAGGGACCAGAGAGTCAGAACCTCTCAAAATGCCCCCCTGCAGTACCACTCCTGAGCACTGCCACCAGCATTGAGCAAGAACTGTTGTAGCCTACTCTGCCTGCTTTGGATATTTTAAATTAATACTCATTCAAAAAAAGTAGGAATTGATTTTTTTCAACCTAGTCTTAAATCCAGAACTGAATCAAAAGGGTTTTGGCACTCTGTCCCTGCCTCTATGTACCATTGTTCTCCCAGGAGTGGGTTAAAAAAGCTTTGAGTTACTAACCTGCCTGTAGTCACACAGTAATCCAGCATCTGAATGAAACAAAACCCCAGCATCTGCTGATTTCCACTTTAGAAATTGCTCACCAAGACCACAGAACCTGGTCCTACATTGATAGCAGCAGGAGCTTTTAACTCCAGGACACCATTGCAGCTTTGAAGCAAATCACAAAATCCTGGAGTGGTTTGGGTTGACCCTAAAGCCCATCCCATTCCCATCCCCTGTCAAGGGCAGGGACACCTCCCACTGTCCCAGGCTGCTCCCAGCCCCATCCAGCCTGGCCTTGGGCACTGCCAGGGATCCAGGGGCAGCCACAGCTGCTCTGGGCACTCTGTTCCTTCCTTCTTGAAGGAAGCCAGACTAATCCCAGCCTAACATTAATCTCCAATACATTTGGAGGAGGTTTAGAGCTGAACACCAGCTGATTCTATCTTGTGATGTGCTCCTGCAGACACAGCCAGGGCTTCTGTTCCATTCCCTGCTGCCAGATGTGAGGTTTAACCTCTCCTCTGACTGACAGCTGTCACTGCAATCAGTTTGGAAGCTCTGCTCAGTATCTGAGAGGAAATATTCCCTCCACAGCTGGAGCCCACTCTGCAGCTCTCAGTCACCATGTCTAACCAGGTTTTTCTCTTGTCCTTCCAAATGCTCAACAGCCTCACCCAGGTTTTCTGATGAAACCACATCAATTTGGTGCTACAAAACAAAATGGTTAATGAAGATTCATTGCAACAGATCTGTGCACAGACTCCAGTCTCCACCAAAACTGAAATTCCTGGTAGAGAGGAATTATTTCTAAATTATTTTTTTAAAGTGATTGTCAATATTTTTTTCATCAGACTTAATTCTTGTCTTTGATTTCTATTTTACTGGGTGACGAGGCAATGAAGAACTGAAAACAGACCTGACCTCTTGCCTTGGTGGCCCTGGCTTCCTGAGGAAAGCAGTTTCCCTGGGAAGGGCAGAGCCAAGCCCTGGCTCTCTCAGCCCCATGGAAGGAGCTGTACCTTCCCCATGCCAGGGAGCTGCAGGAGCTGCACCCTTGGAAAGGCAAAGTGCTGCTCTCCCCTTGGCTCCATCAGCAACAACCCCAATCCAAACCCGTCCTTTGCTGTCTCTCTGTATTTAGGAACAGGAGACAAGGGAAGCACTCAGACATTAAACACTTGGGGTTGAGTTCCCTTCCCCATGCCAGCCCTGCTCCTCAGAAATCAACGCTGGCATCAAACTGGAGTGGCAGGAAAGGGCATCCCTTGAGCTGCATTTTGGGGCTGTTACCTCTAAGGAACAGGGGGTGGCTGTTCCATAACGTCCCTGAAGCTGCAGAAAAATAACATATTGCAAAATTTGGCTTTATTTTTGCAAATGCATCTTTTAAAATTGCGCATCTGGAATTTAAGTTCTATTCCAAGCACTGTGTGTGATTTGCTCTTGCCAGAGAAGCACACCTGGGACTAAGAAGGGGGTTTAGATAAGTGCCTTTCCATATGGCCCACTGATAAATGATTCATTCTGCACAGCTTAGCTTTGAAAATAAATTCAGTATTGTTAAGATATTAAGATACCAGCTTCATATTTCACCTCATAATTGCACTTCACATATCACAAAAAGAGCTGGGCTGTTGTTTTTGTTGCTGCTGTTTGCAGATGCAGCCTGCAGAGCTCTGGGTATTGCATCACAACTCACTCCCTCCTTCCTCCAATTCCAGCACACATTTTGCTCTTCTTCTGAGGGTAATTTTTAGGTGGATCAATACCAACACAACAAACAATCCTGTAAAGTACAAATTCAGTATCCTCAGATGAAGAAATAGATAAATACAACTTTTTAGAGTAATGCTTAATTAAACATGCTGATGGGATTGGAGATCACTCAGGATTAAAGCAAGATCTGACAAAACAACACTTCCTTGAGAAGCAGGAAGCCCCACACTCCTCACCCCACCCTTTTGGCACTCCTGGTGCCAACAACAGCCTTGTACAGTTGCTCCTCCCTTTGCTATCCCATTTTCAACATAGCCTCAGCATCTTCATCCTTGGGGCTCTTCTGCCCAAGGATGCCAGTGTCCCCACTGGCACAGGCCTCTGGAAGGGTGAAACTGGTCAGGAGATTTCCCATTCAGTGTCAGAACAGCATCACGTTTTCCATTTGACCCTTAAATACAAAGGAATAGGTTCCTCCAGCCCTTAGAGGTTTAGGGTTGCAATGCACCTGGTAACATGGTGGGTAAGGCTCTGATTTGCTTTTTAAGGGAACCAGGAGCAGAACCAGCAGCCAAAGACAAGGGCTCTGAGACAGGAAGCTACATCTCCATCTCCTGGTCCTGATCATCCCAGTCCATCTCTTCAATGCCCACAACAGCCCAGCCCAGGGACAGCACACAGTGAGCTGCAGCTCAGGAAAAACAACACCTGGTGAAAGCATCACCCACAGGTAACACCAAGCACAGCTGAGTGCTGCCAGGGCAGGGAACCAGGACAGTACAGCACATTCACAAGGACAGGGGGTCTGGTGCTCTCAAGACACTGCCTGGACCTTCCCCCAGGCAGGTGAGGACCAGCAACAGCCTGGGATGAAGGTGAAGATGACCCTGTGTAAATCAGCCCAGCTGAGATGAACTGGTTCTTGTGGCGAGGTCCTGATGTGCCAGAAGGAGAAGCAAGGACAGCCCCTGGGAGATGCCCTGAGCCCCTGCAGTGCACACAGGAGGGCTCTGCTCTCTCAGCAGATTTAGGGGCCAGGCAAGTGCAGTTTCTGCATGGGAAGAAATACCAGGCTCCAAAGGCTTCCAAGTCCTCATGGACAGCAATTCCTCCCAAGGGCTGTTTTGTGGTTTTATTATCTTCAGCCACGAATTCTTTTCAGAACCAGTGGAAATATTTCCTTTGGTCCTACCAGGCTGCAGCATTTTTGCCTGAACACCTCTTATGTGAGCACACTCAGAGCCACTGGGCACAGCGAGGAGCAGAGCTCAGGCTGCACATCTGGAAAATATTCCTGCTGGTGAGAGCTGCTGGGGCAGGGAAGGGGCTCTCCAAGGAGTGACCTGGCACTGGCAGTGCTGTAAAGTGGGCGAGGCAGAGCCCAAGGGAGCCGTGCCGGGAGCAGGAGCTGTTCCATAGACGAGGTGCCTTCTCCAGCTTTGCTGGGGATCACAGAGCTGCCCAAGGGTATTTTTCCTTGCCTGGTGCACAGGGACAGGCACAGTTTCCCTGCTGAGGACCTTCTGAAGGAAGGTTGAGAGGCAAAAGACAGCAAAATTGCAGCCTGGGGCTCAGGAGGCTCACGTCTCTCAGGGCACACCTTCAGCTGGCACAAAGAGGTGTAACCACAAGAAAGCAGATCTGTGCCAGTAGTACCCTACAACAGGGCCTTTCTGATTATTATAAATGTCCAGAAATGGTCATTTCATGCCTTTTCCAATATTTTGTTTACAGTAAACAAAATATTAAATATTGTGTTAATTGCAAAAAAAAAAGGCTGGGGAAATAAATATGACAAGTCAAATTATGATCTTGGGTGCTCCTTTCAGGGACAGACAACTGAGAAATATAGCCAGAGCAGAAATCTACTTTCAGTTCCAGGTTCAGTCTATACAAATTTAGGCACATGATATTTTTTTTCTATATAAAAGCTGTCCCAGGTGAGTGTTCATGGATGATATATCTAGAAAAAGAAACAAAAAGGAAAAACCACCAAAAAAGCCTTGCTCTCTGTTCCAAAAAGCTGTCATGTTTCTTAATTCTATCCATTTAAATTTATTGCTGCTGAAATTCCCAAAGTCTGCCAAAATGTAAGAGAAGTTGCAATATAGATGAGTGTTACCAGCAGAGAGGAGGGTTCAGAGAGGAGTGGGGAAAGGAATAGTGAAAAGGACAGATCCATCATTTTCAGTGGTTACAGCAGTTGTGGGGAAGCATCTTTGTGAATTACCAGTAGTAAAAAGAAAAGCAGAAAACAAAGCAAGAAAATCCCTGCCCCAGAAGAACAGATCAGGTGAGTGCTCTGTTATTTGTTGTAGCAATTTTCTGAAATTGGAAGCATTTGGGGTGCTGCAAAGCACTGGAAAAGGAGTTTTGGTCCAGAAAATCCTACCATTTACCCTGCCAAGGTGCACCCAGAAGGAATCTGAGGAGGGGAAGGCAGTGGCAAAGGAAGGCAGGTCAGGTGCAGACACCTGTCCCAGGGCCACCACAGTGCCAGGCTGGCTGAACCTGGGAGTTTTCTCCATGGCTTCTATTCCTCCTGACTGGAATCAGCCAAATGGTTCAAAGATAACAGAAGAAATACAAAAGGACTGAAGATACTTTGAAATAGTTGATCGTTTTCAAGAACAGAGCACTTTTGCAAATCTGAAGCTTTCATTTATCAAAAATTCCAGTGAAAAAAAACCAAAATATTTTAAAACATTCTTATAAGATTTGAAGTACTTTAACCCTATTAATATTTTTTTTTAATCCCAGATTTTTTTAGAGTAGGAAAATTTGCCAAATGGACATTTTAGATGTATTTAAAGACCAGTGATTTTTGGAAGAGTTACATTAGAAACATCCACCAGCTCTGCTCTACACTAAGAATTCATGTTACATAAAAAGCCAGATATAGACAAATAACCCAGAGAAGCCCACTCTGCAGAGCTGAGCCCAAATGACCCTTAAATGTACAAATGCACATTTTATTAAATGTACACTGAGAGCAGTGAGTGCCTCCACTCTCTCACTGTGTAGCTGCATTTGCACAGAGCTCAGTGAGAGCTCTGTGAAGGGCTCATTTCTGGATGCTGCAGTTCCAGGAAGAAAGGGGCATCCAAGCAGGTGAGGGAGCAGCAGCACAAGCAGAGGCCCCAGCCGAGCCTGGGCTGAGGACACAGCATCCATTTCCAGGAAAGCCACCCTGGCAGGAAATGGGGGGGTGGGAGCAGCTCTTGTAGAGAGCTCGGACACTCTAAGGCAGATGCATCTGTATTTTTCCATTGTATGGAAAGTTTTGCCCATATTTACTGCTCAGGGACTGTTTTTCTCCCTGCTGTTGTCCTGCCAGCAATGAGCACTGGGGGCTGGAGCTCTGCAGTCCATTGGCACAGCAGAGAGGACTTTGAGGCCTGACCTCTCTGCACTTGTGAGCTTTGGCTCTGCTCAGTCCCCAGTCATCCACAATCAGCATTCCCAGGGCATGGCTGGCTGGGAATGCTGCAGCACACTGGGCTGCTCCTGCTTCCCTCAGCCCATTGGGGAAGGAGGAAGCCCCAAATGCTCCTCAAGCACTACAAACCTCAGCACCACGCAGAGCACAAGGGCACTGAGCGTTTGCTGGGGATCAGGTAATCCCTCTGCCAGAGGAAAAAGGAGAGCCTGGCTCCAGGAGGGATTTCCAGGCAGCTGCCTCCCCATCTAAGCACCAATGCCATGCTGGTCCCCACAAGAGCTGCAGGATGGGCACCAAAAGAAGTCTGAGCTGCTCTGAGCTCAGGCACCAAAGTCTTTTTCCAGTTGTTATTCTGGGAATTTAAAAGTTGATTTGCCTTAGCTGCAAACATAGGAGGTATTTCTTACACAAATGTAAGAAAAATGCAGAAATGAATACAAGTGTCAGGAAGGGGCCAGGCTGCAAGGGTGGTGGTCCCTTGTGGTCCTCAGATGTGTGAATCAGTGAAAATCAGAAAGGCATCATAGCACTAAAACAAAAAGTCATTAATAAAAGTGACAGTAAAAACTCCAAGACAAGGAAAGTTACCCAAGAGCAAAACTTTAATTACACTTGGGAACAGCCTCCCCCAGGAGAGAGGCACAGTCCTACTCCTGGAAGTGCTTTATAGGCAGACTCATTAATATTCTTGGGAAGGTCAGGTAAAGAAACACATCTCTGGCTGCTGTGTCCAGCTGTGGATCCTCAGCACAGCAGGGACAGGAGCTCCTGGAGCTGAGCAAGGGCCTGGAGCATCTCAGTGCCCAGGAAAGGCTGAGGGAGCTGGGGCTGCTCAGCCTGGAGAGGAGATGCTGAGGGCACCCTGAGGAGCAGAGCCTGGCCCTGCCCAGAGCCCTCCCTGCAGACAGGGACACCCTGAGCTGAGGCCCCTCTCAGCCGGCTCTGCCTGGCCCAGGCTGACTCTGCAGGGTGCAGCTGAGATCCTGGTGGCACCTCTGGAAAAGCAGATTTAAGAAAGGGCAAAGCCACCACACAGGCAGAGAAGAACGGAAAAAAAGATTGCCTGTTTTAATGAGCAATAAATTAATTTTACCTAAGTTGAGCCTGTTCTGCCCATGACAGGGATTGCTCAGGGACTGCCTGTTGAGCAACCCCAGCCTCTCCTGACAGAGAACTTCTGTACCCAAACCTGACACCCACTCATAGTCAATCAGCTTCCTCAGCAATGATGAGTGAGAACATCTTCCTTTTAGCCCAAACATCCTTCACAGCCTCTTGGAGAAATGGCAAACTCACCAACAAAAGCCCTTCAGCAGTCCTCCTGAATTATAAGCTGCTGAAATCTTTTATTTATGATAATAAGATGACTTGAAAACACTTCCATATATTAAAAAACCTATTAATGCTTTTCTTGTCTGACAGATTTGCAAATGTAGTTCTGCTTTGTGCCTTTGGCAGCAGTGCTCAATGGCCAAGCATTTTCAGAAAATTGAAAGCTTTCCTGACCTTTCCTGCAGCAAAAAGTCACCGACTTCCCCTGCTGTGTATTTGCATAGGGAGTGCTCTTAAGCCAGCAGCAGTCAAAGGAGACTTCAGTAGTTATGTCCAGGACTGTATCCTCAACTAGAGGTGACTCCTACAGGAGTTCCTCCAGCCAAGTGCTTTAGAACCTGGAGATTCAAATTTTATGAATTTTGCCCCTTTTTCGTATTCCTTATCCTTTCATTACTAAATTCAAAGTTGTCACCTTTACATGGAATTGATCAGACCGTGGTGTGGCCAGAAGAGGTTTTGGGTTATTCAGAGGTGGATGATGAAATGTCACAACCATCAGCCTCCTGCCACTGACCTCTCTGAGTAAATCCTGGCTGTGCATGATGCTTCTCCCACACCTTGCAGTGCTGCAAGGACTGAAATACAACCTTGAGCTGGATTAGTCTGCCCACTAACCTCCCTTACCTGAGTGGTCCCCTCTTGGCTTTCTCACCCTTGTAAAGCCAAGCTGTGGAGCATTATTTGCTGCAGCTTTTGTCATTTATGAACAGCTATTTGTATGTTTTGTTCATTATTAGAACCTGACTCATGTGCTAGGCCAGTCACTTCTAATCATCCCTGTCCTAAACACTCAGCTTTGAAAGAAGAGCCCAGCCCTGGGTGAAGCATTCTCTGGTGAACAGAGCCATAAATCAGCCTGGCTGAGCTCTCCCAGCAGCTGGGCAGGCAGAACTTTCCGAGCTGGAAATGCTCCCCCACCTTCCTGCAGGCTCTCAGGCTTTTGATAAACATGAGCAATTAGCACCTTTGCAGACATCATTTTCCTTCCCCACTGATGGAATATTGGATACACAGAAGGAAAATGGGCCTTGGAGGGAGGCTCCAGGAAGGTGGGCAGGATGGTGGATGGGATGGGATGGGGAACACTGCTCCAGCTCACCCACGGAGGGCTGTGCTCACACATCCTCTCTCTCAGCCACATCTCCCTGCCCATGCACTGACAGCAGCTCTGACAAGCCCATTTCTGTCTGATGGGAAGAAAAACAAACATTGCAGTGGATAATCAAACAAATGTGGGCTCTTCAGTTCTTGGATGGGAACTCCAGCTAATGTCATAAAACATGGGAAGAATGCTCTGTAATTAATTCCTCCTCTGGAAATATTTGACTAGGAACAACACTGAAGTCAGCAGCAGCAGTAAAGGTTGCATGAGGCTGGAAACTGCGGGATTTTCCTCAAAGTAAGTACCTGGGAGAAGTTGCTGAGATGCTGTAGGGTTGAGCAGGGGAATTTAGTGAGGGATTATAAACACACCCAAGCAAACCTGCATTTCCTCCTGCTTACATCCCTGCAGCCACCTGGGGAAAGCTGTACCTGCAAAGAGGAGACATCTTTCCAATGCAGGGTCCAGCTTTCCTGCTGCCTTCCCATCTAATCTGTTTCCAGCCACGACAGTAGCTGAGCTGTTGCCAAGAAAAGCACATGGTGGTGGAAGTGATGCTGTGATGGCTTTGCAGCCTGGAGCACAGAGCTCTGGGGTGTGACTGCAGGAGTCACAACAGCAGCAGGCAGGGCTGGGCACCTCCCGAGAGCAGGATGGACAGCAGCAGTGTTAATTCAACCAGCCACCACCAGAAATGCTGACAAGAAGAGAAAGAAGTCATGAATCCTAATGGGGCATAGATATTCAGGAAGCTGAGCCTAAGAAAGCTCTCTGACTGTTCCATTCTGGATCCCAGCAGGATCTGAGGGATGTTCCAGAAGCATGGGAGCACATACAGCCATATTTTGAAATTTCCACACCACCACAGCTGCATCTCATGAAGGTTCTGTCTTTATTCTGGACTGTGAGCTTCCCTTCTCCCCAGCCTACATCATTACACAATTCCTCTGTTCACCACTAATTCCCTTCCTCTCCAGGTGATGAGAAATGGGCATTCCTCATCCTTTGCCTTTAATCCTCCTCCAGAATGTGGACCCCACCTCCCAGCACGTCAGAGGCTCAGCCACCAGAGCTGTTTGCCCAGGGCAGGTTGTTGAGGTCCCTCATGGCTGGCAGTGCCAGGGCCCGGGGTCGGGGTGGCAGCCACACCCCACTGATGTCAAACCCCGCCCTGCTGTATGTGGGATGCATTAACTGATTTGGTAATTGGGTTTGTGGGGCCAGGTTTTGGTAGCAGGGGGAGCTCCAGGGGTGGTTCCTGTGAGAAGCTGCTGGAAGCTTCCCCCATCTCCAGTAGAACCAATTCCAGCTGGCTGCAGGATGGACCTGCTGGGGATCAGGGCTGGGACAGTCAGGAATGATGGGAACACCTTGGGGATAATATGTTTGAATCCACATTTCTAGACCAGGGCTGGATTACCAGGAGGGCATCAGGGTGTACAATGCTGTAGATTGCTATGCCTTCCCTCCTCTTCCTCCTGAGCCTGCCTCCCAGGCGAGCCATGCAAAGCCCTGAGCTCCTGCAGCACAGCAGAGCCTGGGAGAACACACCCATGCAGAGAAAGGGTTAAAAAGGACAATAAAACACAGCAGGTGCAAGCACACAAGAAAGAAATAAAGCAAAATTCCCTCCTTATGGGAGCAATAGAAATGATTGAGAGCGTGGACTCTGTAATCTGCAGAAAGTGGGGCGACACTGTTGAGTCAAATTAAATGCACAGAGTGGAAAAATCCGAGCTCAGCAATCCGTGTGTGTGGAGTGGCTGTGGGTAATTTACTGCCAGGGCTGGAGTCTGCCTTCCAAGGATTCAGGGCACAATGAATGGGGGGGAATAATTTCCCTGCAATGTATGGACATGTCTGGAACCGTGCTGAGGAGTGAGGAACAGGACAGGAAAGGTTTTGCACTCCCCAGTGCCTCAGCTCCTGGTTAAGAGCTGTCTCCACCCTGTCACTCCTGCATTTGCTGATCAGAAGACAGGGAAAGAGGTACCAGGGTGAATCCTTGGAAGGCAGGTGTTTGCTCAGGCCAGGGAAGGGCTGGGAGGCAAGGAAGGCCCTGAAGGGATGTGCCCTCCCTGGAGCCACCGAGCTCCCGAGTTCCTGTGGCCAGAGTGGGCCAGAGCCCAGCATTCCTCCCTCAGCCCTTCCCCAGGGCCTCGGGCAGCCTCAAGGACTGTCACACAAACCATGGTGACAAATCCGGGCTCTGAAAATCCACCAGGAACACCAGGACATGGGGCAGTGGGATACAGGGATGGGATACAGGGATGGGATATAGGGATGGATACAGGGATGGGATACAGGGATGGGATATAGGGATGGATACAGGGATGGATACAGGGATGGGATATAGGGATGGGATATAGGGATGGGATATAGGGATGGATACAGGGATGGGATACAGGGATGGGATACAGGGATGGGATATAGGGATGGATACAGGGATGGGATACAGGGATGGGATATAGGGATGGATACAGGGATGGATACAGGGATGGGATACAGGGATGGGATACAGGGATGGGATATAGGGATGGATACAGGGATGGGATACAGGGATGGGATACAGGGATGGATACAGGGATAGGATATAGGGATGGATACAGGGATGGGATACAGGGATGGGATATAGGGATGGATACAGGGATGGGATACAGGAATGGGACACAGGAATTGGATACAGGGTTGGGATGCAGGGATGGATACAGGAATTGGATACAGGGATGGGATACAGGGATGTATACAGGGTTGGGATGCAGGGCTGGGATGCAGGGATGGGATGCAGGGATGGGATGCAGGGCAGGATACATGCCAAGTCCTGCTGCCCACCAGCCCACCATGGTTCAGGACAGGGTAAGGTAAGTGCAGCTTCTCTGCTGGCTGCCTGGAAGAACTCAAGATTAGAAAATTCCCTCCCTCACACTGCTGTAAGGATGGGGTGAGCCCAGCAGCAGCAGCGCTGCCCTTACCAGGAGTCTCAGCCAAAGCCGCTGGTGCAGATAATCCAAGCAGACAGGTTGGTGTTAGAGCCCAGCACGCTTTTTGGAGGAGCCCTTCTCCTCTGCAGTGATTTTCCCTGCCACCCATCAGGCTGGACTTTGCTGTCAGTGTTGGATTTCAGCTCAGAGGTTTGCACTGCAGCTGCTGGCCAGGTTCAGCTCCGTGTGATCAGCTCTGGGAACTTTTCAGGGTGAAACACAAAACTGGGTCATTTTGGTGCATTACCAGCAATGCTCTGGCACGACTCCTTGGTGTTCATTAATACCAGGCTAGTTTCTAGTGCCCCAGAGTGATTTATTTTGTCTAATGGATCAATGCAAAGCAAGAATCACAGTTTGTCTCCTTTCTGTAACACACACAAAATCCAGATCACAAAACTCCACTGAAGAGGCTTCGTTCCTTTGTTGCTTCACTGGTGTCAAATGCAAATTGCACCAAAGCCATAGAGTCCCAGGGGGTGGGAGGGCAAGGCTGAGCCACAGAGGTTTCTAAGTCCTTCTGGAACAGAGGGGCTGCCTTTGGATTGAATTCCCCTGCAATGAGCACATCTCCTCTGCCTCGGTGCTGCACCCAGGCTGCAGGGAGCAGGGGATCTGCTGCTGTGGGAGGAGGGACTGTGCCACAGCCAGAGTTTCCAATTCCTCCAGTTCCCAGTCTTTCTTACACGTCCCTCCATGTGATCAATTATCACCATTTGCACAGAGATCAGCAGGCCTGCCTTCCCCTGCAGAGCTCATGACTGGATGTGGTTACCTGCCAGCAGCAATCCACAGTGCTGAGATGAGCAGTAAATATTCCCTGGCTCCCTTCCAGCACCCAAACATTAAATTGTACTCTAGTAATCACACAGAAGTTAATTAGGTATCTCAACAGGCTGGGATTATTTATTCCATCATTTCATGGCCTGACAGTTCTCACAGGACATTTGTTTGATGCTCCTTACTGCAATCTATGGGCTTTTGACAGCAAGATGCTCTGCTGCTGCCAGGGGAGCAGGGCAGAGCAAGGTGGGCATTTGGGGGGCTTTAGCCTCCAAAAACACCCCCTGATCAGGGGCTGGGTCTCCAAAATCCCAGCCTGGTCCCAATGCTCCCCACTCATGCAGCCAGGACATGGAATGTTTATGTCAATGAAAGGAAGCTGGAAAAAAATTTCTGAAAGAGAAACACAAACCTAGTGCCCTCCATGATATCTGTCTAATAAAACTATCTGGAGGGAAAATTCAAATGGAATTGTTCCTGTTTTTCTATAACAAGAAATCACATTGTAACCAATGCAGTATCTGATTTCTTTCTCTGTCAGAGATACTAAAAAAACCCATCAAACTGAGCACAGCAAGCCTTCACTGACAAGTTTACAAAGCTCAGAAATGTCTTTTAAGGGTGTAATTTTGTTTAGGAAAACAGAGCTTCAAAATCCATACCTACAGAAAGCTAACACAGGAGAATTCTGCTGGCTGGCCTGCACTCAGACACAGCCATTCAGGAAAGGAAAAACACTGTAAAGAATTATTAGTAAAAGAATTTACAGGGATTTGGAAAATCTGAATATATACAAAACCATTTCTCCAGACAGGACCTTCATCTTCTCAGAAAGCAGCGGCACTTTTGTCCCCTGTGGCTCCCCAAGAGCCCTTTCCCTACTCCTGGGTGTAGGAGACAGGGGGATCTCATGGAGGCAGAGCCCTGTGTTCTCATGGACAAAAGTTCAGCAGAGTAAGGCATCAGTTATTGCACATGTGATTTGTGTGTTGTGTATAACATACAGTGCTCTGTAAGCTGCACTGCACACAGGCTAAATTCCACATTCCCACATGGATAAACCCATCCCATGACACAGGGTGACAATGACTGGCACTGGGAATCACACACACTTTATCAGATACAAGAAGAGCTGAGCATCCAGGCACTGGGGGACTCCACAGCTCCCAAAGCCTGTCAGAGGATGCCCCTGCAGCCCTCAGCATCAATTAGGATGTGATTAATGACTCGTTTGGGCCGTGAAAGGAGCACAGTGGGAGGAGGCCGTGACCCCAGCCCTAATGGAGAGCTGTGGCTGTCCTGCAGGGTGAGGCGTGGGGCTGGTGGCAGCCAAGGACTGACACCAGGATGAACAGTGTTTGCTTGGACAAGAGCTCTTTGTTGGCCAGTCCATTGAGGGGTTGGATTTCAGGCCTGAAGAGGTGTCTGGTTACCCTCCCACTCGGAGATAAGGTACCTGAATGCCTTGTGCAAACACGGTGGGGCCACAGGGAGAACAACACTTTGTGGAAAAAGGCTCTTGGTTGCACACTGTCAAAGGGAGAATGTTCTGAGGAAAAACCAAACAATTCCCCCTGACTTTTGTTAGCACTGATGGAAAGTGGCAAGGTATAAAAAGGAGCTTTATGGCTTGCCAGAGCGTGGCTGGGAGGGAACAGATGGCAAATTCATCTCCAGCGAGCTTGGCACTTCCAACAAAAGAAACAATATGTGTTTGGCTGCCCTAATTTCTCCCCCAGGTATCCCGGCAGGTGACTGGGATGTCTGATGACAAGAATGACTTGACTTGTGCTCCCCAAGAGCACATGTTGCTTCTTGCTGTGGCCTTGCCATTGTTTTGCCCAATCTTCCACTCTTCTGCAGCACTCGGGGAGGTGTCTCCAGATCCAGGGGACAACAGCAGACCTGGATGGCACCACCCGAATCCACCACTCACAGGGACTCCTGTTCCACGTGGAGATTCATTCCAGTAGCCCTCATTTCAGTCTGCAAACATCTATTTCCCAGCACTGGAGCTGAACACAGCACATCCCAAGGATGCTTTGCTGAATGCAACTGGCTGTAAAAATTCCAAGATTAGATTGAGGGATCCAAAACTGAGTTGGCTACGCCAGCATGTTTTCACATTTAATGTTATTTCCCAGGCACAACCTTGATTTCCAGCTTTATATTTTCCTACACAAGGGATAAGCTCTCCACTTTCCCACAAAGAGAGTTTGGGGGCTGCACCAGGGTCACTTTCACAGGGAAGGGAGGGTGAGGGAAGGGGAGAGATCCTTCTCATCTGATGCAGCATGTGCAGGGCTCATGTAACAGAGCTGAAGGAGAGGGCCATGGCTGAGTCAAACACCAAATTGTATTTCTGGGTAAAATGCATCTTTCCTCAGCCCTCGTGCTAAGGTGGACATTGGTGCAGTCTGGCACATACCAAGATCCTTAAAATTTGCAAACAAAAACCAAAAAAGGAGCAGTAGGTCACCAATGCCTGCAATATTCTCAGGGTGGGCAGTGTGGATCCATCAGGACTCTCCTGCACTTTTGATATTCTCCTGCCATTGCTTTTCTTTGCAACAACAGCAGAGCAAATTAAGAACCAAGTCTAAAAGGCACTGGAGGCTGCTGCCTCACCAGGAACAGAGGAGGGGAGTACACATGAGCTCTGCAAGATTATCTTGAAAACCCCACACTACAGCTCTCCAAGGAGTCCAACTCTAACTAAAACTTGTTGGGCCTCACAAATTATTCTCTACCATACATTAATGATGAGGCCAGAGCATTAAGCTGAAGTAAAAATCATTGATGATAAAAATTATTCACTAGAAAATTTCTAGAGAAATAGTATTAATAGATCAAATTCAAGTGACATTTTAAAGAAGCTGATTTTTGTTTGTATTAGTGATGCATGAGGAGAAACTGTAATGGGTTAACGTAGGATTTTATCCATAAGCTGTTATATTAGGAAATACAATGTTATATTCCCCACAGAGCAAAAAGTTGTTTTGTCTTATTAGTAAATATTGACTAAAAAACACCGATTAAATGAGTGTTCCCATGCTGCTGACTCAACCACATCCGTGTTTGTTCCCTTAAGAGAGCATTACACACGCTGAACATACATCCAGAGGAATCAATCATTAGACATATGGTTAGGATATTATCTTTTCCAAACCAAAAGTCCAGGCTTTCAGGGAGAAACCAAGAGCCAAGACAAGTTGTTAGACTTGGTTATCTCTCCAAAGCACAGCAGAACAAGTCACACCCCAGCCTTTGCCATATTCACATATTTTAAGGAATTTCTAAAGAGAATCATAGAATTCTTTTTACTTCTCATCCCATTATTTTATGCTGTGGCTATCTATAAGGAAATTAAATAGTCTTGCAAATAAAAACACAACCCTGAATCCGCATGACTTTAGGCAAATAATCTCCAGCCTGGTTTTAAAGATCCTTGATGAAGGTGCAGAGCTTTAGAATAGGCTTTTATGTTTCCCTGCCACCACTTTCAAGGGAGTTGAAACCTACAACCTGTCTTACTCAAGTCTTGCAACAGTGAGTGGAACAAGGCCTAAATATCTTTAAAATGCTTGGGTTGGACAGATTTTCAACACAGCTCAGCTCAAATTTCCCCTCTTCAGCAGGATCCACATGAAGTCAGAGCGCGGGGCCTGGGGCTGCCGGCTCAGCTCTCCAAAGGCTGCCCAGCATTTTTGGGAATCTCACCCCTTTCTCGTGTTCCTAGCTGAAAGATGAGCTGCTTGAAAAGCCCAGCTTTCCTTTTCTGTAAAAATAAGGCTCCCAACACACTGCTGATTCACACAGGCTTGGGAAAGCAGAAAGTGTCCAGCGCTCAGGCCTTCAAATGGCTCCTGAGAGAAGCAAACAAGGTCAGCCCGTGTCCCTGCACTCCCCACCTCAGCAATATTCCTCATTTCACTAGGCCACAGCCTGCTCTCCCATCTTCACATGCTGGCTTCTAAAACTAGGCAATTTAATTCAAAATATTTAAAACTATTGAGAGAGAAAAGCTGCTACACCTCTTCAAGTGACAGCCCAGGAACAACCTGGGAGGTCACATTTAGCAACTTTACAGTAAATTATTTCTGATTATAGTGAAAATAGTGGGGTCTACAAGTCCTCAGATCTACTCCTCATTTCAAATAGTGTGGACAACGAGAGCTGGATGCACACAGCCTGAATTTTTTCTAGACTAAAATTTCTCTTTGTCATCATAATACTGTTAGTTCCCAACAGGCTTTTGAAGGAGAAAACTTAAGTACTGAAGATGGTTATTAACTAAGAGTTATATTCTTAGTTTTGAAAAAAATCATGGCCCTTATTTTTGAATTTTGTCATGTGTGATGGACCAAAACCAAATTTAAGAAGGGAGTGCAGGTGGATTTTGACAAAATGGGTGACCTGAAGGGTAAAATTCTATCAAATGTGGAAAATTGTTTTTTGAAAAGTGACCTTTAAAATCCGAGAAACATTTTCTGATGAAACTTATTAACAACATTCCATTTAGAGTGCCTGAGTAATGCTCAGTGGTGTCTCAGCCACATATTTCCAGGATATCTTGCAGAGCTGTGTAGCTCTGGTGGCAGACCCTGTGCAGGTACCTGTGAAGAAGAAAGTTCCCCTGGCCCTGTCCCAGTGTCACAGCAGAGCAGCTCTCCAGGCTCCAGTGCCTGCCAGGACCAGGACTGAGCTGGAGCTGCCCTTTGGAATGATCTCCAGGGCCCAAAGGGTTTGGGAGAGCTTGGCTTGGCTCTCTGCTGTTCAAACGTGCTCATTACTGGCCTGGGGCATAATTACAGGAACCCTGGGAACGTGAGGGAAGGGACAAGTACAATCCTCTGTAAAATATGTCCCAGCTGGGGATGATATCATGGCCATTGATCAGCCTGGGAGCCCTGCAGTCCCCATCCATTTACACACAGCAGCAAAAGGGAACAAGGCCTGCACTGAGCTGCCCTGGGAGGCACCTGCCAAGAATTTCTTCTTGTCTCAGGACACTGCCAAGCCTCTGCAGAGTTTTCTTAAAAGAAAAACCAATGAGCGACTTCTTTCCAAGGATACTGGAATACTTCATGCCCTTGGGTTTGCTGTGTCAGGAGCACCTCCTGAGGTAGTTAAGAGCTGCTAAACAACTTCTTCAGGTGGGCAGACTGAGGCACAGAATGGCTCAAGTGTAGCACTTGAAACTGTCACCAGCCTAGGCAACTGCCTTTATGTACATTTATATTTAAAAAAAAAAAACAAAACTGAGTGATGGGTTTTTCTTCTCCCATTTGTCCAACTTACAGGTCCCAGGCTGAGCTAAAGCCTCTCCAAACCTGTCCCAGCTCCTAGGCTGAGCTAAAGCCTCTCCAAACCTGTCCCCTCAGTGCAGCACATGCAGCCTCACGCTGCATTCCAGTCAATCAGCAGAAAATCCCACACTCCCTCCTGGATGTTCTCCCTCCCTTCTGGATTAGTCCCAAGCTCTGAGCACTCCAGTAGGCACTGACAGACAGCAGGAGATGATGTAGAGGTGCAATCAGATCACACTAGGGAGAGTACAAATCTGTACAGCATAATGAGTCTTCTATTGCATATATCAGAGCTTTGAAACTTTTTCTAGTTAAATATATAGTCTGAAAGCGTTCAGCGTATATCATCTCATTGGAACAACAGGCTTCCATTGTTCCGGTGGCATAAATCTCTCCCAGGCTCCTAACAGCACCTGATTGCCACGGCTCCAGGCTGATAGAGTGTGGCACGAGGAGAGGAGGGTTTGTACATGGAAATCGACTTACACTGGAAGAACAAATTTTGCATTGTTCTGTACCTGCAAGTCACACGTCTCCACGCTGCCCAATGAACTCTTGCACGGGTTGCCGCGAGAGGAAATAGCTCAGTAATCAGGTGTGCATTGCCTGGGGCTCTGCTGGGGTGACCTGCAGCTCTGGGGCACCACAGCCCTGCTGGACCAGCACAGCCCAGCAGTGGCAGCACAGAGCACAGTGGCCCCCCGGATCCAGGAGGGTTTGGGGGTGCTGCAGCCCCACACAGCTCTGCCACTCCCTGGGGAACAAGACCCGTCCCCTACACCCTGCAACCCCAAAAAGGATTCACTGGTGCTCTCTCTCAGCTCTGTGAGTGAGAGTAGGACACTTCCTCAGGGGAATCGAGGATCATTTACAACTCGTGGTCCTGTGTCAGGATGAGCAGCAAACACGGGTAGGCACTTAGTGGCTGCCAGGTGGAAGATATTTGCTTGGCAGGAAATGTCCACATTTCATCTTAGCTGGATGAAGCTCCACAGCTGGCTGGAGACAGCTGCTGCTCTGGGGCCCAGAGGAGCTTGGTATTAGGCCCTCTAAAGGCAGTGGTCCCAGCTAGGCAACCTACTGCTCTACCTTCTGCCCTCTTAGTGAAAAGGACCTGCTCCTGCATCACAACAGGCTGCCTGGAGCTGGTGGATGCTGGATAGAAGTGTTTCTATCCTAAAACAAGACATGCTCGACCTCCTTCATTGTCAGCTTTGTTTCCATTCTCATACCTGTCCCTGGTCACTTTTCCCTGCAGCTGTCTTCCCAGTCTCCTTTTTGGGAATACATTGTTCCCTGGCAGGGTGGGCAGCCCTGGCACAGGGTGCCCAGAGCAGCTGGGGCTGCCCCTGCATCCCTGGCAGTGCCCAAGGCCAGGCTGGACACTGGGGCTGGGAGCAGCCTGGGACAGTGGGAGGTGTCCCTGCCATGGCAGGGGTGGCACTGGGTGAGGTTTGAGGTTCCTTCAGCCCAAACCAGTCTGGGATTCTGTGATAACAATCACACCATGACCATCCATACCCCTCCACATGAACACCCACAGTTTTCTCAGGGATCTTGTGACAGGTCTCAAAAGCACAAGAGAGAGATTGCAGCACCTGTTAAATGTTTGGGACATTTTATAAAGCCATCCCTGCATGAGAGGTGCTGCTCCAGGGGCGCCCCTGGTTTAGGTGCTGCTCCAGGGGCGCCCCTGGCTCAGGTGCTGTCAGTGCCAATCCCTTTGCCTGGAGTGCCCCCAGGAGGGGCCTGGCACAGCACACACGAGGTGGCCAGAGGTCACCTCAAGGGCAGGATGCTCTCATATTCCCTTGAGGATGGAGCAGATGGAGTGCTATGAAGATGCTCTCTAGGGCTCTCCTGCAGCAAGCAATTGACAAATTCAGCCTCAGAGGCATTCCCAAGGATGAGGTGAGTGCAGCCACAAAGGCTGGTTCATGAAGGGGAGATAAAATACACTGTAAAAATATTCCCATTCTAGCTGGAAATGGGATTGAAGCCCTTCTGCACTTACCCTGCAGCCTGCCCTTACCTCTGAGGAGCACGGGCAGGGAGATGCCCAGAATGCAGAGAGGGCAATTCCCAGGGACGGTGGGAAATGACTCAGTGACTGCTGGAGGAGTGCATGAAATACTGGCTGTGCTCTCACCTCCTACCACACAGGCAGAGAATTCCTATCAGCACACAGAGGCTATAGGGTTACATTTTCTCATCAGAGCCCAGACAAACAGCACAGATTGCAGGCACTGCACTGCCTGGCCTGCAGCATGCATGGCTGTGTTCTGCTGCCACTCAGCTGCGCTGAAATTTGAAAACAAGAGGTCATGACCTACAGCCTTGCCAGAGTAGGAGCCAGAGTACAACCATCATCTCCCTGGCTTACAGCCTGGGATAAGGAGCAAACTGCAAATAAATCTATTTCTGGATCAGGAATGGTGTGGCCAGCAGGAGCAGGGCAGGGATTCTTCCCCTGTGCTCAGCACTGCTTGGGCAGCACCTCGAGTGCTGTGTCCAGTTCTGGGCCCCCCAATTTGGGAAGGCCATGGAGGGGCTGGAGCATGTCCAGAGAAGGGCAACAAGGCTGGAGAGGGGTCTGGATCACAGGTCCTGTGAGGAGGGGCTGAGGGAGCTGGGGTTGTTTATCCTGGAGAAGAGGAGGCTCAGGGGAGACCTCATCACTCTCTGCAACTCCTGACAGGAGGGTGCAGCCAGGTGGGGCTGGGAACAGGGACAGGATGAGAGGACATCAGGAAGAATTAGTAGAAAGTTTTTACTTAAGATAGCCAGTAAAAGCACTGTACAAGTTTATAATTCCCAATGAAGCAGTTTATCTCATCTGAATAGTGTTTTCTTAATGAACAACTTTTAGACCTTTCAGTAGATTTTAATTTCAGTGAATGCTACAGTGATATTAAAATCTGCGTGTTGTATAATGCTTTGCAACAGATTTTGAGGGTTATGGGAACACTCCCCAATGTACACTTCTTTGATGTGTGTGACAAGGATGGCAATACAATTTTAGCACACAAAAGGACAGTGGGATTAAACTGACTCTATTTGAAAGTACATCAAGATCCTTAGGAGAATGTACCAGGATAAGAGGGGCTAAATGTTAATATCCAGAAACTGTCATATGATAAGGTCAATATATTGTTAGCTAATGAAATACAGACTTAATGTATCTCCTGTTGGCTATGGAGCAGGCAGGATGTCAGCCTATTTTATTAGCTTAATGAGAATTTGAAAATAAAGATATGAGAGAAGGTGGCCAGACCAACAAATGCTTTTTAATTACTCCAAAAGGGATGATCTGTTAATTTAAATTCTCAGCACCAGACACCAACATGACCAGTGCTGAGACATCTTCACAGACTTTGGCACCCTTCCTTTAGTGAATAACAGCCACAAACATTCAAAGGTTTAAAATAGCGAAATTTCTGATTTTATTAAACATAAAATAGGCATCACATTGCACACATTTTCCAGTCTCCTGGGTCCCTGAGGCACTGATTAGACTATTCCTTCAGGAAGCATCCAGGAAAGCCAGAAGAAGGCCTTAAATAAAGGTTTTGATCCATGTTTCCAGCACAGAGCCTAACTGATGTGTCCTCATTTGAATGAGAAAAGGAGCTCTGTAGAAATTCAGATCTCTAATGCTGAGAGGAAATAATGCTCTTAGTCATGACTCATTGGAGAAAAATAAGTCTCATTTGTTGCATTTAGGTTCTTGTTTACTTTCTATCCTGTTAATGGCTGTTTGCCACCACTGTCCCCTCCACTTCCATATATTTGTTCTTCCCACACCTAACCTGGGGTGCACAGTGATTCCCCACAAACACTCTCACTCATTATTTCCTTCTGCTATGCCTTAAACATCTCCTGTGCATGCTCAGGCCTTCCCTTTGGCTTTGAGGTGGTTCCCAGGTATAACTGAAGGAAAGAAAAATTGCTAAATATCCCTGTCTTCAGATTTCTTCCTTCCCTCTCTTATTTCTCCTTACGTCTTGTTTGCAATTTGCCTTGACTTCCCTGCTTTCGCTCTGTCCTGGGAGCTGGCACATAGATATTTTCCTTCAGAATGCTGAAATCAAAGGTTTTTACCAGCAGCTTTCCCCCTGGACCAATGTGGATATCAAAGAGCAGTGTTTGTATGCATGCTGCAAACCAAACCCCAAAGACCTCCAGCCTTTGCTGACACTCACAGATGATATTGCTGCTGCAAGACTGACTGGTGTGGATGCACTCTGCAGCACCTTGATTGCCACAGAGTCTGTGTCCACCAGGCTTAAAGTGTCTCTGGAGATGTGTTTCCTTCTCCATTGTGTCTCTGGAGATGTGTTTCCTTCTCCATTGCTTACTCAGGGGGTCACACATTCCCACAAGGCAGCTCAGAGACTGAGGTATTTCAGGGAGACAGAAAGAATTCAGGTGTGAGTATCTGACCCAACAATTCCATGTCAACAAAACACTCACTGAATCAACAAATCCCTCACCTGGACTGATGTAGTCATTGTCCTTTGAATTAACTGACACCCAGAACAACATGGGCTGCCCACAGCCTGCCAAATCCTGATGGACCAAACCTAAAATATCTGGTTTTGGCTGTAGTTCTGAGAATTCAGGAGATGAAGACCCTGCTGTGAGAAGGGGGAAATCAACCTGTTTAACCTGCCTGGGTCCCTTCATGGGCAGGTGCTTCACAAGTTTCACATCAGCTGGAACTGTGAACATCCCCCAGAATCCCAGCACAAACCACCCAAAACGGGTCCTGCTGCTCCAGCTTTCCCACAGGCTGCACCTGTGTCCCTCACCACTGCCCAGGGATCCTCCTGGTGGCTGCACCAACCCCTTCCAGGCCCTCCAGCCTCTGCAAACACATGCAGAACACCAGGGTAAGTAATGAGATGCAAATGTATTCCTCCAGAGGTTGATCCAAAGCCCAGTCAAGTCAATTATTATTAATGTAATTAGTACTGTATGAGCAGTTCAAGGCATAATTCAAGTCAGGCCTCCTTCCAGGCAGGCTGTGGATATGTGCAGAGCAGAATGAAAGGGTTCACAAGCTAACTGAGTGTGACAGACAAAAAGAAAGAGAGGAAGGAGATGTGAGGTGATATAAAAAGAGCAGATAATCTGCCACAGAAACCCAATCTTAATCCTGGGCTTTGTCTGGCAAACCATGCAGCCTTCAGTGGGAATTTCCAATAGCAGTTACATCAGCAGTGTGTTCATTAAACAGTATTTTGAACCTTTATTTGTCATGAATTTTCTATCTCCTTACATTTTTATTCATTTCCCCCTGCGTTGGGCTGGCATGAGCATGCTGTTTATTTCTCTAGCAGGGACTGTGTACTGGGGGTCATTGGAGCCAAGTCAATAACATGACCCTGGAGCTGCAGGCATGAATGAAGGGCTGAACAAAACCCACCATGAGCTTTGCTTTCTTCTGTACCAGTAATTAAAAATGCCTGACTCACACTGAGCACTGTGGAACTGGTTTGCTCGAGTGTCACGTCCAGATGCCAACCCACGAGCCCCTCGCTGTTCACTGGCACTCACCCAAAAGCT
This sequence comes from Agelaius phoeniceus, assembly GCF_051311805.1. Taxonomy (NCBI): domain Eukaryota; kingdom Metazoa; phylum Chordata; class Aves; order Passeriformes; family Icteridae; genus Agelaius; species Agelaius phoeniceus. The sequence continues at coordinate 18,148,876 of NC_135279.1, read as the reverse complement.
CTTTTTTTCCCTCTTTTTCACTCTCTTTTTTTTTTTTTTCCTTTTCCCCAGTCCAGAAGGGAGAGTTTCCACGGATGGAGGGAGGGGCTGGGGAGAAGTGGGCACAGGGAGGGCGGCTGGCCAGGATGCAGAGCTGCTCCTGCTCCTGGCTGTGCTGGGCACCCTCTGCCCGGGCTGCAGCCCAGCTGGTGCAGCGAGAGCAGCCTCTGCTGCTGCATCCAGAGCCCCTTTACTGCTGCATCCAGAGCCCCTGTGCTGCTGCACCCAGAGCCCCTCTGCTGCCCCAGCCAGAGCCCCTTTACTGCTGCATCCAGAGCCCCTTTACTGCTGCAGCCAGAGCCCCTTTACTGCTGCAGCCAGAGCCCCTGTGCTGCCCCAGCCAGAGCCCCTGTGGTGCTGCACCCAGAGCCCCTGTGCTGCCCCAGCCAGAGCCCCTGTGCTGCTGCACCCAGAGCCCCTGTGCTGCCCCAGCCAGAGCCCCTGTGCTGCTGCTGCTGCACCCAGAGCCCCTGTGCTGCAGCCAGAGCCCCTCTGCTGCCCTAGCCAGAGCCCCTGTGCTGCACCCAGAGCCCCTGTGCTGCCCCAGCCACATCCCCTGTGCTGCACCCAGAGCCCCTGTGCTGCTGCACCCAGAGCCCCTGTGCTGCCCCAGCCAGAGCCCCTGTGCTGCCCCCAGAGCCCCTGTGCTGCTGCCCCCAGAGCCCCTGTGCTGCTGCCCCCAGAGCCCCTGTGCTGCTGCCCCCAGAGCCCCTGTGCTGCACCCAGAGCCCCTGTGCTGCTGCACCCAGAGCCCCTCTGCTGCCCCAGCCAGAGCCCCTGTGCTGCCCCAGCCAGAGCCCCTGTGCTGCCCTAGCCAGAGCCCCTGTGCTGCAGCCAGAGCCCCTGTGCTGCAGCCAGAGCCCCTGTGCTGCTGCACCCAGAGCCCCTGTGCTGCTGCACCCAGAGCCCCTGTGCTGCAGCCAGAGCCCCTGTGCTGCAGCCAGAGCCCCTGTGCTGCCCCAGCCAGAGCCCCTGTGCTGCTGCTCTCCCCCCTGGCAGCAGCCCCTTGCCCCGCAGCCCCTCCCGAGCTCTCAGGGATGCTGCAGTACCCGGGCTCTCTGCAGCCGCTCCCCACTCTGCCAGCACCGCCCGAGCTCCCGGGGCCGATGGAGCAAGGGGGGAGCCAGGCCGCCTCCTGCAGGGACTCTGCTCACCTGCTGCACCTCAGCAGCGCTGGGGAAAGGCAGGACAATCTCCTTGTTCCATAATCCGCTGTCTGCCGGAGCTGGGGATACAAGGCTGCACCAGAGCCCTTGGCACTGGCATGGGTTTATCTGGAAATATTTGTAACTGCCCTTGCTATTAGAGCACATGAATGCAATTACAATATTCCAGCAGAAATCAGCTGAGTATGTGGTAAAGCAGGGGAACATACACGGGAACGTGTGTAAGATAATCTTCCCGGCATGCACATGCAAGGGCACTGGGATTCCTTCCAGTATCCAGAATCCAGCCGCTCCCCACACTCCCTGCTGCTCCTGGAGAGGGGAGCACAGCCTGCCTGGCTGTGGAGGCCACCAGGTCACCCCTGGAGTGGCCAGGCAGCCACATCGGGAAGCTACGGAGAGCAGAGGTGCTGAGATCTTTGTAGCTGGAAAAGGCAAGTCAACATGCAAATCGTGGTTAAAACATCTTTATTAGCAGCATTTTAATCACTTGCAAAATCTGGACCAGGATCAAACCAAACATAAGGCAGCAGCTGCTGTAAACAGCCGTTGTTGAAATGGAAAAATGATTGGTGCTGAGGGAAGGATGTCAGGAGTAATGAGCCTGCCTTGGCTGCCCGGGCACCTCGGCGCTGTCCTGCCCTGAAACCCCTCCTGGGGCAGGGATCCCCAGAGCTGCCACCTCCTGCCGACCCCAGTGTCCATCCCTGGCCATATTTACAGCACCAAGGGCTTCTTCAGACTCTGCTTGGAGAAGGGAACAATTCCACTGGTGCAGGAGCCTCTCTTTTTCTGTCACACACTGGAGGATAATGATGAAAATCATTTTAACTGCTACACAATTAGGGAAAAGTAATTATCCACCAAAACTTGCACTGAAACAAGGTGTGTATCAGTCATATTTTGGCTCTGGTATTAATTACATTTTCTTCTCCTCTGCTGTAGGAAGGGACCTGGGGATCCTGGTCCATGGCCAGTTGAACATGAGTCAGCAGTGCCCTGGAGCCAGGAGGGACATCCCTGTCCTGGGACATCAGGGGCAAGGGAGGGATTGTCCAGCTCTGCTGTGGGCTGGGGCAGCCTCACCTCCAGTGCTGGGGCAGTTTGGGTGCCAAAATATAAAGAAACATTAGAGAGTGTCCAAAGGATGGGCATGAGGATGGGGAAGGGTCTGGGGAGGAGCAGCTGAGGGGACTTGGTTTGTTCAGCTGGAGGAGACTGAGGGGAAACCTCATTGTGGTCTTCAACATCCTCCTGAGGGGCAGCTCTGATCTCTTCACTCTCCTGGCCAGCAGCATGATCCAGGGAGTGGCTGGGGCTGGGCCAGGGCAGGGCCAGGCTGGATTTTGGGAGAAGTTTCTCCCCCCAGAGGGTGCTGGGCACTGCCCAGGCTGCCCAGGGAATGGGCACAGCCCCGAGGCTGCCAGAGCTCCAGGAGCCTTTGGACACCAGGGATGCACAGGGGGGATTGCTGGGGGGTCTGGGCAGGACCACAGCTCTCACTGTGACACCTCAGTCCTTCCCACAGCAGAGAGCTTCTCTTCCCTTCCTCATTGACAGGATGCCACAAGAAATCCCCAACGTGAAAGCAGCCCACACCATGCTGAGCACGAACATACACCAGCCATTAATCATCGCCGTGTGGCACAGGAGCAGCAGCCAGCGCCTTAAATCATCTGCATTTCAAACGAGGACTGTCAAAACACGAGCAGGGGCTTCAGACGAAGCAGCTCCGAGCCCTGTCCGAGCGGGAGGGGAAGGGCGGTGCTGAGTATTTTTAATTTCCATCAGGGGGAGCCTGTGCACAGAGGATCGGCGCTGGTGCCTCTCCAGCCCCAGCGGTTTCCCAGAGCTCACTGAGACCCTGGGGTGTGATTTGGGCTCCAGGTCCCGGAGCTCTCTCTCGTGTGAAGGATTCAGAAACATTTCTGCGTTTACAGACCTGTCTGAGCTGTGCTCAGGAGCGAGATCTGTTTATCTAATTACGCTAGAGGAAGGTTAACATTTTTATTTAGCTGATGTATAATTCATACCACCAACAATGCAAACCACACTCTGTGGTTTGGAGGTTGACTCTCCCTGGTAAATATTAACATTTGTGGCATGAAAAATAATTAGAGGGTTAGTGTCAAGATCTGTGTCAGGGTTATGTGGTAAAAGGCCCTAGACTGTAGGGCTTGGAATTAAAGACCTTGCTGTAATCAGACTTTACAAAACATCACCCTGGATCAAAGGGAAGTAATAGTTTCTATCTGTTATGGTAGCACTTGAGTAAGTAAATTGCTGGTAAAAAATTCAAAAAATTCAAACACTTCCCATTGGAGAGGTGGCAAAAAAGTCAAATGCAAATTGTCAGGTGTTATACAGAGTGAATCAGATGTTAAACACACTGAACTTCTTACACAACATATTAAAAAACCTCAGTTGAATAAAAAGCAATGAAAATCTAACACTGCAAAGGCCTCTGAGGTGTAACTTTAGAACTCTACTTCCAGTTCTCTTGGAGGGAAAAATTGGCCTTCATGGTTAAACCTGTCCTGTGTCTGAGAAAAGAGCAGTGGCCACCCCTGAACACCGTGTGCAGCATCTGCTGAAGTTCTCTCACCTCCATCATCCCCCAGGATTTCTGGGGTAAAGCCAAACTCCCACACTCAGCTTAAGGCCTCCTGTTAAATACTCTGAGCCAGCCCTGTGATACCCAGGAGCAGGAACCCATCCTAAAAGGATCACTTGTCACTTTGTTTACACTCAGTTTTCAATGCCTGCTCTGTCACTGCTGTAACCAAGGTCAGTTCCTACACCCAGTTCCCCAGTTCCTGCCTGTGTACCTGTCCTCCATGGAGGTGACCCCTGAAAACACCTGCCTGCACTCACAGGTTTCTAAAAAAGACTGATTTGGATGCCTTCCAAGAGGCTCAGCACATCAGAAAATCAGGTCTCTGATTTAGGGACCACCGAACCATTCAGGTGTATCTTTTACCAGGTCAGTCTTTCTATGAGATCCAGAACAAATTTGGGGTGTGCCCCCTCATACCCCAAAATGCAATAATGGATTTGGTTCTTCCAGTGCCTTTTCTGTCTCTCATAACTGATCTGGTGCAAGAACACTCTCTTGCATTTTGCAATTTAGGACATTTTGCAATTCAACAGGTGAGGCCATTAAAAAAATAATAAAAATATAGTGACTATAAAGTCAGCTCTAGTGGCTTGAGTGCAGACATGAGGTGGCAAGAATCAAAGAGCTCAGTATATTAATTTTAAAGTAACTATGGAAAAGGCTAACTTCTATCTTCTGAAATCTTTCAGCTGAGTCTTACTAAAATATGTGCTCTACTCCTGCTAGTCTTATAGGCTTACTAGAGGATTCAAAGAGAATCAGAATGGTATCTCTTGGCTTTGAACATCTCTGGATCCTGTGTGAGCAAAGGAGTTGCCAAGGAATAGTCTCTTTTTGAATTCAAAGTAAAACACACCTACACCTCCAAGCTGGGCAGACAGCTACTGAGGAGATCCAATATCAGATCCCAGGCTTGTTTCCTCTGCCACAAGGCAAGGGCAGATCAGTCCAAAGAAAACTCCTCAGCAGATCGAAGCAGTTGGAAAAAAAATACATTTACTTGTTAATGTCTCATAGTCTCAGATGTCTATGGTACAAAGGAAAGTATTTGAACAACTTAAAGGTTTTATGGTTAGAATAACATTCAATAAAAAATACATTTTTGCAGGACTGACTAAGGAACCACAGGCAGGCAGGAATTCCGGGAAAGCCCCCATTCCTCTGGGAGGAGCCAGGGGGGAGCAGGCAGAGGGGTCCCTGTGCTTCCCTGGCTCCCCAGAGACACAGGGAAGGGATGCTTGGGATTTTTACCTCTGGAAAACTCTTTGGTCAGGCAGCTGGGCTCAGTCTCAGAGATGCAGCTTTCTGCTAGCAAAATCCCCAATCCAAACACTGGGTGCTATGTTTGCAATCTCCCAAAAAATCTGACGTGTTCCATGTGCCACTAAACCCCCCCATATCTGTGAGCTTGCCTAGAACAAAGTCGTGAACTCTTGGAGCAACAACTGGCTCTTGGACAGAGAGGTTCTGGGCCAAGCTTCAAATACCCCACCCCATGATTTATGGATTGGTATCCAAAGCAGAGCAGCAGATTTACTGTTTCTTGTCATTTACAGAGCTGAAACCAGGTGAGATTCAGGGTTTTTAATGAGTTTGACCTAGAATTTGAAAATCCCTTTGATGCCCAAATTCAAAGTGAATTTGAGTCAGAGAAATGAGCCCACATGAACCAGGCCCAAGAATGCATCCCCTCAAAGCCCTGTGAAGTGAAAGCACAACTTTGCAGCAGCTTTTGTTGACATCTTCCCTTGCAGCACCTTTCTAAAACTTCTGACTGCCCAAATGCAAAATGTCCTCACCTCACTATTCACAAATGGCCTTTAAAAAATATTCAGAGGTCTGGTTATACATTACATGAGCATTATGAGAATGCAATGTCTGGCACCAGCATCTTGCAGGCTTTCCAGGAGTTATATTCTCTCTGTTTCTGTTTGCATCAGTCAATGCCAGCATAAACTAAAGGGGTATTTAAGTGAAGAGGAGTGGGAAATACAAAAAACTAAAGGAACATCTGCATAATATTTCCGTGTGTTTCCCTGAAAAGTATCTTCCCACACTCAAGAGCACCAGACCCACCAGTTCTCTGGCAGTGGGAGCCATTCCCTGTGTCCTGTCCCTCCATCCCTTGTCCCCAGTCCCTCTCCAGGTCTCCTGGAGCCCCTTTAGGCTCTGGAAGGGGCTCTGAGCTCTCCCTGGAGCCTTCTCCCCCCGAGTGACTTGAGCCCTGGTTGTGATGCTGAGCTGAGCTCTCCAGAACTGAAGCTCACAGTTTTTCATTTTAGAAACTGCACGTGGCACGAGCTTGAAAATCCCCTCTACTGCAAGTTACCATGAAACTTCTGCTAAGGACAATAGAGGGAACCAAACCATGAAAAAATGAAAGCCTAAAAGTCCCACTTTGGCTGAGCAAACCTGGCTGTACAGCCCTCTCCAAGAGATGGTACAGAAAAGCTTCTTGAAAGCCACCTGAGAAACTTCTCTGGTGCGTGGCAGTGCCAGCTGACACAACGGAAAGCACACAGGGCATGTTTCAAGAAATCACTTCACTTGGAAAAAGCACTATGAGCAATGCTTTTTTCTGAGAACTAATTTTCCAAATAGAAGGTTCATTTTCTTCCTCAGGACAATTTCTCCCTTCAGCTGTAAACTCGACAATTTACATCTGAAGTAGCCTTAAGATTCTACTAAGTCAAAATCAAGGCAAGTGTTCTGAGGCATTCATTCTTTCTGAGACATTTCTTCTTTGGAAAATGAGAGACCCAACAGAAACTGAAAGATTTTATTGCAAGTGACAGAACATCAGGCTCAGTGATGGAAGCCTCAGCCTTGGTGTTAAGGAACATAAAGCTCCTGACTGCAATTAAGATTTGTTCCATTTATATGTGCAGAAAATTGGGTCTTTTGAAAGAAAAGTCATCGGGCTTCAGGCAGCAGCCATGGCAGGGAGACACCACGTGGAAATTGCTTTTATTTCAGTTCCCAAGACATCAATCCTAAAGGAAAGGCTATAGGTGCTGACAAGCTTCAGCACTACAGATTAAACCAGGACAGGAAAAGTAATTAAGGGTGAAAAACAAACAAAGGAATATTTTAGCTCTCTTGGGACCGAAAGGCTCTTTTGCCTGGCATTATCGGTCTTCTCACACAAACTTTTAGCTTTGCTGAGGAGAATACTAGATTCTCCCTGGCATGCCAAGTCCTGAATCCATCACGAAAATCTATTTTGGAAATCTTTCTATCACAATATTAAAGGAAAACCTTGTGTTGACAAAAGTGCCTGTTGCATTCAGTGCAGCGTTTCCATGTTTGTTGTGTTGAGGAACATGAAGGAGGTTGGGACCAAGGGATTTATAAAAGTTAAGAAAACTCCATCCCTTTAATCTGAAATCTGCCTCACTTTGCCCTGAGGTTGACATTTATTGTTTAAAAATGTTGAGAAAATGTGCTGAGGAATTGCCCATTCCCATCAGTGTAAGTATGAAATGTTTAAAGTGCACATTTTTCATCTGGTGCCAGCTCCAGGCCCGCAGCCAGGTCCTGTTTGACAACCAGATGGGCAACACAAAGGGGTTCCCCTCATGGAAACATTTGGATGTGGGAGCTGGCACAGCCCCTGGCTCACAGCCCTCCCTGCCAGGAGCTGGGCTCAGGTGTGTGCAGGACACCCAGCAGGAGCAGTGCCACGCTGAGCCATCCCAGGGAATGCCAGAGGGCAACCTGGGGGTCATTTTCCATTGCACTGGAATCCCAGAGCTGCTCCAGGGCTTTTCATGGAAGTGATTTTAAGAGGGAAAATGAAAGCAGAGGCCCCATGGCCTGGAGGTGAAGCAGTGCTGGTGTGTGGGTTTGAGATGCTCAGTATGAGCACTGCCCCTGCCCCAAGGTGCCAAATAAACAAATCAGGGTTGCATCTGCTTCACTAATTTCTGCACTGAATCAAATTAACACGCAAAAATAGAATTAATCTCTTTTTACTGGCCAAAATCTATGGATGAAATAATCTCTACTTACAAGAGCAGGGGGCTCACTTCCCCTCCTGAGCACAGAAGTGCAAAAAGGATAAAAATGTGTGCTGATTTCTTGGGCAGAGAACAGAAAATAATTTCATTTCAAAGATGTTTTAGAAACTTTGTAAATTAAATGGGTAGTGCTCTACTTAGGGCCATCCTTGCATGGTTTGCAGGATTTACTATTGTTAATCTCTACTGATTGTGAGGTTTGAGCTGTACAGATACTCCCACCTCAGGGTCACCCTGTAATGGCAAGACCTGCTCCTTGTTTATAGTGGATTGGGAAATAAATGTGTTGTTACCTCCTTATCTCCCTGTTAACAGTGCAGAGACAGTGGTTTGGGTTTGCAGAGGGTGGGAAATGCTGAAATGGGAAAAGGCAGATTTTCTTCCCTATTCCCTGAGCTGAAAGCTCCCAGAACATTCCTGTCTGGGACTCAGCATCTAGCACCAGCAGAACAACTGCTGAACTGGGAGCTGTATTTCTTCCAGACATTAACATCCACTAAATGATCATCTTCCCTCCACACTGGGAACCTGCACACATCCAGTAAAACAGGCTGGAATGACAATAGCAGCACATTGCCTGATTCTCTTGCCTGGCAGAACCTGCTGCTAGAGAGTTTAACAATTTGGGGATGCAACTGAGTTTGGCCCTGCCATGTGGCACACTGGCTGGAGAACGGAGTCAGGAGATGTTGTGCCAGAGGACTTGACTAAACAGCACTGAAATCCCGGGCTGTTCCCAGACCTGCGAACAGGACATGATCTCTCTGCCCTATTTTGTGTCAATCCTTCATGTTGTCAAGCTGGCTGCCAAATGAATGGCTGCCAAGCAAATTGACCTTGTCAGTTTTAAACCACCAATTATCATCATTACATTATTGAAAACAGCACTGTGCCTGGAATTACACCAGTAGGAAGATGCTCTCTGATACAATTTTGTTCCCATATGGAAATCAACCGATTAGTCCACAGCACCTTTACACTGATTTAAAGTCTGCATCATGCAGCTCATGCTGTTGTAATCATAATATTCTTGTCCCTGGGAAAGACTGGGAGGCAGCTAAACATTGAAACAAGTGAGTTTCTTTATTTTATATAAAATAAAGAAATATTTGCTGCTTCCAAATTCAAATAATGTCCTTACAGCAGCTGAGTCCAAACCTGCACACTGAGATCAATGCACATTGATCAAAGGACCCAAGAAGGGTCTTGTTTTCATGTGATGTTCATCACCCAAGGGGTCAGGGAGCCCCTTTGTTTTCAGACACAGGAGTGGCTGCACTGAGCCAGCTTTGGGGCAGAGCAGTAACCCCAGAGGCAGAGCCTTCTACCCTATACCCACCTGAGGGAATGGTGACTTCCCTGGGTACCCTTTGTGCCTCTAATACCCATCTTTTATCCTTCCACATTACTTGCAATCACTTACAGCTCATAACAAACAAAAAATGCTTGGGTCCCCCCTCCCAGATACACTCAGGAAAAGAAAAGGAGAACACACAGTGAAAACCCCAAATTCTATGCTTGCAACCCATCAGGGAGAGGTTTGAGCTCCAAACCCTCACCAATAACCAGAGAGGACCTGAGCATTCTGCCAAGCTGTACCTCTGCACACAGTCAGAGGCTGAAACGGGTCTGGTTAGTGCGAGCACCGAGTGATATCATCCGTAACACTGCAGGAGAAGCTTTAAAAGCAGATTCCTACAGAAATAATCAATCATCTGCTGGGCTGGCCGGCAGCCAGGGTGACGCTATCGCAGCATCTCCAGCGCAGCTGAGCCGGGCATTCCCCCGGGGCGTTTGCTTTGGGAAGGGATGCTGCTCTCCACAGCGGCCACAGCTGGGCCCCAGCCAGGGCTGGCACCCGGCCCGGGAGCGCTGATCCCCGGGGACACCGAGCTGGAGCTCTGCCTGCTCCAGGGGCAGGGACAGCAGCCCTGAGCTGGAGCTGCTCCTTCCTGCAGGGCTCACAGGGCCATGAGGCACCAGCTGAGCCATGCACAGACCTGGGAGCCTCGTGCTTCATTTCTGCTCCACTGCTGCCGAGTCCCTGCAGCTGCAGGAGCAGGAGGCACCTGCAGCCCCCTGCCCAGGCTGGGCTCCAGCACATCTCCCAGGGAGGCTGGAGGAGGACGCTCTGTGGGTTTATGCAAAAACAAATGTCCGTGTGGACCCCTTACACTGTAAATACTTACTTCCATGTGCCCCAAAATTCAGATTTGGCCTTGAATTTTATTAAATGTGCCACAGGAAATAAAACCTTTCATGCCAGTGATTTGGAGAGAACAAATGCTCCCAGTTGCTTGGCTAGCAGCAAACCCCTCTTATTTCCAAGCCCAGCCATTCCCAGCAGCCCATCATTCCTATGGCAGCAGCAGCACCCATCCATTATTACAACATTATGTGGTTTATTTACTTCTTTACTTCCTGTTACTCCCTGCCTGCATCCTGTTCTGCTGGGCTCCCAGAGAGGCAGCTCCCACCAACAGATTTGTTGTCTGACTTGCTATTTGTACCTAGAGCAACTTCTGCATCCAGAATAACCCTCCCCACTCAGAAATGTTAATCCCATAGATCCTCCAGCATCTTTTAGTGATTTTCCCACTTCTTCCATGGCCTAAGCTGCCTTCCCTGAACAGTTATAAACTTTCCTTGCCAAAACACCACTCAACCAAAAACCCCAAATCATCTGCAGGGCCCTGTGTTTTCCAGATTTCCCTCTTGGTTATGTGAAGGTCAAACATGTTCCCCAAGGTTTTATTCCATGGATTTCTTCACGTACTGCAGTCAGGCTTCACTGCACAGACATTTGTGCAGGGACTGATCTCAGTGCAGAAACCTCTGGCTCTGGAGCCTGGCTGAGTTGCTTTGCCTCAGGGAAACTGCCAGGCTGAAAGTTACGGCAGGGACTGGACATCAGCTCTGAAATCTCCTTCCAAGGTCAAAACACTCCTAAAACTAACGACAGGTCAGGCTAGAGAAGTATTTCTAACTTGGTCTACAGTTACAACAAACAAACCCACTTCAGTTCTGCTGAAAATTATTCTGGTTATTCAACCCCCAAAATGCCTCTAAACAGCTTTTGATGCTCAAACTTCCCCTGTGTTCAGGGAAGCCCACATGCATCCATCACATGCACTATGTTGCTATTGGAGCAGGATGAACAAAGGCACAACTTAAATAAAAAATCTGCTGGTGAAGTTCCTTGCACAGGAGTGTCTCAGCTGAAATCATTCTCTGTCTGACAGCAGGGCATCCTCTGCCTTTCTGGCTCAGAGACCTGTGGGCTTCACTGCTCTCCTGGCTTCACACCAGCAGTTTTCAATGGCTCTTTCAAACCCCTTTCCCAAGGACTTTGAAGAACCTGTATCCATCTTTTTCCAAAAATACCACCCACTTAACACAAGATGGCACCGCTGACCACCTCAGGGCTGAATGCGAGCCCAGGTACGCAGGACAGGTTTAGATCTGTTTATTCAACTCATTTATGGCTCCTGAAAAGCCTCTCCTGCTGCTTCTCCTCCCCATCCCTCACTGTGCTTCGTCACAGACACAAATCTGTTCTCTTCCTTCATCTTCCAACAGCCCCTTAGTCAAAACAAGCTAAAATCTTCCCCAATAATTTTTAATTCCCTAATTAAGGCTGGCAATACCCTGATTAATAAATGTGAAGAGAAGGAATTGTGATACATCAGACTCACTCAGTGTAGTACCACATCTCTCTTATTTTGCAGTACGAGCAGCTCCCAAGCTTTGCTCCAGTGAGAGGTGAAGGATGTCCCACAAAACCTCCTGTAAACCAAAATCCAGGAGCTCTGTGGAGTCTGAGTGAGCTGCCAGCCTGGGCTGGGCACTCAGCACCACCAGGCTGGAACCAGCCCTTCCTGATCCATCACACAAAACTCCTCTGATGGGACTGGCTTTCAGTCACCACCAATCTGGACCCCATTACAAAAGGGGGGAACAAAAATAGGTTGACTTGATATTAGCATTTCTCTTGAGTCCCTGGGAAGCAGAAAGACTGGGGGAAGGGTGAATTCCTTCCCTATACAACTGAGAATTACATCCTTTCTCTGGAATGTTTAAGCTAATTTGGAGAATTTAACAGATATTAATGTTCTTGCTGCAGAGTCATACTCACCAGTCCACAGCCTGAGATGAATTACTTGTGAATCTTGTTCTATTTCCATAGTTCTCTCTTGAAACAAGGCATGTTTTATAGCACTTTATACTTTTTTTTTTTAAGTAGATTCCCCAAATCATTGCCCTTCTGTGAAGTCCATGACATTCCTTAAGCTGTTTTATACCTAGACAGGACTGAAGTCTCCAGAGCCCACTCAAAGGTACATTCTCCTGGTTTCTCATTCCTTGAGGATACACAGGCAGAACTTGCCCTGTGTGTATTCTCCAGGCTCACATTTTCCAGCACCTCCCCTCCCCTTAATGCTTCAAAGTGCTTCTGCAAAGAATCCAAACCCACAGGCCAAACTTCTGTGGTTCTCACAAAATATCCCCCAATCACAACTGAATGACCAACTGGCTTTACTGGGCTTGAATCTCACCCTCAGCTGCAGAACAACTCCTCAGCTTTCAGGTGAGCTAACTCATTGTCCAGCTCTACCACTTGAGTGCTACTGAAAAAAAAAAGGTTCAGCAATAATCTTTCAGGGCCACACCTGGGTATGTCTAGAAAGGTTCCTCCTACACTCAAGTCCAGAGTTACAGAAATCATCCCAGCATCCCAGAATGGTTGGGGTTGGAAGGGACTTTAAAGTCCATCCCATTCCACCCCTGCCATGGCAGGGACACCTCCCACTGTCCCAGGCTGCTCCAAGCCCCCCTGTCCAACCTGGCCTGGGACACTGCCAGGGATGGAGGAGCCTCTTTTGTCCTCACTAACATATGAACACATCAAAATTATAACTCTGATGAAAACCCGGTGGTTAATAAAACTCACAACTTATCCAGCATCAAGTGATTAATTCCATTTTCTATTACATGCACCAGAGCTTTGCTGTTCAGGCAGTGGCCCAGCAGGGAAACCTGCAGGCCTCATTCCCAGTGCTCCTCACATACTGGTACAAAGGGATGTCAAGCATCCAGTGTTGTAGGAGAACATGCTCAGAGTGTAAAGGTTTGTGGTTAAAACACCAGCAAAGCATCTCTTAAGAAGTGCATTTTGCCTCAAAATCAGGTTTAATTTCTCTTTTAATAAGCATTTCTGGAATGTTTTCACCAGGACAGGAACTGAAATCGAGTCAAAAGATTTTTCCTATTAAAAGGAATTCGGATGTAACCCCAAATTGCAAATTTCTCCCGAATTCATCCTCGTTGATTCCATTTGGTTCAGGTTTGGTACTTGCAGCAGTGTCTCCTGGTTCCCAGAGGCAGCAGGAGTGACCTGTTCTCTGGCAGGGGGGAACTGTTATGTTTCCATCACAATGCACAAGCTCCACTCTGAGAGGGCAAGCAGGCAAGGGGCCAAGAGCAGAATAGCTCTGCTTTGCAGTCATTTCTGAGCCAAGATATTTGCTTTGCTTTTCAAAAGCATGAGTGGTCAGAAAGCCCTGCTTGGAAATTGAAACCATCCTGCACGCACCTCTCTGTGCAGTGAGGCTGAGCAGCCTGTGGATTACATGACTCATGCAGCGTGGGGACTGCAGCTGCCCTATCAATAATGCTCTCAGCTTATATTTCTCATTTGCACCTCACTGCTTTTCCTGCCTTGATCACTTGGTGAGGAGCAAGGCTGCAGGTCCCTGCAGGGAGCCATGTGCTGAGGAGCTCACTGGACAGCCCATGCCCATCTCCATCGCTCTGGGACAGCTGCTCCTGATCCACCTGCCCTCCCAAGGGGCCTGAACAGCCCCTGGAATCTGTGGGGCAGCACCTGGGGTGTGTGGGACAGCCCCAGCCCTCTGTGCTGCAGCAGCCCGTGCCATGCTGGGGGTTGCCTGACACTTCCCCAGCTATCCAGGGCTTGCTTTCATCTCAGGAGCAGCCTGAAGTATTTTTCAACCTGTAGCATTTCTGTTTTATGGCTGTCCAAATGCTGCAATGTTCTGCTGGTATTACTATAAAAATCCAGGGGGAAAAGCTTAAGCTGAATTAATTCTGTGCAGATTGTGATTCTCCATGGGTTAACTCAGTTTTTCGCGCTGACTCAGTCAAGTTTGGCCTCTTCTGCCTGCAGACTCTGGGTTACAGCCCCACTGTCTGTACTGGGGTTGATCTCAGGGTAATTTATGAGGAGGGATGAAAGTGGGGGACAACATCTCACTGTTCTTTTTAAAACACTGGGAGGCTCTACGTGCCCAGCACAGGCTCCACTCGATCCACCCCTGCTGTCCACAGTTAACTCGTGCTGGTTCGAAATGGGAATTTTGGTAAAACCCGCAGTATTTCATATCCACAGGCTATAATGTCCACGGCCTCCCTCCCTCGGCAAGCCAGCCTAGATGGTGAGCCTGATTGGGAATTAATTAAAGCTGCAGTCTAGGGAGAAGGGCTGCCAGGAGGAGCTGGGCTCCCCCCAGCCGCTGTGGGCTCAAGCCCATTCCACTCTGCTCATTCTCCTGTCACAGCCACCTGTACATCCCCGAGACCACGACCCTTACAACCCAATCCACAACTGAGCATTCCCCTTTATTTCTGCAGAGCGCCTTGTGCAACCCTCATGCACTGCATGTGGCATTTCCCTTTGCTCTAAAACCCAGAATAAAATCCCATGGACCCCAGGCTGGAACATCCCATCCCAGCAGATCTTCTGTAAGAAAGCAAGCTGGAACAGGCCAGGAAATGCACAGAATAAGACATGGCTACTTTTAGACACTCGACAGCAGCCATAAAGCAAACTTGGGATGCTCACAACAGGTAGCAGCTGCTTGCAGGGACGTTGAACGGGCCCCACATGCTGCTGCTAATGAAATAATCTGAGGTCAAACCAATATTTGTGTAGAACCACTGTGTTTATCTCCATACGTCAAGATAGCACACACAAATATTTATCTTCCCTGAAACCATTTTAAACAGAGTATTCCTACCGATTGGAGTGCTGCCGAAATCCTCGGCAGCCACTTCCTGGAGAATCCTGCAATTCCCGGGACAGTTCCCTCGGTTTGCGGCTGGACAGAGCCGGGAGCTTTGGGCTTTCAGCACATCTCCTGCTGCTGTTATCAGCACATCTCAAGCTGTTGTTATCAGCACATCTCGAGCTATTGTTATCAGCACATCTCCAGTTGTAGTTATCAGCACATCTCCAGCTGTAGTTATCAGCACATCTCCAGTTGTAGTTATCAGCACATCTCGAGCTGTTGTTACCAGCACATCTGCAGCTGCTATCAGCATATCTGCAGCTGCTATTATCAGCACACCTAGAGCTGTTGTTATCAGCACATCTGGAGCTGTTTTTAGCGGGGTGCCAAGCCCACAGCCCAGCTGGGAGCTCAGCCCTGGGCTGGCACGTCCCTCGGGCTGCCAGGCTTTGGTGATGTTCCAGTGGCACCGACAGGCGGGTCCTCACCGCCACAAGAGGCAGAGCACCGCGCTGGAACACCCGGAATTCTCTGCCCCACGGAACATGAGTGCTTTGGATGGGTTTTCCCGAAGATTCCATCTTTCTGGAGTGGGTTGTGATGCGGATCAGGACTGGGAATTGCTCTGGTGCATGGGATCACTGTGAGCAGAACTGCACACACAGCCCCAGGTACAGGATCCCAGACTGGTACAGAAGGAGGGCAAATCTCACAAGGAAGCAGCAAACCCCTGAGTAGGTACTAGGGCTGTTCACCACAATTACTCACCCACACCACAGGACACATGCCATTTTCCAAAACCACTCCACTTCTCAAGAGGGTGTTAGGCCTTGTAATGGAGCTCCCAGGAACAGCCCAGACCAGCAGCTCCCTGTGTTAACCCTTCAGTCTCAGAAACGTTCTGTGATATTTGTCACTGAGAAGCCTCAACATCATCGGGGGATTTTGCTGTGCTGGCACTGACTGTTCTGTCTCACTGTACACAAGAATTAATGCACAATGTACACAATGCACAGCTCTACGTGTCTGTACAAATGTGAACATCAATGCACTGGGAACCTGGCAATTCATGTCAAAAACTGAAATGAGTCTACAGCATTTCTAAATTAACCTGTTTTCATCTCCTTTCCACAGTGAGGTGGGTGTAGCATTAAAACACAAATTTGCCTCCCCAACACCCTTGTATTCCCCCCACGTTCAGGAGGTTGAGCATTGGAAAGGCTGATGAAGTATGGGAAAGTGAAAAATTGCCTGCAGTGACCTCTGGAGTATTTCTGCTGTCAGAGACCAGCAGCCAAATGTCCTTAAGTTATGAGAAAAAGATACAGACACTCCCTGCTTGTGCGCAGCTAAATCAGCAAATACCAGGCTTCTGCATCTCCCCTGGTGAGAGGGGATCATCCTCAGTGCAGGTCAGTGGGAAACAGACATCTCCAGAGAATATCACCCAAATAACTTCAGAGGTGCTGGGGACAGCCAAGCAGATGGTACCCAGCAGCTGATAGGTTGTAAAAGAGCTTTAGTGTGACATTGGGTTTTACCCTGTGAATATCCTTGTAGATGGTTCTGTTTATCCTCCTGACTGAGGCAAATATGTCCATGATTTATCTTGCTTTTCTTTTTTAATTACAAAATCCCTTTAAAAGCCATTTTCATACCATCATCCTTGCTTCTGATAGAACAGCAAGTGTGTGTGTGTGTGTAGGGGGGGATGATTCACTTTACAACACATGTAACAGATGAGGCCTTTGTTTTCAAGACCCCCCCAAAAAAGTCAGGTTTTTTCAGCTAAACCAGTTGCTTTGCTTCTGGTCCAGCCTAGGACACCATCCCTTCATAAAAAATGTCAGTAGATGCCCCAGATTGGCTGACCAGAGTCACTGGGTGTGAGCACTCCATGGTCAGCAGTTCCTGCTGCAGAATCCACAGGAAGGCAGGAACAGCCCTGGGACACAGCCCTGGGCACAGGACCCCCTGCACCTGGGAGCTGAGCGAGCTCAGCAGGCACCAGGTCCTCTTCTCCTTGGGGAGATCCCAGAGGAGCAGCCAGAGACCCATCCCAAGACTGGGTCAGACCAAAAATGTCTCATTAGAGCCAGGGATAGGTCAGCACCAAGGCAGGAGAAGTGGGGCACCTTACCTACAGAGCCCCAGAGCTGCAGACATAACCACCAGTGCCTGTGACAGGAGGGGTGGGGCTGTTTCCCAATGGCAAATTATAGAAATCTCTGTGTGCTTTTACTGCTCAACCTGCTGTGCATGGGCTCATGTATTAAACACCAGCTTGCACATTCCACAAAGAGGTTTGGGGATTTTTTCCTGCTTTCAGGGCTGAAGGAAAGGATTTGGATGAGGTCAGTCTCTGAACACAGAACATTAAGTCTCAACTGAAGGAAGGACAAAAAAGCTGCATCTCTACTGTGCACCGTGTTGCATATTGTGCATATCAGTTTGATTTGTTTTATTACCAACAATTACCAGCTCCAGGCAGGGTGACCTGCTGAACGAGCTGTCTGACACAGTCATTAGTCACAGCTCAGCAGACACCAGGATGGAGGGGGAATTGGACCCTGTAAAGCAACAGGCACTTATCAAACAGTTGAAAAACCAAAGATTAAGCACAAGCAGCACCGTGGCTGCCAAGGGGGGAAGAAACCTCCTGAAATCTGGAATGTGTTTCTACTTACTGTCCATCCTAGTAAAATAAAATAATCTCTCATTTGAGCATATGGTTCTGCTTAGACAAGAAACTGTATATATTGGTCTAAATCCAGAATAGCCCTTCTGACATATTACTCAGTATTAGAAAATCACTACAACCTGTGTGCTCTGTAGCAGTTCCTAATGCTAAGTGCAACAAACCTTCAATGAGCTTCCTCCTCCCTCTCTCCTCCCCAGCTTTCTGTCCTGGACCCATTTCATTCTTCTTTTCTCAGCTTGATGCCTTTCCTATATCCTTCTCCTTTCTTGTCTCCATCCTGACACTCACCTCTTTAAGAAGGGATTATGACTTTTCCACAAGAAAAGACTTCCAGCAGCATCCCAGAGTTCCCAGTTTGTGTGGCAGCCTGCTGATTGCACAGACTGAGCTTTCAGATGGCAAATACCTCATGGATAATCTGCATGTGTATTTTTAAGGCCTTTATATATTTTAACAAATTGCTTGGCTTTTATTTGAGCACAGGCAGAGGGACAGAGGAAACTCCAAAGCTTTGGGGTGCTCAGGTGACAATGGAGATCAAGTGTCCAATTTCCAAAGTAGATTCTTCTGAGAATGAAGAAGGCTTTGCAGATCATGGACACTGAATGGACCCTCTCTGAAGAGGAGCTGGTTGACATTTCTCTGCCTGTATTTCCCAGCTGAGAATGTATTTTAGGCACGATCCAATATTTCCAGGGGAGCATACTGATTTTCAGAAAATGGCATTGTGAAAGAAATATTGAACTGAAACATTTCCGTGAGATCAAAACATTTGAATGGGGAAAGCTCACGATGTAAGAATGGATATGGATGGGAAAGGAGCCTTTGCCAGAAAACCATGCAGCCAACTGGGCCTGGGCTGGATCCAGCTCTGTCAGAGATGGATTCATTTCTGCTGGGCTCTTCTGCAGCTCCTAGAGCCCAGCAGCCACGGCAGGAGGGGGCAGCTCCAGGGCACCTGAGCTGCATTGAAACAAGCTCAGAGCCCTGGGTCCCTGAGCTGTGTCTGCAGCAAAACCTTCCTGGAGCGAGCTGGGAGAGCCCTGACACCAAACACAGCCCAGAGCTGCCCCTCAGCCAGCACAGAGTGAAAATCTGACCCACAGTAGGGGCAGAAAATAGCAATGGCAAGGGCATGCACCAGTATGGCCCCTGAGTCCACTGCTTCTAAGAGCTGAGGCTGAAAAGCAGAGCTTTTCCCATGAAAAATCAGCTTCTTAGATGAGTAAATGAACATTTACACACATAAGCAACAGGTAAATACAACTGCATAAAGAAAAATGCAAAAATAATTCCTTGGAGTTTTCTTAAAACAGATTTTTTAGCAAAGCGTTGGACTGGCAAAATCCCTCCCGCTTCTCGTAAGGAAATGATTCCATTGGGACCACGTTTTTCTCTGTGGACTAAGAAATGATTTGCTGAATTTCACCCCAGCTCTTAGTTTCCTGTTTAATTTGCCACCCACCAATACAAGCCATGCCATCTGAGGAAATGGGCAAAATCACCCAGAAGGGTAAAAGCTCCAACCATTTCAAGACACAGAGGGGAGGAAAGAGGATCTCTTGGGATATCATGGCATGAGGCTGGAGCCCTTTCTGCACTCCAGGACCCTCAGTCTGTGCCAAGAGAACAGATTCTTCCTGCATAGAAAAGATCCCCCTAGACCTCAGCCAAGACAAGGATTTGTGCCAGGGATGAAGGGGCCTCAATTGCTTGTGTAATCCTGCTAGAACAAGCTTCTACTACTGACAAGGCTTCCACAAGGGCTGAGGTTAGAGCGAATGCCTTCAGAACTTCCCAAATAGGGATAAAAGGGTATTTTGTAAAGTACACACCTTCACTGAAGTGGGGCTGAACCCCACATCTGGCAGGGAGCAGTGCCAGCAGCAGGAGACAGGCTGGGACCAGGCAGGGGCTCCACACCCAGGCAGGGTGACCAGCACAGGCTGGAGAGCAGCTCTGCAGGGAGGGACCGGCATCTAAAAACACCTCTCACATCACATCACCTCCAAATCCAATGGCATCAGAGGAGATTTCCATGAGTGAATGCCAGTGTTTTCTGTGGGCTTTGTTGAAATAATTGCTCTGGTTTGTTTTGGTGAGATGAAGTTCATTTAGGCAAAGTGTACAATAGATTTAAAACCATTACCAAATGAGGACTTTTTGACCAAGCAGGGCTGGGTTCAGCCCTTGTCTCAGAGTGGAAGAGCAGAGGCACCCTGGGGTTTGCTGGCCAGAGCTCTCTGCTCTCGGAGCAGCACGAGCTGCTCTGTCCAGGGGCCAAACCCTCCCAGGGCTCCGAGCAGGCCCCGCGGTGCTCCATCCCCTCACAAGTCCTGGTGCAGAAACCAAACACAGCCCAGGCCCCTGGCACTTCAAACCTGTCCCCAACACCTGCTTGGATTGCTGAGGCTGTGCCCTGGCTGCGGGCCAGGCGTGAGCTCAGCCCTGCAGCTGGACCCCCCCACACATCACAAATCGCGGCCAGGCCGGGCAGCGCTGCCCCGCCAGATGGGCTCCTCCCCGCTCCTCCATCCATCATGGGGAAAGGCAGGGAACAGCCAGCTGAGGAGAAAAGGGAGTGGCACAGCTTGGGACAAAGTGTCAAGGTGTCAGCAGAGGCACAGAGCAAGGTGGCAATCGGAGAGCAGCTGGGCAGGGAAAAGCAGCCAGGGCACCTCCTGGCCAGGGAGGGAGCTTGGATGGCAAAGCTAGGGTGAGGAGGCCAAAGGAAAGGAGCAGGGATGAAGGCTGAGGAAAAGAGCAGAGCTGCACCTCAGCACAGCCCTGGCTCCCACATCCGTGGATCCTGAGCATCCTCCTGCCACAGGAGAGAGTTCAGAACAGGGCAGGGCCAAGGCACTGCTTCCCTCTGACAGGCACACTGTCATCCCTCAGAAATTTCCTGGGGATATCTCTGTTTGGCAGAGTAGCAACAAATCAAACCTTCCTGTGACAACAGAGCTTGAACAGGGACACCGAGAAGTCAATAAGGTGTCAGAAAAACCTGCAGAGGTGTTTCCTAACGTGGTGATAAAAGCCAGCTAAAGCAAACCATCCACAGCAGACAGGTTGTGGATGTGAAAGGTCCTGCACCAGCCAGCATGAAAACTGTCACCACTGTTCTGCTGCCCCAGCAGGTGGCACAGAGCCTTGAGTGGCAGGTAACTGGCTGAAACAAATACCAGGTAAAATCAAGACTGATTGCTATATTTGGCTCTGGTTTTACAAAGTTGCTGTGATAAAGGGGCTATAATCGAATAGGAGGTATAAAAAAAACCCAAGATAATTTATTATAAGGCAAAGTCTGATGATTTTAAGTAGAGAATGATGTTATGTGCTCTCTTCTCCAGTAAAGGACTGGACATGAGGGTTTGGGAAGTCATTTAATCTTATCTTGCACATTAGTGGAAACATAGCAAAGAAAATTGCATAAAGAGAGACATTTCTCTAGTTGGAAAAAACACCACAGCACCCCTGTCTCCTCAAAAAAACCCCACACCCAAACAAAGGAAAACAAACCCAAAAAAGCCCCAAACCTTGGCCCATGACCCCAAAGCCATCCCTGCCCTGGCACATCTGTGCTCAGACCACAGACAGACCCCTCAGTTTGAGCTGTACTATAAATAAATAAATCAGCCTAGAAATTCTGTGATACTGACTTGTATGAACAGCAAAAAGAGAGAAAAGAGAGAAGAGAAAAGGGGACTTGCCTGGCAGCAGGTAAACAACAATCCTGGGGAAAAGCCTGGTCTGTAACACCCCCACCCATGCTGGCTCTGAATGAGTCCCAAATACCATCACACCCCACCAGAAACCTCAGCACACCTGCCCTGTACAGAGCCTCTAAGATGTCTCTGCTCCTGCAACCCAAATTTGGTTTTGTCTTCCTCCTTCATAGGCCAACCCCACCATAAAGATGAAGACAATGTGCAAAACCATGGGTGGGGGTATGGAGCCAAATCAGCACAAATCCTTTCAATATGAGACAAAAAACATATGTGAGACCATCCTGCCTGGATTGGAAGCAAAGGCAATTCATTTATATGCCAGGATGTTAGAAAGTGGATTTTTACCACGTTTCAGAACTTCCTGTTACATAACAAGGAACAGGAACTGAGTGGGAAGCTCTGGGGTCTCCCCCCAGCCTGCAGCACCTCACTCCTCATCCCTTGGCTTTACACAAAGGAGAAGCTAGACAAACAGAATAATAACACAGAATAATGGGTTATCCTTCTTATTCAGCTTAAAAGCAAAAATAATCTGAATTATTGAAAATCACTGGGACTGATTTATAAATCAGGGTCTGGTGTAGTCTCCTCATCTCCAGCAGCCAGAAAGAATGAACAGCAGGGGAATAGTTGATTCAAAGACTTGGAAGGAAAATATTGATGGATTAAGAGCATCAGGAAGCATCCAGTATAGTTCCAGTCTAGTGCAGACACCAATGAAAGCCCTTGCCAAATTCTCATCACCCACCAGAATACAACCAAATCCATGTTTAACGTGTTCATTTTGAAGGTTAATCAGGGTGCCTGGCATTAAGGGGGAAAAAATCACTAGTTCTTCTTGTTTGAAGTAAAAAGAGAAAAAATAAAAAAGGGGAAAAATTACTTGGAAAGGGAATTACATTACATTACATGCAGAAATTGGAGAGCAAATAGAGCTGAGAAAAGAAGAAAATGTTAAAAAGGGGACTCCAAAAATATTCCCTTCTGTAATCCTCAAACCAGGCCCCTGCACTTTGCCACATTAGAGCATCACCAGTGCAGGTGTCTCAGGAAACACCACAGAGGAGAAAACTAGGAGGAAATACATGTCATCAATACACTTATTTTGTTAATTAATTTGATTTTATTAAAACGTTGTATATATATATATATATATATATATATATATATATATATATATATGCATATATAGTATCCTCAAAGAATAAATTACAATAAGAGTTGTTTGTGCACTAAAGCATTCTGTTGGAAAGAGCAGCAAATTCTGACACAGCTTTTCCCTCTGAGGATACCAACCAGGCACTTCTCTGAGTGGTTGGTGTGCAGAACATGAGCTCCTGCTGAAGGATAACATGCCTTATAAATACTGAATAAATACACATCTGTTTTATCCTTTCTGTCTCACAAATGAATGGGATTTTTTAGGAACTCCTCTCTTTTCAGAGTACAAAATTTTTCTATCCCTGATGCTACTGCTGAGCATCTCCACTGTTTATTTGTACAGTTTTTTGTGTAACTGAGTCTCATCAAAAAGGATTTCTGATTCTGGAATAATTATAAAACACCCAGCAGAAGTAGCAAAGGCTGACAACGTATCACGTAGTGGCAGGAAAAATTTATTAATATGATTATATTCCAGCTATTTTCTATCTACATTTCTTGAAAAAACTGCTATTAAAGACATATTTTCTTCCAGTTGTTTTAGCATCTTCCTCCTCCTGGAACCTCACTTAAGATGTCTTTTTTATTTTCCTTATTTTTGTAATGCTGCAGAAACTTGGCCAAAGCACCTTTTAATATCAGCCAGGTCTGTTTTGCAGCTCTGTGTAGCTGCAGCATTTAGAGGCTGTCCAGTATCCCATGGCAACTGCTCTGCAAAGTTGGTGATTCCCTGTCTAATAGAGGAGAAAGAAGCTGTGAGCTGGGAGGTGAAGATGGTTCATTTTATGACCTCTGTCCCTCAAGTGTTCCATAAAATCACCCTGCCACTTCTGGATGCTATAAACCCACTGTGCTTGGGTGTGCCTCCAGTTCCCCCTGACTGCAGCACTGCCCTCAGGGAGGCTCTGCTCCTCCTCCTCCCACCCAGCAACCCAAACCCACCCACAGTGCCCAAAGCACACAGTGTGTGATCACACAGGGACCCTTGGACCAGTTCTAGAAATGCTACGGTACAATAATTACTGTTAATTACTAACAATATGTACATACACTGAATAACTGAATTTATTCTGTTTGCAGCTCCTTGGAAGAGTTGCACCTTGTGGTGGCACAGCATAAATGGAACTGAATCCCTAGGAGCTGCTGGAGTCTTTCTCCCAGAACACAAAGTATCCCCAGAGCAATCCCTGTGCCTCACTCCACATCTTTGTCCACCAGAATATTCTTGAGCTGAATGGCCAGAACTGCTCCCTCTCCATTTGCCCCTCAGATGCTCCATTTGTGTAGCAGCTTTGTCCCTACAATCCCCCAGCCCCAGACTCCCCTGCCCCTGCACGCTTTGGAGCTCTATTTTCACTCACAATTAACTTTAACAACTTATCACTCATCCACATTGGGCTTAAAGTTTTATGTTTAGTTTTATGTAAAGTTATATTCACTCCCCCCGAGCCAACTCCAGCACCTCTTTAAAGTTCAGCCAATTTTCCTTCATAGGCCATTTTCTAATAAACAGTGCCAGTCTACTGCACTTAATCTGTTCCGCATTTTATCTGATTGGAAGCTTTTGAAGCCTAATTCACCTGTTTTTACATCAGACCTCCTACCATGGATCAAACTGGAAACAGCAACCCCTCTCTGCCTTGAGTGGGTCACAAAATGTCTTCCCAACGTAGAAAATTCAAACATTCTCTTCAACATCTTTACCCATTGTTTGCAATATAACAGTCCCAACACACTAAGTAAAGGGAATTTATTTATATTTATAACATACTGGGAAGTTTTGTGTAAATCTAGTGCAAACCACGTAAAGGTGGCAACCTCATCAAGTCACCGTTCTGGATTCCTACAATCTACCAGCTCTAGGTAAATAATTTTTCATTTAAAAAATCATTGCCCCAGAAATCCCTCATTAAACAACAAATTACCTAGACAGGAATACACCACCCAGCAGTTAATTCTTATTTTTCATTTCCATCACTCTATTTTCTACAAGATCCGGACAAAGTTTGCTGAGTACCAGTCCTGGTCTCTACCCCAGGAGCCCTGGGATGCCCTTTGCTCCCTCCTGTGCTGTGGGGAGAAGTCAGAGAATCCCAAAGGCTGGAAAGGATCTCCAGGACCATCGAGTCCAAGCTGTCCAACCCAAAATCAGGCCCCAGTGAGGAGGGGATTCACTTGTGCTCTTTGTTCGTCTGAAGGCAGAATGCAGGAGGGTCTGAGGGAGTGTTCCAGTCATAATGGTGTTTATTTTGAGGAAAGGTTACTGCTGGTGCTTCTGAGGGCAATTTTTGTAAAAGTAAAGTGTATTTTCTAGAGCACATGGAAAAATACTCTATTACCCAGGAGAGAAATTCCTCATGCAGGTATAAATGCTGGCAGCCCATTATTTTAGAAGTGACAGTCCACATGCACCTGCTGACAGCTGATTTGACTGCACTCCCAGTTCTTGGAGGTACCTGAGCCTGAGGGAGCTGCAGAGGGAGCAGGGATGTGCTCCCAGATGTGCCCCCTGGCTCTCCATCCTGCATCTGCATTGCCATCTGCAGCAGCCACGAGCAGCATTCCCACTTGCCTGCCTGCAGACCCCACAGCCCTGCCAGCCCTGCCTTTGCTGGGGACCCCAGGGCTGCTTCTCGCCCCACACCTCGCTGGGCTGACCCTCAGCAAAGGGGTGAGAGCAGCAGCCTGAGAGGGAATTTATGACATTTTGTTGGCAAATCATAATTCCAGTGCTGTAGTCAGCAATGCAGAGATGGAAAACATGCTGGGATGGTCACCCCAGACCCATCCCATCCCAGCACCAGCTGGCAAAGGCCCAGAATGCCCAGTTTTTCTCCACTTTCTTCCCTCAAGCCTGTCAGCATCACCCATGGTGAGCACATGAAGCCACAGCAGGGCTGAACTCAGGTCTGAGATTCCTCCCCATGAACATCCCTTCCCTGGGTGTAACCTGGAGTTTTAATGTGGCCCAGGTGTGACCCTGCACCTGGCACGGGCCAAGGTTGCCCTCCAAGGTGGCACAGGACTCCTGGAGAGGGAATGCCAACAGCCAAGCAAATTCCTGGGCCATGGCAGCACTGCCTGGCACGAGAAGCAAAGTTGTGGTACAGAAAAGCAAAGCCCAGCAAGATTTTGGGAAGGAGGAGTGGCTCTGGTCCCAGCACGAGTCTCTGCTCTCCTGTCCAAGTCCTCCCTTTGTTCCCAGACTGAGAGCTGACCATGGCCTTTGGTACCTCCTGCAGGGTGAAGTTACCCAGCAATTATTGAAATCAATTAGCGAGTTTCGTTTCCATTTCAACATCTAGCAGCGTCAGGAGCTTTCCAAGAGTCTGCTTCTTCTCAGGGTCTTTTTCCCCCAGCATGTTTTTAATTACAGCCCATGCTAATTTTAACGAGTTGTCTGCCTTCAGTTCTGCGTGACTGTAATGTTCTCCAGCTGATTTTCAAAAATAAGGAGGTTTTAACTTTTCAAGCTGCCTTTTCACCAAAACCAGCCGCCTGCTAAATGGCCTGGCAGCCAACCCTGCTCTGCAAACTGCACTGCTGCATTCCAGGCAGGAGAATTCCTGATCCCCCTGCACCCCAGAATGGATCCCTGAGCCTTGAGCCCCTGCACCCCAGAATGGACCCCTGAGCCCCCTGCACCCCGGGATGGATCCCTGAGTCCCTGAGCCCCTGCACCCCGGGATGGATCCCTGAGCCCCCTGCACCCCGGGATGGATCCCTGAGCCCCTGCACCCCAGAATGGACCCCTGAGCCCTGAGCCCCTGCACCCCAGAATGGACCCCTGAGCCCCCTGCATCCCGGGATGGATCCCTGAGCCCTGAGCCCCTGCACCCCAGAATGGATCCCTGAGCCCCTGCACCCCCGGATGGATCCCTGAGCCCCCTGCACCCCGGGATGGATCCCTGAGCCCTGAGCCCCTGCACCCCGGGATGGATCCCTGAGCCCCTGCACCCCAGAATGGATCCCTGAGCCCCTGCACCCCGGGATGGATCCAGGCACTGCTGCAGGAACACTCCAGGGCATTAACCCCTGCTCTGCTGGGCTGCACTGACAGGAACACACCTGAGCTTCACAGCGCTGCATTTTTCACCTTCCTGGGCTGAGGAGCACGAGAGGCATTGATCCTCAGAGATGACGATTCCCAAAATTATTTTGAAAAAAATATTTCCTGGAGTTTTCCACTAAGGTTTATAAAAGAGAAATATGCACTTAGAAATTTAATTCTTCATAGAATCATAGAATTAATCAGAGAATGGTTTGGGTTGGAAGGAATCCTAAAGCTCATCCCATTCCACCCCCTGCCATGGCAGGGACACCTTCCACTGTCCCAGGCTGCTCCAAGCCCCAGTGTCCAACCTGGCCTTGGGCACTGCCAGGGATCCAGGGGCAGTCCCAGCTGCTCTGGGCACCCTGTGCCAGGGCCTGCCCACCCTCCCAGGGGAGAAATTTTTTTCTAATCTGTGATCTAAACCCACTTTCTTTCAGTTTGAAAGTCCCCCCCTCACTGCAGTCCACTCACTGCAACCTCTTGTAAATTGTGTCTCCATCCATACAATGGAGAGAAAGGACCTCAAAAGGGAATCCCATTGGATTTAACCAGAGCTGGAACAGATTCTCTATCTGCAGTCAATTCTTGTCCCTTTGTATAAACACAGAGCAGCCACCAAACTCCTCCTCCTCTGCCATCACTGCCGCAGACATCACATCTGAGGGGAAGCTCCAGCATTACAAATTAATGAATGATTTATTTGCTTGTCATTATTCATGGCTATAAAACATTAGCATGCCCTAAATGAATAAAAACATTTTTGCAGCTGCTGCAAATGTTTCATTCCTAGCTGTAAGTTTGGCCCAGAGCACGGGGCCCTATGCCTCAGTGCCAAATTCACAGTGAAGTAATTAGCACTTTAAAAAAAACACACCTAATGCAGAGCTCTGCAGCCAAGGCTTTCACAGCAGCACTGCTGATAGCTACCCACAAACACAAATGTTTCCCAGGCTGCTCCATCCAGCCAGGTAACCCTATCCCTCATCCCCAAGGTGTGGAAGAGCAAGGATGAAGTGTTACAGAATGGGAGCGACGTTGCACATTACAGATGTGTAAAACAGCTGGGCAAATGATGTCATTAAAAATACTTTGCCACCTCTGCTACTTGCTGTTGTTATTAAAAGCAGACATTAAGTTTCTTTACCCAATCACTCTGTGTGAACCTGTTGTGTCAAGTGCTGGAGTTCGTTCTGCTCCTAATTACCAGAGACAACCTGCAGCTGCTCCCAAAAACTCCTCCCCAGCTTTGAACCCTGTGCTGCAGCACAGATGTGCTTTGCTCCTGAAATGCACATTTTTACCTGGCCAGAAGAGCCTTCTGAAGAGCCCATAGGTGCTCCACTGTAAACCCAAGGCCCATGGAGTATGCAAGAACCACAACGGAACATTAAATGGAAATTAAACCATAAACACTTTCTTTCCATCTCTGAGTCACAAACACAGAGAAAACTTCCAGGTCAAGTCTTCAAGCTGCTCCGTTTCTTATGCTGAAGTCAACCAAACCTCACTGAGCTTCTTGGAACTCCAAAGCCAGTTCCTGAAATCCAACAAGAATATCTCAGTGGCTTTCAAATATTAATAAAGAGGAAACCAAGTACATGCTTAGGGGCCTTAAATATTGGCCTTGTCTTAGGTTCTAAGGGTGTCACCTCTCCAATGCAGGATGCCTAAACTCTCCTGGGAGACCACCAAGCTCAGCTTCCCTGCCACTCTCCTAAATGCAGCAGAGTTTTCAGATAAACTCCCCGTGGCTCAGCCTTAGCAACACATTTGGTGAGTTTAAAAGGGACAAATCAGGTCTGTGTGAGAATTGAGCCTCCTCTCACAAGTGCATTTTGTTCCGTGTCTTAATTTAGTCATGGCAGTAGCCCAAGACACCCCTGTGGCAGATTGGGATTATCCATTTACCCAGTGCCCCCTCAGTACCAGCCCATGAGATCCTGCTTGCAGGCAGGAATTCTCTGCTAGGCTCCCTGTCCATACACTCCATATTTCCTTTCCAGTAACAACACAGTCCTGCTGAACCGTTGTTAAAGAGGGGGGAAAAACCCCTAGATATTAGTAAACATGGATAAAAGTAGACTATTTTATAATCCTATTAAATTTCAATAGTTTTCTCTAACTCCAGCTGGCAGCACTACAGCTGTTTTACTCAGTGTGCAGCAGGAGATGAAGGCAATGAACCAATCACTCAGTGTCTTTATAACGACTGGCAGCAGACCCAAAACATGCAAAAAACTGAATGTAATTAGCCTGTGTTGGGACTACCAAAGAATGATCCCATCCAGATGGTAAAAGGAGGGATAAATAGGTGTATTTACATTTATTAAATAGGTATATTCCCTCTGCTTTGACATTACAGCAAGACTAGAAATTCCTACTGGATTTGAGCTCATGGCTTCATACAATGCCTTGTAACCACACAGGATCACATCTTCTGCTGCCACACCTCCACCTAGGCTGGATGCTAATTTACATCCCACTAAGAGCTGAAGAAGAAAGGACAGGAGCTGCTTGGCTTTATGTGGCCTTTGGAAAGGATGAGAGATAGAGACATTTCTAGAAGAAAGCCAAGAATGGCTTTTTGGTGCATTGTTTTCCTCTGTTTTCAGGGAGAAGCCTTTTTAACTTAGTTTGTGGTCGGCTGGACAGCAGTAGAGCAGCTCCTCTGGTCATGGGAAATAAGCCACTGCTCTTGGAAGGCTGGAGCTGCTGCTGAGCATTCCAGTCCAGGAACATCCTCACTGACAGCCCAGCTCAGAGGGCTGAACTCCTACGTGAACAGGGAGTGAGAGTCTCCTGGCCTGGTTTGGATAACCTCTGAAACATCCAGATGCTGCTCCAAATCCCCTTGGCCTGGAAACCAGGCTGGCAAACTCCCACGAGCAGTCTGATTTTTTTCCTCCTTGGCAAGTTTTCCAAAGCTTCTCGGTTTTGGCTGGGATGGCAATCCCACAAGAATGGTCTTCCTCGTGTATTCCAGAAGTTTCCTTTCCAGTCCCACCTCAGGCTGGGGTGTGGTGGAGCAGGCAGAAAAGACAAAATATGAGCCCCTGCTTGATCCCACAGGAGCCTGGATGTTCTCCCTGTGTTCCCTGGATGGAGGCTCAGTCCCTGTAAAGAACAGCCTCAACAGCAAACCTTGCTGGAACCATCCAGTCAAGCATTTATATGCAGCCATACATTTATAATATTTCCATCATTAAGGTTTCTGAGACCATTACAACCAAACCGGGTTGTCTTAAAAAGACCATCCTGTTTGATTTGGGGTTTTAGACTTAAAGATTCTGATTTTCCCTCTCTCCTCCCTTCAGTGAAAGTCCCACTGCAGCCTACAGATGCAGGTATTTACAGGTGTCCATTGCACCCAGGGAGAGAACCTGCAGAGGAGACCAGAGGAGCTTTGAGGTCCCTTCTCACTGAGGCCATCCCAAGATTCTGTGATGCACCAGGACCTCACTGCAGTCCCTGGGTTCCTGCAGGATCAACCTGCTGGGCCACTTGCTGAGTGAAGCATTTCACTGCAAGGAGGGTGTACAAAAATTTCCAAAATATTTCTCCACTCAAATCTGCCTGTGTTCCCCATAGTAGATTTTTTCTTTTTCAAAATTTTGATTCAAAAGCTTCTCACCATGGCACACAAATATCTCAGAGGACTTTTGTTCATGCTATAAAATGCAGGGCTTTGTCTCTTTTCTATATGTTTCATTTTTATTATTTCAGGCAGTGAAGATCATTATCAGCTCCTCACTGATGCTGGCAATCTGTAATATGTTCTCATCTATTCACATTTCTTTTTGAGTGCCAGGAAAGGCATTCTTCCCCCCAACTGAAAAACACACCATGTGTTCCCCTGTCTCAGTGCCTTCAGTAGTGTATGAGAACTTGTTAAAAAAACCTGCCAGCATTAGGGACTCTGATTGCAGAAGTGATAAGAACTTCTTCAAATTCCTTCTCCATATTTTTCAAATGTGGGAAATTTGGCAAGCCCCAGAAACTGTTCTCAGAACTTCACAGATTTCCTCACTGACCCCAACAGTTGTTTTTTATCTTTCTGAATTGGCCTTTCAGTTTCTGCAAAGGCATAATTCATGGAGTGATGAGAAAAATTATATAAATTGAGGAATCACTAAAGCAGCACAAGCAAATGAGCAGAGCTCATTTTAGGGGATGGTCCTATTTATCTCAGAGTAGAGACTGAATATTTGACATCACCTTTACAAACATTTTATTCCTTCTCTGTGGCTGGCTTAGGACACAAAGCTCAGAGGTTAAGCAGAAACAAATGCACACTGTGAGGGATGCACAGCAATTTAACCAGCACTTCAACATGTGCTTTAACTTTGAACATGTGTTCAAAGCCCCTGATCTCTGTGGGACTGAAGGACACGCTTAAGAGCTTTGCAGAGCAGGGAATGGTTATGGGATTACACATCCATTTAGGGCTGGTGTGTGTGCTCCAGTGCCTCTCAGCACAGACAGCAGATAAAAAACCCTACAGCTCAAACAATCAAAGTGCTTAAGTTGTGTGTTCAGAAATATTTTCCAAAATACCTGGCATTACAGAGAGGATGTAGGTCCTAATCTGTTCTCATTTTTCCTCAGCCATCTGTTGCTTCTTGGATTTACAACTTTTAAAACAGACTGACAAATTAAGGAAATTCCTGTCTAATTAACATTGAGACTTTCAGCCTTATCTGTGGTTTTTCACTGCTGTTAGCACAGGAAAGACATTCCCACTATCTAAATAAGCTCACTTTTCCCTGCCATTGCCGTGTCCTTTGAACATTCATTTTAGACTTCTGAGAGTCAGGGGAAAAGTTTAACAAGGCACTTTAAACTCAAGCTGAGCTTCTGTAAGAGCACTGGCCATGCCATGGCAGATGGATGGGGATGGGTTGTTGGTTTGGGGTTGTTTGTGGGGTTTTTTCACTGGAAAGCAATGCAGGGTAACAAAAGATGCAGGAGCAGAGCTGTTCTTCTCAGGCACTCATGGAGCAAAAGATGATCTGTAACCAAAGCTGGGTGCAGAGGGCAGAGCCCCACAGCTCCTTCACCTCCTGGTGTCACCCTCGGGACAGCCAGCTCTCCTCTCAGGAAAAGCTCAGGGATTTACTGTCCCTATTCCCTCCCTGCTGCACAAAGCAAGCAGGCCAGAGCCTTCCCCAGCACTGCTCCCTTCCCTGGACACGCTCCAGCCCCTCGAGGTCTTTCTTGAAGTGAGGGACAAGTTTAGAAGGAAGCATTTTCACAAAGCTTCACCTGACTCTATCAAACAACAATTAATAAATCTACCTCCAGTTCCTTCACAGTATTCTATTGGCAGAAATATTGAAGGGAATTAAAAACAAGAACACTGCTGTGTGTCCATAGAAAGGGGATTTTACATTGAGAATTATGTTCTTTTTAACAAACAAAAACATGTTCAATCAGTTAGGCATTTTGAATTACCAAATGAAAGCAACTCTAAAGAACTGATAGACAAAATACTACTACACAAATCAGTAAAAGAATTTAAATTTACACTTATCTGAAGCAATTTCTAATGTATACAGCAGAGAATAAAATGTGGTTTTCACATTTTAGGAGCAGGAAGACAGTGCACTGAAAAGAATAACAGCAAAATTTTCTAAAGTGCCCCCATGCCTTAGAATCAAAACTGACTTTTTGAGTAAAATTATACTTTCCCCATCTCTGTCAACTGAAAATTAAGACCTTGATTCTTAATTTCAAAATTAGTATTTAATCTGCCCTGAAGCCTCATTGAAAAGTCAGAAGAAAACACCAACTAAATGGTGTGAAATGTTTTTCCCTGTACAAAACTGGTGACCGAAGGCAAAGGAACACAGGCTGGGTCACTGTGTCTCCCCCTGACGTGAGCAGGGCTCAGCCACAGCCTCTGCTGCTCCTGCCTGGGGCACACCAGGACAGGATCCAGCTGGGGCTGGAAATCCCAGCTGGAATGGGATAACCTGGCCCTGCTCAGCATCTCTTTTATTCCTGGTCCAAGATCCCACAGAAGGGATTGCTCATGGTTTAATGAAACAATGAAATACGGCAAAAAAATCACACCTCAGTTATCCTCAAAAAAGAGGAGGGATTTCAGGGGGGTTGTTTATATATAGAGAATAAAAATGACAAATCTCCACTGGGCACATCTCTGCTCAGATTTTTGCCTGTTTCTGCCAGTTTTGGTCACCCCATGTTAAAGCAGAAAGATAGAAAGAAAAACAAAGTGTCAGAAGGTCTGGTGTGTGTTAAAGGCACTTCAGTCAATGAATGGAGCAGCAGGATATGACAGATTTTTATAAGAAACAAATGGAAAATGCTATTTAAAGGAGGGAAGGCAAAGCTGGGCTCTTTAAAAGTGCCACAAGGCTGGGAAGGTGCATTTAATGCAGCAGAGACTGGGAGAGGATTCCTGGCAGAGACACAAATTAAGGGCGTGGACAAGAAGGTCAGCAGAGGGTAAATGTGGTGCAGGAAACTGCCCGAGGCTCAACACAAACTCCCTGCTGTGGTTTGCTCCTGTCAGTGCTGGGACAATGACAATTTTTCATGAATATTGAGAAAGCAAGTTCACAAACAAGCCCTGAGAGTGTAAAGGGAAGTCAGGAAAGGTTATTTTGGTAACTGAGAGGGTTTGGTTCCCTGGGTTCCCTGTGTAAGGAAACACAAGTGTGTGAGAGCTGTCCCTCAGCCCAGGAGCAGCCAGCACATCCCACTGTGCACACACACTTGGAGCCATTCCCATGCTGAAGTTTCCTGGCAAAAAAAAAAAAAAAAAAAAAAAAAACAGCCTCTGTAGGCACAGGTAATTTTTAGATCATTTTGGTGGAATTTCTACAAAGGGAAGGAAGTGTGAGTTTTCCCACAAACACTTTTTTTTTTTCCAAGTGACCACTTGAGCAGCAATGTGATCAAACAGTTGTTATTATTTAAACCATGCTAAAGCTGAGTATCCCAAGCTGAGACCTCACTACACACTGATGTCTGCTGAGTTTATCTGACAGATACAGGAGGGGTCATACAGGATGGGTGGGGGGAAATTCTGACCTGGAAAGAAAGATAAGCCTGGTAACCTGGTTATATCCATTCAGCCCCACACTGGCAATAAATACAGTCAGGACCTGCACATCAAGGGATGAAGGACAACCCTGGGTATCCCCTGAGCTTTCCACTCTCATCTCTTCTGTTGGAGCAGGGACTCACAACTGGCTGCTGAATTTTCTCCTTTTGTGCTTTTCCTTGGCAGGTGAAGAGCCATGAGCTGTTTTCCCCTTGGCTGCTCCCTCTTTACAAATAACACAGGCTCAGAAGCAGATAAACTCACGGGTGCACCTGGTGACACATGATCCCTCACCTTCATAAAGCTCCCTGTTGCTCTGAAGGGCTGGAGCTTTGCTGACCTGCTGCTCACTGCACTTTGTTAGAGAACCTTATTAACTTGCTACTTTGGCTCTCCCACTCACCACTCATGGAGTGAAAATAGAAGACTGAGGAAAGTACTTTGCTTTTTATTCAATTTTACTTAGATGTCAACTTTTCCCAAATCGTTTATCCAGGCTCATTTACAGCAGGCAAACTAATGAGTGCATTGAGGGATTTTAAAGAAACCAACCCAACCTCTTGAGGCAGCAGCCCTGCAGGGTCAAGTTCTCCTGCTGCTGCTCACGTGTTGAGTAGTAGGTGAGGTGAGTGGAGGGTGGCCTGTCCCCATGTCACCATTCCCAGCAGCAGGAATGATGGTGAGCCCTGGAACCCAGCCCCGGGAGGGCATTTCAGCCAAACAGTCTCTGAGGAGGAGGAAGGCAGCTCAGTTTGTTCCTGAGCTCTTGTCCTGATGGTTTCCAGCGCAGGGTGTTTCTGACTCCACTGAACTGCAGAGTCATGAGCAGCCACCTCTCAACTGATTTACTGTGAAAAAAGAGCCACTGAGCAGAAAACCAATCAGCTTCTAACTGCAAATGAGGCATCTGGAGAGTCACTGGGAGGAAAATAAAGTAGTTACTACTCCATTTCATGATTATATGCTCAAGGACTCTGGCAAGTGCTGCTTCTGCATTGAAACACAATGTGTTTCTGCTTTTTACTCTCTCTTTTTTTTTAAGCTCCCAATATCCTTCTAATTTAACAAACTTTCACTAAGCAGAGAGAAATTGTATGACACATTAATTCCAGAAGATGCACTAGTAGTGGCTGCAACTTCTTCATATTAAGCAGATGTTGTTTTTAAAGTTTCCCTCCCTTTTGTCTTCTGTAGCTCCCAGCAGACTCACTGGCTTTGAGCAATCACCAGACGAGTTCATTTTGCCATTTGCAAAGCACACAGCGGGTGCACTCCAGATTCTGGGCAATGAGGAGCAGACACAGCCCTGAGCCATTCCCTCTGCATCGTGTTGGTGCTTTGTATTTTCGTCAGCAGCCACTGCATTTGTCAGGGTTTCTCAGCAGCCACACGTCATTCCATGGAGCCCTGGCAGGCTCCTGAAAGGAGCTGGGTCCCTTACAGCAGATAATGTAAGCTTTGGGCTTGCTTGGAGCAGGTCGCTTTGGGAAGCCTCCAAGCTCACTTCAAAATACTTCCTGCCTGTGCCAGAAGCTGCTTTTGAAGTGCTGTGCCCAAGCCACAGGCCTCGGGTGCCAGGATGCTGCAGAGCCCAGGGCAGGAAGCCTGTCAGCACTATTGCCCAAAAACAGGGTGGGGAGGGGCAGGGAGGGGTGCGGACACCGAGTGGAAAATCAGCTGACACGGCCGGCTCTCGAGCAGATTGGGATGGGTCAGATGACATCCATTCAGCTCTCGAGATCAAACAAGGCTTTTTTCTTTCATATTTTTGGCCCTGCATGTGAGACCGTGCTGCAATATCGTGCTTTTTAAAGTGGAATATGCCGGAAATCATATTTGAAAGGCCTGGCATTTAGGGTATTTTTACGAAGTTCTCTTTCCCCTTTTGCTTTTCATCTGTTTTCTACATTTTTTTTCAGCATGCTTTTCCTTCTAATTTATTGGTTTAATTTTTCTATTTTTAAAATAAGAAATATTTTCATTCCAGAGCTTCTAATGTAATGCACATGAAAATTAGCAATGGACAAACCTCAAACTCTTTAGAGGTCTGATCTGGCTGGGAGAAACATCCAGAAGTTCAGAGGCTTATCCAAAGCTAATCTGAAGATTTCCAAACCTCTTCAGTCTAGACAGAGCTATAGGAACCCGCTGGCTCAGGACCCCACCATGGGCTGGGCTTGCCTCTCTCTGGCTGCTCCCTCCTCGAGCATCCAGGAGCAACTGTGAACAATTCCTTGCTGAAGAGCACACAAGGTGTGCAAACACACCCTTTCCTCCAGGCAGAACCTGGCTCTCGGGACACTGTTCCACAAAACAACAAACAGATGTTTGGTTTCACTGGAAATGGCTTAAAACATCTGCCAGAGGCATTTGCTTACCAGAAATGCTTTGGCAGATTTCAGCTCCACAGTGTGATTAAAATTTATCATCCCTCTTCATCTGAATCACAGAATCACAGAACAGTTTGGGCTGGAAGGAACCTTAGAGCTCATCTTGTCCTGTGCCATGACAGGGACACCTCCCACTGTCCCAGGCTGCTCCAAGCCCTGTCCAGCCTGGCCTTGGGCACTGCCAGGGATCCAGGGGCAGCCCCAGCTGCTCTGGGCACCTGTGCCAGGGCCTGCCCACGCTGCCAGGGAATAATTCCTAATTCCCAATATCCTGTCCAGCCCTGTCTCTGGCAGTGGGAAGCCATTCCCCCTTGTCCTTGTACTCCATTCCTTGAAAATCGTCTCTGTCCATGTTCCTTGTAGCTCCTTCAGGGTGGGGAAGCCAGGCAGGAGGGTGAGGATGGGGAAGGACTCCCCTGGAACAGTCACATACAAGGTGACACAGCTCATAGCTCAAATTCCACAATGATTATGAGGTTCTACTTCAATATTCTGTCCTAGACAATGTTTACTGCAAAACTCTCTGAGCTCATAGTGCCGAATGTATAAAACCCCTCCAAGAGCTCCACAGCTGATGAACCTTTAATATTAGAACCCATTATACCTCAAATAACCTACAATTAATCACCAGAACTGCATCCAGCAGACATCCTATGGCTGGATTCTGAAATGGGGCCAGAGTTCTCTGAGCTTTGACAACATTTATGGTTATGCATTAAAGCACAAGGACCTTTTACCACCTGGATTCAAAGGCTGTCCCAAAGGCTTTGGTTAGGATTCTTAGTTAGACTGGGGGAGAAGAGGGGCTGAAATGAGAATGTGTTTTTCTTGAGGCTTTCACGTTCTCCTCAGTGTTCATTTATCAACAATGCCCACCAGCCAGCTGCCAGGCCTGTGAGACCAGCAAGACAAAAAGCTCTGCATCTTGCTCCAATAATCCAGAAAAATGCCATATATTGGATTAAACAATAGCCAAACATCTCAAATCTGCTTAAGCAGATGATAAATAAGACGATTCCTGCGTTCATTTACATCCACTCAAATTCAGAAGGGATTGGCATGACAGACACACAAAATTCTTTTTAATTTCAGAAAAAAAACCCCTATAACTTAGAAGAGCAGAGAGCTGGAATCCCAACCCTTCTGCTCATACTGTCACCCAGAAAGCACATTTCCTCCTTGCTCCTGGCCAAATCCCTTTATCAAAGGGATTTGCTCAAGCTTTCCTTGGAAAAGAACTCAACCTCTAAAAGAGTTTTGGTTGTATTTAGGCAATTTTACCCAAAGAATTTGATATTAAATGTTAAAAAAGGAGGTACTTAGGCAGATTCAGATGTTTGTCCACAGGGAGATAGAGATGCTGGAAATGGCAAAATTGACTTCAATTGTGTTCAGATTATTTAAAAAACAAACAAACAAATCCACAGAGCTCACTACTGCTCATTTTGCATATTTTTCTCCCTTCTCTCTTATCCTGGGCCATGACCTCTTCCAAAACCCAGTCCATACATCAATTTTCCAAGACAGCTCCAGTGGTGCCGTGTGTGGATTTGCCACTGGTTTATTCCCTCTCCTGGGAGCAGGGAACTGTCTGTCCAGCTCTAATTGTGCTCTGTGCTGCAACGAGGTGAGCTTTAGAAACTGCAGAGTTCCCCAGCCATTCCATCTGCAGGTGGTGCCATGCACGGAACCCCACGTGTGGCTGCGGAGCTCCCAGGGCCATGTGGCGATTCCCGGGCACTCAGACGTTCTGGAAGAGAAACCTCCAACACTGGCCAGCAGCCCAGTGGAATTCACTGAGTGTTTGGGTTGGGGTTTTTTTCCCCAAAAAAGTATTTTAAACATTTTTCATTTTTCCAACTATTGACTCGGCTTCCTCCCTCCTTTTTCTAAGGCTTTTCCTCTGAAGTGGATAACGGTGTTATGTCTGATCCTGAAATTCCAAACGGAATTATACACCCAGGGCATGGCTTCCCAGAACAGCCCCTGGAAGAGCACTTGGCCTTCTCAGGAAGAGGCAATTTGGATGTCTGGGTATGTCTTGGAGCATGTCAGGCAGCAGAACTGCCTGTCCTGCCTGTCCAGCCATGCTGATCCACACCCCAGGGATGCCTTTCCCAGCTCACTGTGTGGAAATATCAGTGAGAGGGTTCCTGCCATGTGTGGGGACTTTGCTCCCCATGGAGGAAGGCAGGAATCACCAGTTCCCAAATCCTCAGGCTGCAAACACACCCATCCCCTGCCTATGGAGGAAACAGCTTCCACTGCCCTGGGACGAGCCCTCTCCTACTCTGAATAGTAAAAGCACAAGTCCAAATGCTATGAAAAACTGGGGAAAACATCGGTTTTTGGTTGGGGTTTTTGGTGGGAATCTGACTCTTCTCCAGCCTCTCCTCGCAAGATTCTTCCAGGTGCCTCTTGCTCGCAGCACAGGGATGGCTCTCCCAAAGGCACTGAGGTCACTTGTGCCCCTGGAGAGGCTGAGGGAGCTGGGCAGGGGCTCAGCTGGAGCAAAGGAGGCTCAGGGGGGACCTTGTGGCTCTGCACAGCTCCTGCCAGGAGGGGACAGCCAGGGGGCCTTTTCAGAATACATTGGCAAATACATGGAGCAAGAGTTGTAGACTCCAAGGAAGTGCTGAATGTAGAGCTATGGCTTTCACCTTGTTTTTTGCAGATCTCCAGGGCTGTACTCTCAGATCAGAATTGTGATTGCCATGCACAGTTTTAGGGTTTGTGCCTTTTCCTTGGAAAGAAGAATGAGAGTTCTTCCACATCCACTTAAAAATATTCAAACTGACAGAAAAGCAGTTTGCAGAGAGAAAACCAGTGAGATGAGATGAATAAACAGCACCAGAGGTATTCACAACCTCCACAGGTACAAAATACCTCATACAATCTGTCCATTGTCTTTAAAACTAAACTGGTATCTCATTGATTGATCCCAGATGGAAAAAAGCCCACACTAATCTACATCTGGTACAAGTCTGCTCAACCAAATATTGATGAGGAAGAGCTTTTCCTCTGACTGGAGAGCACAATGAAAGTGTGATTATAAGCAAGGAAATGTGGTACATCCCAGAGAACACATGTTGGGTTTGTGATGGATTGTGTGTGACACTAATCCCTGCACACAGCCAGCAGAGCATGGACCAGGCACTGGAGCAGAGCAGGAAAGGAAACGAGGAGAACCTTTCTAGTGCACTGAAATCATAGGCTTTGCACATAATCTTGCAATTTGCTACCTTCTCAAATTCCCCCCACTCCCTTGCCAAGACAAATCAGAGAACATCCACAGAACCAGAGCCCTGCAGCAGAGACCTGGGGTGTTCTCCCTAAATGGGAAATTCACTGAGTCTCTGGGGGTCTTCTGTACACTGGCTCTTGAGAGCTATGAAGTGGATTGTCTCCAAACTGGATCTGCTGAATGTCTGAGGTCCAATCCAGCTTCCAGAAAGGTGCAGGCTGGGTGACTGTTCTCTATATAGTCAAGGCAGAAATGCAGCACAATGTCCTGTGTAAAAAAAGCTTCATCAGACACAAAATACAAGTTTTGGGGAATGATTTCCAAAGCTGATTTTAATCCACTTTTTGCTGCTGGATTTTGGTATATTAAATTCTAATTGTCCCTGATTTATTATGGCTCTCAAGCACTTCAGAGCAGCCCCTCAACCTTCTGCCATTTCTGTCCAGGCTGTTGGAACACAGGATGTTGTTTTACAAAGACAAATTTTATAAAGAGAAATTTTACAAATAGATTTTTACAAAGACAAAAGGAGATAAGAAGCCACCACTCAACACCAGGAGCTGCCATGGCCAGGAAAGCTCTAAGACGGCACCTTCCTGAATCCTGTGGATGAGTTTGGTGGCCCCAGCACTGGGAGAAGCTCTGGTCCCCACCACCCATCCCACACCTCTGACACTACAAACAGCTCAAAGTACCAGAGCAAACTGGTTCTGCTTACAGGGAAAAGGGGAGGCCCCAGAGCCTCTCTCAGCTGGGGAAACTTAGATTTCCCCAAAGCTCCCCCTGCTGCAGAGGACAAAGGGCAGACCTCTGCACGGGAATATTTAGGAATGAAGCTCAGCCCAGAGCAAATCCCTCTGTGTCCCATTGCCTGGAATTCAGCTGCTCACCTGCCAGGGCTGATTCCCTCCCTGGGCTTCAGGGCAAATACAGCAAATTCGTGTGGCTGTGGTTTTCAACTTGGCATAGAAACCTTCAAAAGTGCCACCCTGAGCATTCTTAGGAAGAACTGGATCCAAAGCCCCTGGAAAGGCACGGGAATGCTGCCATCCCTGCCCCTGCTTTGGAGCAGACTGTTCCTTTCTAAGAATGGTACAGGAGCTAAGCCTGGCTCACAGAGCCTTGGCTCAGCAGGGGGAGATGAGCCCAGGGCAACCACAGCCCTGATGTTGCAGGAAAGCAGACAGTTTCCATTGAATTCTGATTTTCTTTTGAAAGCTACAGAGCATTCCAGGGCACTGGTGAAGCACATCCATTTATATCTGAACTGAAGCACACTGGCTCTCTCCCATGTTTTTTTGGGTGGAAAGGGAAACTCTGTGGGTCATGGCGGGGTAATCTCTTTTTAATGTAGTCCTCTCTGCAAAATCCACACTGACCCAGACAAAGACAGACAGATATTAATGATATTATCTTGCCCACATACAAAAATAAAACATCTGTGGTGTTATTAATCTGCTTTGATGAGTCTCGATGCTGAAACCTTGCAAGTTACCAGATCTTGTTAAAAGAGACAGAAAAGATACTAATGGAACTAAAATGCAAATTTCAAATCCTGGTCTAAGTGTGTTTAACCCAAGATAGACTTTGACTTTTCTTTGAGATCCCACAGTCCCTAATCAAGCTGAAGACCAGCTGGAGTTCTAGTTTACAAATGAAACTCTTGCATTCCATTAATAAAGGACACACTAAGGCTGCCATGCAGTTACCAAGCCCATATATCCCAAATCCACATCACCTGACCACACAGGAATGTTTCTGCTGACTTCAGGGTAGGTTTGATGGAACACAAGGAAGGACAATACTTCAGACAGCCCTGAACCTCAGTTTCCAGACCTAAAGAACAGCTTAATTTCAGCCCAGCTCACAGATAGCTACTGAAGCTTTTAATCTATTGCTCATCATGCCTCAGAAGTGTGTTCTAGAGATAAACCTGTCACGAGGAAGGTCTACAGAGGAAGAACTTCACTTTTCCTGAGCCATGGCCAACATTTTCCAAACATGTGGTATCCAAATGCCCATTTGGAAAGAGCATTCCCTCTCCTGGGGCAGGCACACACACACACCTCATAAAAACAGATTTACAAGTCAAAACAAGCCCAGCTTGGAATGCAGATCCTTCCCTGTGGATGCTGCAGAGCATGAGGTGCTCCCCAGATGTGCCTGGTGCCATAAAATGCGCCCTTGCAGGAACAAGGACCAGCTGATTCCGTGGAACTTCCCCTCTGTGTTCTGGCTCCTCCCAGGGGCGATGGGGGCACTGCCTGCTGGGAACTCCTCATTCCCCCTAATTCCACCTCCCAAGGCAATCCTGGGCTCTGCACACCCAGCTCCCAGGGATGAAAACACTTCTCACACACCCCAAATTGTCACTGAATACAAAGAAAATGGGAACTTTGATTGGGACCCATTTGTAAACTCCCCATTAAATTAACTGAAGGGACAGAATTGTCCCTCATTTGGGCACACTCAGAGCTGGCAAATCAATTCTTTGGGAAATAGGAACTATTCTTCATTCCCTCTGCATCATGTTTGAAAATAATTGTACTTATTGTTCACAAAATGAAGAGAACCCTTTTTAGAAATGTTTTTCTCCAGCTGCCATGGTGCAATTTCTATTTGCTGAGTATTTTTTTCAGTCTGTGGCTCACTCCTCGAGGCTTAACTTCAGCTAGAAAATGTTCACAAGTTGTGACTGCTCCAGTCACTGCTTTGACCTCTGACTAACACCCTGCTCCTTGCTCTGGAAAATAATGGATTGCAGGGAACCTTTTTCTAAACACAGATCCTCAGAGGGAGAGCAGCCACCCCTGAAACACGAGCACTAACCAAACACACCAGCGTAAATTACCTCAGTGGGCAAGCAAGGAAGAGACAAGAGTTGTCAAAACAGAAAGTGAGTTGTAGTAGATTTACTAAGTTTTTCTGCTGTTTAACTAACTCTGCCCTTAGCGTAGAGGGGGATATTTTTGGAAAGTCTTATAAAATCCATTCAGCTGTTTGAGGGAGATGAATGTGGAAAAAAAACCTCACAGCTGTCAACTTTATTTTTCAGATATTTTTCTTTTTTCTTTTTTGGTGCTTGGATAATTCAAAAATGGCTTTGATTTAAAACTCCAAACTTGGCAAGGGCAAAATGGTAGCCTTGACTGAAAAACAAGAGCAGTGCTTGAAGTTCTGAAATAACCAACTTATGGATGTTTAAAGCTGACTCCTGAGCCTGAAAGGACAGTGCTCTGAACCTGGGCAGGTGCAAAGGCAGCCTTGGAAAGGCTGTATTAGAATATGTTGGTGTGAACTTGGAGTGTTCAAAGCAATCCCAGCTATGAAATACAGCAAGGGACCATTTAAAAAATAATGTACTGAAATTGGTACCATGGTAAGTCCCACAACGAAATATCAGGGAAAAATAGCATCTCCTTAAAACATCACACTTGATTTTCTTCATCTTTTTATCTCCACTGAAAAACAGCCTTAGGTGTGACTGAAAATAAAGTTAATAAACTGATCATGCTG
Organism: Agelaius phoeniceus; assembly: GCF_051311805.1. Classification (NCBI taxonomy): domain Eukaryota; kingdom Metazoa; phylum Chordata; class Aves; order Passeriformes; family Icteridae; genus Agelaius; species Agelaius phoeniceus. Next base: position 18,106,141 of record NC_135279.1, on the reverse strand, counting down.
GAAATACATTTTCCCTGTCAGGATGAGGCAGTTCCTGGACACGAGTGGCTGCTCTGGCTGCTCATTATCAGCTTTCATTTGATTATTTCCAGTTTAATGGGTCTGTGTGTTGATACTATAATGGGATTGTGTGTTGAACATAAACTTAACATCACAGGCATTTTTCTACTTCTCTAAATTATAATTTGCTTAAAATGTACAATCTTTGGTCAGGTATAACTGATGAACTCCATTGTTAACAATTGTCCCTCTGTACTCAGCACCAGAGGCCACACCTCGAGGGCTGTGTCCTGTTCTGGGCCCTCATGGCCAGAGAGCCCTGGAGGGGCTGGAGCGTGTCCAGGGCAGGGAACGGAGCTGGGAAGGGGCAGGAGCCCCAGGAGAGGCTGAGGGAGCTGGGCAGGGGCTCAGCCTGGAGCAAAGGAGGCTCAGGGGGCCCTTGTGGCTCTGCCCAGCTCCTGCCAGGAGGGCACAGCCGGGGGGGCCGGGCTGTGCTCCAGGGAACAGGGACAGGAGCAGAGGGAACGGCCTCAGGCTGGGCCAGGGCAGGCTCAGGGTGGGCACCAGGAGGAATTTCCCCATGGAAAGGGGGCTCAGGGATTGGGAGGGGCTGCCCAGGGGGGTTTGGAGTCCCCATCCCTGGAGGTGCCCAGGAAGGGCTGGAGGTGGCACCGAGTGCTCTGGGCTGGGGACAAGGTGGGGATCAGGCAGGGTTTGGACTCGATGCTCTGGGAGGGATTTTCCAACCTCAGTGATCCTGGGATTCTGTGAACTCCATAGCTCAGATGATAAACTCTGACATCTCAGTGCCTTTTTCCTGAGACAACCCGGTTAATTCATAAACTCATATGAGGAGATGGAGGGTGGGTATGGGGAGAGGAGTAAACCAAAGCAAAAAATAAATTAAATTAAACCCAGGGCTTTCAGTAGCCTCCATTCAGTAGCCAAGAATTAGCAAGGAAAACACCATTTCCCATTTTTTAATTGATGCTTATGCCAAAAGGCCTCAGGTATGTACAATCCCAAACAAAAGTCTTGGGGGAATTTCAGCCTCAGGAAACAAACTCTCTTGGGCAAAATGTGATTTCCTGGAGTCAGTAGTTCTATTGCAGAATACTGGATGTTAAATTTGTTAAGAAGAAAACATTTTTCAAATGAAAAATGACTTGTTAAACCACTTTTATGCCACTTTTTCAGTAACACATTAAAGTAAACAAACCTAAGATGTTAAATAAAATAAAAAACCACTACACCTGCAGAGTTTTACCAGCTCACATTACAAAGTGCTCTCTGAAGTGGTTGGGGAGCTATTTCCATTACAAACAGCAAGTGTGCCTGAAAGTAATTCAAAGAGTCAAATTAGGCAGATTACATCAGAGTGTATTTCCCTGCAGCAGAAGGACTTTTGAAACACCTGCCTGACATATTTCAACCTCTGCAGAGAAATATGACACGGATGGGTTTCAGGAACAGCTACAGCCTGCACGGGGAGGCTATTTGATGTTTGGTTCCACAAAACAACCCTTAATTAACAAGTCCATTCTGTTTGCAATTTGTAATATTGTTTTTAAACACAAACCAACAATAATAAGCAGTGACAAGAGGCCAAAAGCTGCACCAGCCTAATTTACAGTAAGGTTTGTACACTTCATGTTAAACACTGAACTACTCCTATCAGTCCCAGCCTTTTGTTGGTTGGGTCACATTTTAGTCAATTAAATATCTCAGCAAACACTCAAGTGACAAGATTGAGAAAGGAGAGAGACAAGAGGTCCAGTTTAGCACTGGAGAGAAGAGCTGAGGGCACATAAATGGATCCACTGTTGGAGTTGACCCGCCCCAGATGCGTTGTGTCACAGGGTACTTGGCATCTGAAAATTCCAGAGACTGCTGCAATTGCCTTTTCACTTTGCTTCAGTTCTTGGAAAAATGCTGGAACAAATCACTACACAAACATTTGAAGCCAGAGGCAGAGATGACTGATGACCAACAGGCATTTCTCATGAGCAAATCATGTCAAGGAGTGCAGCTCCCTCACCACAGACAGGCAGGGGACAGACACTGGGGAAGGGCAGCACCTGGAGTCCATGCCCTAAATTCCCAAAAGCAGTGGACACACCACAAGGACAGGCATGGGAGGTGCCCATTGATTAGAGAATCATGGAATATCCTGGATTGGAAAGGAGCCACAGGATTATCAAGCCCAACTCCTGGCCCTGCACAGCCACCCCAACAATCCCACCCTGAGCATTGTCCAAATGCCCCTTGAATTCTGGAACCCTTGCTGGAACCTTTGGAGCTTTAACCTCCTACAATAATGTTTTGATGCTGCCTTCCAGGGTATTCTTCATCCTGGTATACATGCAAAGGCTGATCTGCATTGGGCTGGACTACAGTGCAGGGATTTCCATCAGAGGGGACCCAAACCCTCAACCAGATGGGAAACACCCATGGGAAGCCGGTCCTGCCCCACCCAGGCTGTCATGGATGGAACAGCATCAGTGGCAGTTCAGGGCAGGGACCTCCTGCTTGGTTTGAGAAGGGCAAGGTGAATTTTGGAGGTTGGGAACTCAGTGACACAAGCAAGCTGCTGCTGGGGTGTGGGTGGAATGATGGGAGCAGCAGCTTCAAGGAGGAGCCCCTCCAGGTGAGCAGGGGAGCACGGACCTTTCCCATCATTTCATGTTAGAGGTCTGCTGTGAGTGAAGGACATGAACCTCAAGTTGAGCTGAAAATTATTTCCTACATTTCTTTCCCTTACAAAATCATTTTCCTTCACTTTTTCTCCCCCAACAAATGAGTGTTGTGAAGCATTTCATGCCCCTCTTCAAGTGATGTGTTTTACCATATCCAAAACAAACCTTCTCACTTGCAGAAGGAGTTGAGGTGCAGTGAGTGAAGGCATGGAATTGGTTCAGTATTCCACTGGATGGAGAACAGGAGCTGCAGGAGGGATCCCTCAGCCGGGACCAACACGCTGCCCAGCAGGTACCCAAAAAAGGACCTTTCCAGGTCTCCTGACCCTGAGCAATCCCGGAGCTCAGGGACAGAACAAAGCCCAGAAACAGGCCCTGGGCAGAGCGAGCTCAGGGAAATGCCACATCCAGCGATGTGGGAGGAGGAATGCAGCTGCTCTGGGACCAGGGTGGAGATTCCCAGAGAAATTCCTGCAAACAGCTTCTCCTTGAGCATCCCTGCACAGCTTCCCTTGAGCATCCCTGCACATCTTCTCCTTGAGCATCCCTGCACAGCTTCCCTGGAGCATCCCTGCACAGCTTCCCTGGAGCATCCCTGCACAGCTTCCCCTTGAGCATCCCTGCACAGCTTCCCTGGAGCATCCCTGCACAGCTTCCCTTGAGCATCCCTGCACAGCTTCTCCTTGAGCATCCCTGCACAGCTTCCCCTTGAGCATCCCTGCACAGCTTCCCTGGGAGCATCCCTGCACAGCTTCCCCTTGAGCATCCCTGCAAAGCTTCCCTTGAGCATGCCTGCACAGCTTCCCTTGAGCATCCCTGCACAGCTTCCCTTGAGCATCCCTGCACAGCTTCCCCTTGAGCATCCCTGCACAGCTTCCCTTGAGCATCCCTGCACAGCTTCCCTGGAGCATCCCTGCACAGCTTCCCTGGGAGCATCCCTGCACAGCTTCCCTGGGAGCATCCCTGCACAGCTTCCCTGGGAGCATCCCTGCACAGCTTCCCTTGAGCATCCCTGCACATCTTCTCCTTGAGCATCCCTGCACAGCTTCCCTGGAGCATCCCTGCTGCCTGCCCTGAGCTCAGAGCCCAGAGCAGCTCGGCTGCTGGACAGAGCCCTGCCCGGCAGGACCGACTGTGAGCTGGGCAGCTCCAGAGCCTTTGGAGTGGGAATGCCGTTCATTGTTCTGGTAATTCCTGATCGACAGGCTGGGGCAAAGTCTTTTTTCCCCTTTTTTCGATAGACAGTGGCCCCACTAGCAGAGGGAGAGCTGCAGCAGTTGTGGCTGAGGGCAGTCACTATCAGCCTCGGGGGAAGATAAGGCTGTTCATAGAGATGTTCTTTTGCTCCAAGTACAGCGACTTACAGTTAATTTTAGTTAAAGACAATTACACATGAAGCTGTGAAAGGAAGAAAGTCTTGCCTCGGGCCTGCAGCACAGAGACAGAAAATTATTTCATCGTTGTCACAGCCCTTGCCAATAGAACAGAAAAATGGATCAAACTGGCACCACTTTTTTTCAAAATAATTTCCTGGGCAGTTTGACCAAAAATCCCTGGCAATAACAATGTTAACACAACTAGTGATAGAATTTTCACACCTGTCTGATTCCTCTTCAAAAAACACAATCCATCTTAATTGCTTTTTGAACACTTCAACATGAAAGTCTCTTTTTTCCATAAAAAAAATTTCTATCCAGTGAGTGAAGTCAAAGATGCAAGAAAAATAAAGGTGACCTTGAGGGTAGTACTACAATAAATGTCCTTAGCTGGATCAGCTGGCTGTCAGTGGCCCAGGTCACTCTGGGAGCTCCTGAGCACCTTCCCAGCAGCCCCAATGTCCCTGCTCAGCAGGACAGACCCACACACCCCTGCACGAGCCCTTCCCCACCCCAAGTGCCCCCTGACTCTCCTCAGCCCAAGCACAGGGCATGGGGCAGGGATGCTGCTAAGCCAGCCCTGAGCCAGGCTTGGCCTTTCTAAGGCTCAGCCTCCTCAGCCTTTGGTCCTTCCCTAAACCATGCAAAACTCCACTCTTGCAGTCCTGGCTGCTGGGGGTGCTCTTGCTTCTCATAGGGAATAGCAAGTTGGCTGGTGGAAGTCATCAGAGATGCAGATAAATTCAGGTTTCTGGTTGGCCTCTGCATCTGCAGACATGCAGGGAAACGTCAGGGACAATGTCCCTTCAACAGCCAGGAACTGAGCCTCCTGCTGAGCTAGAATTGGTGAGAGGAGGGTGCATTCCAACAAATCAACTCAAAAATGGCCTGTAAGCCTTAAATCAGCCTGACAGCCAGGGAGGAAGAGAGCATCCTCCACACTTCATATCTAAGAACTGAACTCAAAGTTAAATTAAGAGACCAATAATCCATAGTCCAGTCCCTAAGGAAAGATAGGCCCATTGAAGTCAGGCCTCAAGCAATTTGCCTGGGGATAAACAAAAAATCAATGTAATTAGATTGTTTCCAAGCTAATTAAATTATTGACAGTTTTCATGTTGAGTTCAAAGTTGCCTGGCTATCCAAATATACCCAGGTAGGCATTATTTTATAAACTTTCCCTTTCTGAAGGAAACATAAACATACATATATAAAAACATCAAGGTTACAGCCCCAGCACTCAAAGCTTAGGAAATGCCAGAATTAAGTTTGCATGGGCAAAAGAAAATATTTTTCTCTTAATTTCATTCCCAGAAATGGTGAAACCATTTTTTGTTGAAGCTTTCCAAACAATTCATCTGAGGCAGACATTCAGCATGGAAAGTTTCAGCCCAAACAGTTAAAATCTGGCACAGATTTATGCCACTGAAAACTGGGGCTTATAATGGGAAATGTGAGGCAAGCTTAATTACAGGCAGCACTACCAGTAACATTTACAATGTATTTAAGACTAAAATTTCATACTGGCTTTGCTCTGTCTGTTTTTCTAGGAATATTGTACATAAGTATTTGAACCTTCTTATATATCTTTAAATTTCAGACTGTTTGTAAGTTTGGGGTCTGCAAAAAAACTCCAGCACAGTTCTTTGCATCAACCTTCAGAAACAGGAGGCATTGCTTAGAAAAAGAGGTCTCACTTGTCTGATATGAACTAGGAGAAGCCTTATGTTTTCAAAAGATCCCAGTACCCACGCAAGGTTCAGATTTCAGTGGGCATTTTTTAGTTTGCAGGTTTCAATCAGCTCTAGAGCTGATCCAAGGTGATGGGTTGTTTTGTTTTGCTTTGCTTTGTTTTGGATTTTTTTTGGTTGGCTGGTTGGTTGATTGGGTTTTTTTGGTTTTTTTCCCCAAGGCCTTGGTTTCCAGATAAAATCAAATAAATATTAAATTATTTATTAAAATTAAATAAATATAAAATAAATAAACATTATTAATAAAGAATTCTCAGCTGATCTGCTCAATAATTAATACTCAGAATTTCAAAAGGAAAGGAACTAATTTCAAAACAGACAGCTGGACATCCTGGTGTCTCAGGATTTGGCATCACATGAGATTTTTTACAAGGGCCTGGAGTGACAGGACAAGGGAGAAAGGCTTCAAACCAAGAGAGAGTTGGGTAAATGGGATATCTGGGAGGAATTGTTCCCTGGGAGGGTGGGCAGGCCCTGGCACAGGGTGCCCAGAGCAGCTGGGGCTGCCCCTGGATCCCTGGCAGTGCCAAAGGCCAGGGTTGGACAGGGAAGGAGCCTGATTTATTAACTTCCTAAAAGCACAAAAATAAATCTTCTATAAATGACTGAAAGTGATGTTTTGTTCTCCCAGCAATCCAAATGCCTTTACCAAGTGGCTGAATGAGCTTTTGGCCTAAGCTCACTGCAGCATCCCGAGATGCAGGAGATCTGCTCCCAGTTCTTTACTGGTTACAAACTTTGATTTATTCCTTTCCATCTTCCGGGCCTCTGCTCCCCATGTTTCAGGTGTAAATACCATCACCCCATTCTCCTGCTCTTTTCAGAGGGCCAGGAGGCTCCTCCAGGCAGGCACTGTCTCATTCTGCACGTTGTCTTCTGCCACCTGTACAATGGCAGCGAATCCCAGGGGGATTTCAAGGTTCTTCTGCTGCAGAACTAAATCCCAGCTCTCAGTGTTCTCAGCTGATTAAATGCTTTCTTTTCAGCAAAATTTAAGCCCTATTCATTTTAATTAAGCATTTCTACTTTATTTGGTGCTTCTTCAGTTTGCCTCTCTAGAAGCAACGCCTTCAAATTTATATGAAATATTCTGCCCAGCTGAACACACAGTGACTCCTTTATTCCCCTCAGCAGAGCACAGTGACATAAAGGAATCCTGTGAGGAAAGGCATCCACGGCAGGAAAAATAAAGGTTCTTGTAAAGCACTTCTCCAACTTTCCTAAAGACTTCATATTTGTGCCTTATAACCCAGGGAGGTTTGTTCCACGGGGGCTGTGCCAGGAGGAGCTCACAGTGTCACCACATCGTGGTGGTGTTTGCACACAATTTCCTCCATCCATCACCCCTGCTGGGGGGATGGCACAAAGCTGCTCACAGCTGGCCTGTGTGGAACACTGAGGGTGCCCTCAGCATATAAACACCTTGGGGATTTGTTCAAAGCTGCTGCTGAGGCTGAGCTTTGTGATTTTCAGCATCCTACTTATTTTCAATCGTGTGGAAGAGCTTTGTTCACAGCAGCAAAGTCCATCTGGTATCTGCCCAAACCAGAATGAGCCACTGGGATCAGGAGCATCTCCTGCAGCTCACTGCAGGCATGAAAATTGCCCCAGAGCTGTAGCTGACAGTGGGGGCTCAGTTCCAGCAGGAGAAGGAGCATGTGCTGTGCTTCAGAGGAGAGAAAACCCCCAGCTGTATGAAAAATGACAGAAAACATCCACATTTCTTTAGGTTATTTGGACCACCATGGGCTGATATTACAGAAGTGCAATTCCTCCCAGGAAAGCTGAGCTGGCAGAGCCACTCTGATACCCTGGCAAGAGCTGCAGCCAAGGTGTCTCTAACTCAGAGTATTTAATTTCATTTCATTTCATTCCATTTCATTTCATTTCAATCTAACACTAAGATATTAGACACATTCTTACTACCCTTCCAGCTTGTGTTTTTATACATAAGATAGACACATATGGATCTTTCCTTGGTTGATGGATGTAACCATTACCCTCTCTCCTAAAAATCTGTGCTAATCCTATTTTTACTGCAGAACCCCAGCACGTTTCTTTTTCTCAAAGCACTGCTCTGAAAATTCAAATAGTGGTCATTTCTCCCTACCTGAATTCTAGAGGTTTCTGAAGGAATGAGACCTGACTCAGCTTTAGACAAACAAGAGCTGTAGCACCCAATTTTGTCAAAATGTCCAGAGGGGTCTTAAAATATTCAATTGGAATTAAGAATTTGTACAGTATTATCCTTGATATCTGGTGTACATACACACACGGATTTCTTCAGAATTTGCTTATACATGGTGGGGTAACAATGTCTTGAATCAGACCTCTTTCTGTGTAGTGCTTCAGTGACAACAGGATTTTCTTACAGCCACAGTTCCATATAAGATTCAACATCCCTGAACAGGAAAGGCTCTGCAGAAAACTTTACTGTGATCCTGAACTACCAAAAATACACCAGCACGGCATCCAGAGTAAGCCAGACAAATCTCTAGATGATCAAGCCATAAAGAAATGCCAAAGCTGCATTTTTCCCTCAGGAGCACCAAGGCTGCCTGCCAGCCCTGGGGATGCTGCAGGGTGGGCTCCAGCAGAGCAGTGGGAATGGAATGAGCAGAGGGGACCTGAGGGTCCTGGCTGGTGCCAGGGGAACAAATGTGAGTCAGCAGTGCCCTGGAGCCAGGAGGGACATCCCTGTCCTGGGAACACCAGGGAAAAGGGAGGGATTGTCCTGCTCTGCTCTGGGCTGGGGCAGCCTCACCTCCAGGGCTGGGGCACTTCGGGTGCCACAACATCAGAGCCCCAAAGCTGTTCCAGAGGGCCCAAAGGAGGGGCCGGGGCTGGGGAAGGCTCTGCAGGAGCCACCCGAGGAGGGCTGAGGGCACTGGGCTGGTGCAGCTGCAGAGAGGAGCCCAGGGCAGAGCTCAGGGAAGGAGGGAACGGCTGCAGGGGAGCTTTGGGATGGACACCAGGGAAAGGTTCCTCCCCCAGAGGGTGCTGGGCACTGCCCAGGCTGCCCAGGGAATGGGCACGGCCCCGAGGCTGCCAGAGCTCCAGGAGCCTTTGGACACCAGGGATGCACAGGGGGGATTGCTGGGGGGTCTGGGCAGGGACAGGGGCTGGACTGGGTGATCCCAGTGGGTCCTTTCAGCTCAGGATATTCCCTGATCCTCAGCAGCTTTGGCTCCACTGCCCATTTGAGTTGCAGTGGTGCAGCCCTTGCTCTCCCATTGCTGAACCAGAGTCAGGGGCTGCAGATTGGTTTGGGGGAGCTCTGTAAATGTGGGGCAGTTTGGGAGTGCTAACCTGAACCTCACATCTGCCAGCAATTACATTTGCTCACTGAAGCACAAAGGAATTCTGCTCATTTGTATTATGCTATAAAAGCAAGATGGCCCCAGAGCCACGGGCAGGGCCTGAGCCCAGGAGCTGCCCCTGCCCAGGAGGCAGAGCTGCTGCCCTGGGCAGTGCCAGCCCTGAGCAGAGGGTGCAGAGGCTGTGCAGTGTCCCTGCCTGGGGCCATGGCAGAGCTGTGAGCACACCCTGCTGTGCCCTGAGCTCTGGGATGGCCCTGCTGGAGCAGGGAGGTGACACCAGGTGACCCAGCCTGACCCGTGCTGTGATTCTGGGATTCTGTAAAGCTCAGAAGCCAAGAGAGGCTTCCATGGTCAGGATCATTCTGGAGGCTCTCAAGGATGGGTAATTCTGCTGTGGGAATGAAACATGACCTTCTCCTCAGGCAGAGCAGCAGTGCTGGCCAAAAATCCCAGCCAGTGTGCCACAGCCACAGAGCTGGTGGTTAGGAAGGAACTTTTAAATGGTTTTGAGAGACATGGAAAATGCCACAATTGGGGAACTGTATATTCCTTATGCAAATATTTTTCATATGCCCTCCCATGCCGGGAGGCATTTGATTTTAGGTTTGTTTTCTGAGGGAAACAAGGTTTAAGCAACCACAAAGTCTGCTTGCTCCACCCAACAACCTGTGTCATTCATTGCTACATCTCTATCACATTCATTTCAAACTGGCTGTCCTGCAAAAGGCAGAAAAGCACAAGGCCTGACAGAAAGGAGAGATTATTTTTGTGACAGAGGGATGAAGTCACATTGCAGCCTTTATTACCTCCCACTCACAGACCATTCTGACAAAGCAGAAATTCCAGCCCTTGGAAACAAATTCTGAAGGCCCTGGATTGGATAACTGCTCCACGTTATACAATGCATTAAGGACATGCACTAAGGACAGGGGAGGAGAGGCAGACTCATTGTTTGCCATCTCCTGCCCCTTTTGAGAAAGCAGCTCCCAGCAGCAGCCAGAGGGGTTCTGGCAGCCAAAAGGTGCAAGCAGCAGAACAGAACCCCCCAATCCCTGCAGGAGTCAGTGTTTAAAGAATACAACCCACACCTGAGGGGTGCATCCACACAAGGCAGCACCTGTGACCCTACTCATACACCCTGAAGGATGGGGTGACAACCTGAGGAACCTGGACAAGCTCCAGGGGTGGCCCAAGGGAACCTCATGAGGTTTAACAACACCAAGTGAGGGAACTGCCCCTGGGCTGGGACAACCCTGGGGTCATCCAGGCTGGGAGGAGCAGCTGGAGCAGCCCTGGGAAAAGGACCTGGGGGTGCTGGGGGTGGGAGCTGGACCTGCCCTGACCCAGAACCCCCAGCCCTGGGCTGAGCCCCAGCATGGGCAGCAGGGCAGGGAGGATTCTGCCCCTGTGCTCAGGTGATTTCCCACCTGCAGAGCTGCCCCAGCCCTGGCCCAGCACAGGCAGGAGCTGGAGCTGCTGGAGCCAGGCCAGAGGAGGCTCCAGGATGAGCAGAGGGATGGAGCAGCTCTGCTGGGAGGAAAGGCTGGCACAGCTGCCATTGTTCACCTGCACAGGAGAAGCTTTGGGGGGACCTCAGGGTGGCCTTGCAGGGCCTGAAGGAGCCCCAGGAAACCTGGAGAGAGACTGGGGACAAGGGATGGAGGGACAGGACCCAGGGAGTGGCTCCCACTGCCAGAGGGCAGGGATGGATGGGATATTGGGAATTGGGAATTGTTCCCTGGGAGGGTGGGCAGGCCCTGGCACAGGGTGCCCAGAGCAGCTGGGGCTGCCCCTGGATCCCTGGCAGTGCCCAAGGCCAGGCTGGAGCAGCCTGGGACAGTGGGAGGTGTCATGGCAGGGGTGGGATGAAGTGAGCTTTAAGGTCCCTTCCAATCCAAACTGTTCTATCATTTTATGCTGCTATGACTCTCTGATTCCATGACTATTACACACTCCTGGAAGATTGGTTTCCTCACAGGAGCTCATCAGCAAAGGACTCTTTATCACAGAAGCCCCAGAGTCCAGCAGGAATTGCCCTGCCCTGGTACCACAGGGAGGGTGAAGGAATTACCCTCACTGCCCTCTCCTCCTTGCAGCAAACAGGGCAGGACTGAACCCTTAGCGTGATCCTGGAACTGGTGTGTGACAATACAGGGAATTAGAAGCACATGTGCTGAGGGAGCAGGGTAATGTCATTGGCATGTTCCAGACATGAGCAAACCAAGACATGGACTGCAAGATTAAATTACAAAGGTGTCAAATTCGTGGCAGGGATAAAGGCAACAAGGCAGAAATTATTGGCAAGATGGAGAAAAGAAACATTACATCAGAAAATATTTTTTAAAAGAGTGGGTAGGACAGATTTCTAAAAGCAGCAGGTTTTGAGGTGGAAGCTGAGAGTGGCTGAAACACCTGAAGTGCAGACAGGACCCTGCATTGTATGTAAAACATGACAGCAAAGAGAAAACTAAGGCAAGCCTTGGATCTGCTGATTCCATAAGTAGAAGCCCAGAGAATGTTCTGGGCTTCCTTCTTGAAGACAATCCAAACACAGCAATGAAGATTTTGGTGAGCATCCACCAGGGTAGGCACAGGGAATGGCTGTGATGCCACCCTGGCACCAGGACAAGGAAATAAAAATCCAAGACAGGGAAGCACTGTCTGAGAGGAGAATGGAGGAGGAAAGGAAGGCATGTGCATTTTTATAAAACAGAACCTCAGTTAGGTCTACCCAGGCAGATGCTCTTACACACAAATTGGGTAATGATGCTAAATCTGCATAAAATACTAATTTGCTATCACTAAGTACAAGATAACAGCTTTGCAAACCCCAGTGGACACAGAGAACAGAAAGTTCTGAGGTTGCACAGCTCCAATAGATGCAATCAGCCCCTGGCTGCAGCAGCCCAGAGCAGGCTCCTGTCCCCTGCCAGCACTGGGTGAAGGGAAGGGTCCCTCAGGGCAGGCTGGGCCTGGGGCAGGGCTGGACAGGTCCCCACACAGCTCCTGGAGATGTCCCCAGGCTGCTCCCTCCTGGCACTGCTGTGCTTGGGAGAAAACCAGGCATTTCCAAAACAGCTGGTGCCCTACACTTTGACATTCAGACTCTTTGTTTCCTCTCTAGTTTGAGGCAGCTCTCCCAGACTCACAGAAAGCCTCACTGGAACAGAGGAAGGGTTGTGGTTTGGCATGAGGTGCTGTCTGATGATACAAGACTGCTACTGTCCCCAAAACTCACAGTTGCTTAATTATCTTCTATCATTTGCCAATATTTTGTCTTTGAGCTTCTGTTTTGCTGAAGCCACTGTCCCTCTAAGACACCATTGGTTTTCCTTCACAACACTCAGCAGAATGGCCTGATGCCCATAGAGAGCCAAAGGTATTTTAGCAGGTGTGAAGCTGGGCTTTCCCCCTCTTGCCCCCTCTCCATCTGACATTTCCTTTGGGTTCCCCAGGGAAGGTCAGAGCACTGCTTGCTCTCCTCAGCACCCACCTGGAAGAAGGAAGCAGCAAAGGGATCCAACCCAGGCAGGGTTTTCCCCCAGGCAAGAGCAGGGTGTGATGATTGATGAGTTTCATCATAATTCAAATCTAACTCCAAGAGATTCAATGAAACTGTGAGAACTGGAATAGTGGAAGGAGTGAGTATCACAGAGGATCCGATAGTCAGAGGAGTTTTGGACTGGTTACTCAGAGTGATAAGGACCAGGAGCTTCACTAGAAGACAAATTCATCCCAGTTGTGCAATGTTTTTGCTGCTGTGAACCAGAAGCAATTTGCAGTGGGCAGTACCTGAAACATGAACACAGCTGCTTCAGCCTGGTGTAACATGAGACGGAGCTTTGAATTTTTATGAACACAGAGAAACAGCTGCAGAAGTTAAAACTCACAGTAATCCCCCTCAGAGAAGTCTTTGGCCCAAAGAGGAGTTTATAAACTCACAGGCTTTGTGCATCATTTCTTCTCCGTGCTGTCCAGGTCTGCTGCTTCCCAGCACACACAGCAGCACATCCAGGCACCTCAGGAAGGGAGATTTAACAAAGGGATACAACCTGCCAGCCTTCAGACATCCCCTGACACAGCAGGTGGCCCTTCAAAGCACCTGCAGGTTATCTGCCACAGAGATGACCTAGGAGGTCCAACTTGACAAATTAGGGGAGTGTCAAGCATGGAACCACGTCAGAAAGAAAAGCAGCACCATCCATGGCAGAGCACTGCAGGGCAGAGCGGGCCCAGGCTGCCAGGGGAGCCCCTGGGCACCTGCCCCGAGGCTCTGAGGGCGCTCAGGGGATGCTGCTCACCTGGTGCCCTCTTGGTGCTCTGCTATCAGCTGCTGCTAGCAAAGCAGTCACTCTCTGGCTCAGTGAAAAAGCACAATTTCTAAATGAAAAAGCACATTTTCTAAATTGGAGGCTGGGCTTTGAAGAGCAAAAACTGTGTGTGACTCCCTTGGGAAAGGCAAGCCAGGGAGCCTGACTGGGAGCCTGCAGCGTGCTGCCAGAGCCTCCTGGATCCCAAAATCTTGTTAGCAAGATTTTGGGATCAAGCACTGGCAATTCTGAATTAGTCTGAGCAACACTTTGTGATTTGAATGAAAGCTGTGGGCTCAGGGGTCTGTGCTGGTGAGGGATCGCAGCCTGAGAGGTGCAGCTCCAGCACCTCCTGCTCCTCCTGCCCCTCCACATAACACGAGAGCTCCTACACACTTCCAGAGAAGCCACAGAGAACATTGTGTGTCTGGTCCTTTTACATCTAAGAGGAATTTATCACTGCCCTTTCTAGTCATTATCAAAATCTGGATTTAAACCTCAAGAGTGGCACAGTCATTTTCACTGCTCAGCATGTTTGGGGCTACTCTCAGCTTTGCTTAAGCCTCAAGTCCCTGCAGTGGTTGGTCTGTTCTGGCCTCTCCCCCCACGCTGTGCTGCTCACTGGGTCTTTGACCAAGCACTTGCTTCAAGCAATTGGATTTTAGGTGTTAGGAAAAAATCAAAAGAGCAGCTCCAGAGGGCACATTTGCTAGGTCAGAGCTCTGAGAAGTGTTACAGAGACCTCCTGACACTGAAACAGTTTCAGGCAGTTGGGAACAGGCTTAATTTGGGTGATTGAGTCTGGCATGGCTGTGAGTGAACAGGCCAGAAATCCACTTTAGAGTCCCTAGAACAAGAAGATAAGTCAAACCTACCACTTGAAAATTATTTCTTTCATATCTTTCATTGACAATACCATGAACTCCTAGTTAATGGTGCAGCAGCTGCAAAATGTCCTGGTCACAGCTGCAATTTGGGGAAACAGGCAGGGGTTGAATTTGTTACCAAACAAGCTGAGGCTCTGAGCTGTTGTTCCCTTTGGCAGCATATTCCCACATCAGACATTCCCTCAAAGCATCCAGCAGGGACTGTGGCTCCTGGAGCTGGCTCTGAGGCAAGGGGAGCTGTTCTACATGGAATGAGACAAATTGCCTTTAATTAACAAATTGCCTTTAATTAAGCCCCAGCAGGACATGAAGGGGCATTTTTCAAGGCACCTGAAAGGGGCTGGATGTCACACTCCTATGGAAAAACCAAAGTAATTTCGTAGTGGATTCCTCCCTGGCACTGTGGAGGAGCAGAATAGACCCACAGCACCCAAAGTGAGACATCCTGAGCTTCTGAGCATGAATTTTTTCAGATGCCTGGCACAGATGGCTTTGACAAGAGCATGTCCTGCTCATGGGGCTCCTCTGTTACACAAGATAACCTCAGAGAGTCACTCTGAGGTAAAGACTTACCCATCAAGGCTTCAGGACTTCTGCTCCATCAGACACTCCAAGCAGCCCCTTGTTCATTATCCATCCGAGTGCCAGAGACACCGTTTGTCCAGATAGAAGATAAAATTATGAAAAGGATATAAAATGAATCCCCATGGTGAAGGCTGAGCAGAGTACACCCCTCTGTGCTGCAGCCCTCATGACAAAGTCAGGTAACAGGAGCACGAGTTAGGAATATTTTTTCATGTGGTTTTAACCCAAAGATCCCAAACCCACACAAATCAGCAATTTAATTGGTAAGAATGTGGCGTCATTGCAGCCTCATTTGAAATTATAACACACTTTGATCTTAAAACTCAAAAAAATTCTAGTTTATCCCATCCCAAAAGACTGTGTGTTCTTCTGTTTTTATTTGGCACAGAAATTAAGAATTTCATTATAATTCATCTATCCTTACAACTCTGAAGTTGCATGGTTCATTACCTCACAGATCTCCTAAATTCCTGTAGCCCACAAACAGCTCCATCATCTCTCTGTTTAATTACAAATTACCTTCACTTACACCAAAAATCTCTCATAGATTGGATGCAGACTGTCTGACAGAACTGTTTGATTATTTTCTGTGCCCTCTTTTTGAGGCTCTCCATCTCTTCCAGAGCCCTGAGTGAAACAAGATGCTTCAATTCCTTTCCCTTCCATGCTTTTGCTCACAGAACAGCTCCTGGTTTGGTGTAGAAAGAAGGATGCACTCAGATCCATCACTGACTGCAGTGCAGACAGCCCTGAGACTGGAATGCACCCTTCTGAGGAAAACAGTGCTCAATGTGAAGTGGCAGGGTTTGCTAAAAATATAATTTATTAACAAACAATGGACAGCTCCTCTGACCAAGCAGGCTCTCAGTCTCCTGCAGGCCACACCTGAAACCAGAAAAGCAATGTTTGAAATTCCTCCCACATTCCACCGGAGCTGCTGGACACATGAGAGATACAAAGGAAGTAAAAAGAACTGGTCTGGTTTAGCAGAGTGATGCTCAAAGGTGTTTTCCTTGTCTGTTGCTCCATGAATAATTAACTGGTTTAATTCACTTTTCATTCTAGGTAAGGAGAGATGAGAGCTCTGTAAGCCTCCTGCTGAAGGCTGAACCTTGGCAGAGGATGTCAGGGAATGGCACAGGGAAGATTTGATCCTGCTCAGGAATGCTCTGCCCGTGGTGTTTGGTTCCTCACCCTGCAGGAAGCAGATGTCCCAAATGTCCCCTCTGTCCTGGAGAATGGCACAGAACATGGGGACAGCAGGTGACAGGAGGCATGGCAGCCTTATCACCTCGTGCCTGCATTAAAATTAACCTCTGCCAGCCCTTATATGTATTCAGGTCAGGAACTAATAAGGTAAAAGCCCATGTTCCTTAAATACTAAATGTACCTATTATAAACATATATATTACATTTTATATACATATATATATATATATATATATATATATATATATATATATATATATATATATACTAAATGTAAGTACTTAAATACCAGACAGTTTTAATGTTCTGTGTTAGTTATACTTGCACAAATGTGATCAGCAGTGCCCTGGAGCCAGGAGGGACATCCCTGTCCTGGGGACACCAGGGAAAAGGGAGGGATTGTCCTGCTCTGCTCTGGGCTGGGGCAGCCTCACCTCCAGGGCTGGGGCACTTCGGGTGCCACAACATCAGAGCCCCAAAGCTGTTCCAGAGGGCCCAAAGGAGGGGCCGGGGCTGGGGAAGGCTCTGCAGGAGCCACCCGAGGAGGGCTGAGGGCACTGGGCTGGTGCAGCTGCAGAGAGGAACCCAGGGCAGAGCTCAGGGAAGGAGGGAACGGCTGCAGGGGAGCTTTGGGATGGACACCAGGGAAAGGTTCCTCCCCCAGAGGGTGCTGGGCACTGCCCAGGCTGCCCAGGGAATGGGCACGGCCCCGAGGCTGCCAGAGCTCCAGGAGCCTTTGGACACCAGGGATGCACAGGGGGGATTGCTGGGGGGTCTGGGCAGGGACAGGGGCTGGACTGGGTGATCCCAGTGGGTCCTTTCAGCTCAGGATAGTCTATGATTCTATGATATATTTTGAGATTTAAAAAAAATTAAAGAGTTGTTGTGGAAAATTGACAGTGAGACAGGATCAGAAACAAATCCAGAACAACCAAAAAGCCAAGGTGGATGTTAAATTGGACAAGATTCTGGGTTATGTTTATATGACTTGTTTACCTTTCCAGCTGACCACTTCTCCCTAAGGCTGATTTGCACCTGGAAGGAGCATCTTGAAGATAACACAACCAAGAGCCGAAAGAACATGGAAAATCGACTGACGTCATAATTTGGGTGATATTTCAAACGGTGAACTGAGCTAGGAAGGAGAAAAAAAGGATTCGGTCTGTTGTAGAGAACATGAAGGAAGGTGGGAGCCGGGGCACGCGGGAGGTGCTCAGGGAGCAGGAAGGGTTGGCTGGGCTGGAGGGGACTCAGAGCAGCAGGACGGGCTGGATCCCGGCTGTTTGCCTTGGCACTGCCGCTGGAATCCTGCGAGCAGCACAATTTACACCAGCTGACGATCTGGCCCGGAGGCTGCGGGGCTGAGCTGAGACCGAATCCATCCCAGGGCTGCAAACCCGCCCCGCCCTAGCAAAACAAGAGGCGTAATCTGGGTCCTGGGCTGGCTGCAGCCAAGTGGAAGAGGTGCCAAACACCTGAATGTCCCATATGTGGGGTTTGCTATTTGGGGGAGAAAAAACCCAGACAATAAAAACAATTTTACTGCCAAATAAAAGTGTCCCCGACGCGTTCCTATAGAGAAACAATGACATCCAGTGGTGAGTTCATTCATCACAGGGATTTCCATGAGCCCGGGAAATCCCGACGCATACTTGTCCCAGGGAGGGGCTCCATTGCTGTATCCAGTCCCCATGTGCTATTCCAGCCCTGGCAGACTTTAACATTGTCCTTGCTGCCTGACAATCTTAAAAATGAACAAGGTCCCCTCCAGAGGAGCGGGTGCTGGTTACCTGTTGTGTTATCAGGAGGCTAATTAGAGGACTTTGGGATTTTTGGTGTATAAACTCCTGAGATAAAAACACCCACCTGGTCACCATTTCCATCCATCGATGATGGATTTTGTCATGTAAGTACTTTCAAAAATCCCATCAGACTCAAAAAACTCATTGTTGAATGTCTGAACAGTCCCAAGACTGTTTCTGTCAAAGCCTCATAAAAATCTGGGCTAGGTCAGATACTGAGGAATCGCCTGAAGTTTGGATTGAAATCTGTGGAGTGAAATGCTGTAAAAGTCCTCAATGAGGGCTGATTCTCCTCTCTAATTCCCAGAATCCAGAGTGGGTCAGGCTGAGGGACCCCAGGGCTCACCTGGTGTCACCTCCCTGCTCCAGCAGGGCCATCCCAGAGCTCAGGGCACAGCAGGGTGTGCTCACAGCTCTGCCATGGCCCCAGGCAGGGACACTGCACAGCCTCTGCACCATCTGCTCAGGGCTGGCACTGCCCAGGGCAGCAGCTCTGCCTCCTGGGCAGGGGCAGCTCCTGGGCTCAGGCCCTGCCCGTGGCTCTGGGGCCATGGCTGGGCCTGGAGCAGAGCCTGGGGCTGCCCTGAGCCCTGCACACAGGGACAGACTGGGGACACAGGGACAGACTGGGGACACAGGGACAGACTGGGACAGACTGGGATAGACTGGGATAGACTGGGACAGACTGGGGACACAGGGACAGACTGGGACAGACTGGGGACACAGGGACAGACTGGGACACAGGGACAGACTGGGACAGACTGGGACAGACTGGGGACACAGGGACAGACTGGGGACACAGGGATAGACTGGGACAGACTGGGGACACAGGGACAGACTGGGGACACAGGGACAGACTGGGACAGACTGGGGACACAGGGACAGACTGGGGACACAGGGACAGACTGGGACAGACTGGGGACACAGGGACAGACTGGGACACAGGGATAGACTGGGACAGACTGGGGACACAGGGATAGACTGGGGGACACAGCGACAGACTGGGACAGACTGGGGACACAGGGACAGACTGGGGACACAGGGATAGACTGGGGGACACAGCGACAGACTGGGGACACAGGGACAGACTGGGACAGACTGGGACAGACTGGGACAGACTGGGGGACACAGGGACAGACTGGGGACACAGGGACAGACTGGGACAGACTGGGACAGACTGGGGACACAGGGATAGACTGGGACAGACAGACAGGGACACTCAGGGACAGACTGGGGGACACAGAGACACACAGCGACAGACTGGGACAGCTGGGCTGAGGCCCCTCTCTCTCCTTGGGGCTCCTCTCCAGCTGAGCAGCCCCAGCTCCCTCAGCCTTTCCTGGGCACTGAGATGCTCCAGGCCCTTGCTCAGCTCCAGGAGCTCCTGTCCCTGCTGTGCTGAGGAGCCCAGTTAATTTAAAACCTTCTCAGGCAAATCACACAGAGGGAAAACTGCTTAGGGGAACAGAACCATCTCAAAATCAATAGCATTTCCGTTAAATCAAGCTGTTTGTACCAGTTCTTGTCTCTGCCTTTGGTGATGAGGACTTCTAAGTAGTCCAGTTAAATGGTCCATGATAAAATAATTTTTGTTTCATTTTTTGCTAAATGACCCCTTGCTCTCATGTTAGAGACAAAAGTTAACTTGAGGAGTGGATTAGCTTCTTGAATACCTTTCCTAAACACCTCACTCACATACTCTCCAACCCTTTCTTCTTCCAAGCTAAACAATTCTCACTTTTGCACTCTATCCTCAGATGTAAACCCCACCCAGTCTTCCAACCATCTCATGACATGCTTTTGGTGGACTTCCAAACCAGAGAGGTTTCCAAACTGAACCTCCAAAATGTTTGAGGTTTCCCCATCACTGCACAGCCCTTTCCAAGAGCACACTCCCATTGATCCTGGAGGCAGCCTGGGATCCAAACAAACCAGAACGCCGGCAGGAACAAGTCTGGCTGCTTTTTAATGAGCAAATATGCTCTTGGGAAGTATCCTGCAGTGATGGGCAAACCTCAAACACATCGGAGGTTCTGCTTATAAAGCTCTTTGATGTGGAAGTCTCACCCAGTGGCAAACCCTGCTGGTTCTGCATGCCCAGGAGCATCCCAGCTGTGGCAGGAGGGAGCTGGCACCACGCAGGGCAGAGCAGCTCCCTGCACACCCATGGGGCTGAACTGGAGCAGTGCGAAGGTTTAGCGAGGAAAGAACATTTCACTACCAAGAATCAAAGAGAAAAGAGCCCAGAAGTCTGCAATTCAAGTTAACAACCACCCCTCCCACCCCACAAAGTCCCACTGCAGTTGTATCTCAGAGCCAGGCCTAACGCTGCTCTCAGAGCTGCAGCTGCAGAGCTCCCTGGCCAAGCCAGGCTCAGATGATGATGAAGCTTTAACTGCTCACTGCTCCACAGTGACAGGGAAATCAGGCTCTGCTGGGATGCAAAAATCTGCTGCATTTTTATTAATCGAAGCTAAAATACTTGAACTGTGAAAGAGCAAATTTTGCTGTTGGTGCACATCACAGTTCACCTGCCCCGGGGACAAGTCATTAACAGCCAAAGTCACTCAAGCCTCAGCTTCAGGTCTGGTTTTTATTTCCATCTGCAGACTCCACTGTCTGCCCTCCCCAAGCCATGTTGTTGTTGTAGGTAGGTGGTGACCAAGCTGGGTAAGGCACAGACCGAGGGCCTCTCTCGGCATGTGCCTGCCACCCTCTGCCTCTTCCCAAAATCCTGCACGTGAGGACACAGGGGATTTCCATCCAGGCAGAGAACTTTTCCATTTTGCTGATGGGAGTTATGGAACAAAGACTCTTTTTGTGCTTCAAACAGTATTTAAACTTCAGGACTTACTCTTCTCTAAGTCACTTACTTGTTTGTTGTGCTGGACAACTCCACAGGACACCAGGCTCTGCTGCTTGGCTTCCCCCAGGATCCTCATCCCCTTCTTTTATATCTCTGTCCCCAAAGAGATAGAAGTAACATGTACATTTAGAGGTTCAGCACATCATCAAAGCATTGTTAAAAAAGCTTTTCAGTAAAAATGAAACTCCCTCTTGCTTTTTTCATGCCCCAGCAGAGCCAGCATTGCTCCTCCCCAGTGGCAGCCCCTGTGCTGGGCAGTCCTGAGCTGCCAGTCCTGAGTTTGACAGGTCAGAACAGGGCAGGTACCTGCAGCCCTGGAAAGGAGGGGGGAGAGTCCTAAACCTGTCAGAGCCACCCCACCCCTGTGTGAGCCACAGCTCTCAATGTGATGTCCAACTGAGCAAGATCTTATTTCTAATTTTAATATTCAAGAGGAACTTTTTGTTTGGCCTGGCTGGGCCAGAGCTCCATTGGCAGCTGCCTGTGGCTTGAAGGCTGCTATGTCAGGAATTCAGGCTGGCACCCGGCACGGAGGTGCTGATTCCCAGGGAGCTCTCCCTTCCCAGGGAGGTGTGGGGATGTGTTGATTCTCTTCCCTCTGCTCCACTCTCAGGTCCAGGAGCCACCAAGAGGAACTTGTAGGTTATGACTCTGCTCCCATGCTCCACAAGCTCTTGCAAACTTTCAGTTTTCTATCTGTGGCTCCCACTCAGGTCAAACAGAGGTCACAAGCTGCCCCAAAACCTCCCAGGTATCGGTAATTTTATTTTTCATCTGATACCCTCTGTAATAGGGAAAGCTATGCAAATAGGCTGGAGAAAGTCAGACTTGAATCAAAGTGAACCTTTCACTGTAAGATTTGAAAAGATTCCTTTAACTTTTTGCTATCAATAAGAGCTTTAGATTGCCTCTTCATCTCTGATCCCTGGCCAGAGGGGCTGCAGAAGAAACACTGTGCTCACATGTGCCCTGCACCTTAGAATCCCTCCCTCGGGAGCAGCAGCAGCCCTGAAGAGCTCTGAGCAGCTCAAGACTGGAAGAACTGGTGAGGAGGGGAGGTTGTACCCTGTCTTCCAAACTTTGGAGGAAATTGGAATCTTTCCAGTGTCAGCCACTGCACCAGTTAGGAAGTTCACAGCACTTCCACAAGAGAACTGAATAAACCCCATTAAACCTGGCCCAGCCTTTGGACCAACTGGAGCTGGGACATGAAAACACCAAAGTGCATCAGTGAGATGAGACTGGATCAGCCCTGAGCTAACAGACTGACCTCATGTCCTGGTTCAGGGCAAATGTGGGAGAGAACCCCCAGAGGGACTCCTCTAGGAAAGCAGATTCAATCGGCCCCTCCGTCCAACCGGTCTGGGAGAAAATACCTCCTTGGAGAAAAGTGGAAAAAAGCTGTTTATTAACCAATAAAACCTAAACAATATTAAACAATAAAACCCCTTGCTGCTCCAAAAGAGATGACAAACTGCGAAGTCCCTTCCTCGGGTTGCAGTTCAGCTCACTCAGTCTCTGATCAGTCCCTCAGTGCTGGAAATGTCGCGGGCCAGGCCCGGCCCGGTGGGGCACAGGTGCAGCTGCCAGTGCTCCCCTGGGTGTTCAGTCCAGAGCAGGTTTAAACAGGGCCAAAGAAAAGGGAAAAAAGAAAAAAAAAAAACCACAGTCCAGGGAACTTTGCCTCAACTAGCTAAACTAACTAAAAGCAAAGGAGAGCTCTGTCCCGCTGTCTGTTCATCCCCAGACAACACAGTCCAGGAGCAGGAATGTGGAGGAGTGAGTGCAGTGTCTGAAAACAAACTGCTGCTTCTTCTCTCCCCCCTTCACTCTCTGCAACAAGTCTTAAAGGTGCAATACTTATTATTCAGCATAAACAGAACACACAATTGGGAATACAAGCATCATATAGTCAACCTAGGACTCCTCATTTGTGAGAAGCCAAATGAGCCAACCTCATTTCTGCTGTCTTAGCCTCCTTCCTCTTCCTGCCCAAAGTTACTCCAGCTGCTAGCCCAGTGTTTCCTGGTTCTGCCATATATTTATTCTAAATAAAAGGAAAGGATGGAGTAGCTGTTATGAGTGCTAAGAGGTCTCAGTCCTTTCTTGCTTGTCAGCCTATAACTGTCTTTCCTCACACCCTTCAGATTCTCCCTCATGTGTTTCCCTGTGTGGCTCCTCTTCCCTTTAGGGCTCTCCCAGGTTTTAACTCCTTCACCTTTCCTTGTGCCATCCATAAGTCAAACCCTCAGTATTTGCTTTTTTATGAATTATTTCCCCCATTTCTTTTCCAATTCTTTTGTGTCCCTCGTGTGCTTATTTCATGGCTACTCAATCCCCACAACACCTTTGTACCTCCCATCCAATTGGGATGCACACAGCTGAACACAAGACCCTAAATCCCATGCTGACAGTGCCATTTCAGCAAAAAGCCTAATTATCTGTTTAATATCTCATTTGCTGTCTCCCACAACTCCCAGGTCATGCCTAACAACACTGCTTCCCAAATCCTTGTTTGATTAAGTACTTGCAGTTTCCTTTAGACATATTAGCTGCATTTTTCTAAACTGAATCATGTTTGTTTTCTTCTTATTATAGCACTGATCTCTTGAGGCTTCTTTTGTACAAGTGGATGGAAAGATTTCTTTTTTCCCCCTTATTATTGCACAAGAGGGTTTTGTGTCTTTGGATGTGTCATAATGAAATGGTTTTGGTAGCAGCAAACCTAATTCCTGTTGTTATTAAACCATAACACAATTAAAGATCTTAGTCATTGTGGAACAACAGTGAGCACCACATCTACCTGCAGGAAGTGCTGAACTCAGAGGAAGTGGGCTGGAGGAGATGAGGAGGAAGGCTTTACAGGCTGAGTAAGACATTAAATTCAGCTTCTCTTAATGAATTAGTTGAGAAAATAAATAAACCACTAATCCCTAGCAGCTAAGGTTTTTTCTGTTACTTAAAAAATTTTGCAGTGATTCCCTTTTCTACTGCTGAAGGTCAGCAAAAAGCATGGGAGGATAAACTTGATTCTTAATTGTAGATAGAGGTTTTCTGCTGAAAAATATAATCTAAGCTTAGGCTCACGATGGGGGCAGAATTGGTCCTACAGAACTGCCGGGGCACTTGGCCCCAGAGTTTGCTCTTTTCTTGACTTATTTATGGTCAATATATTTTGTGTGTAAAGATGGGCTTTGAAAGATTCACAGCTAGTTAAGGACCATTTTGTATTTTCTCCACATCCAGCGCTCACCTTGCCCCCTAGGCACTCAGTCCTCCTGCCATTTCAATTAACTGCTTGTGTAATTAGAGCTCCTTGTGCTGGGAATGGTGCCCTTGGCCAGGCCGGGGGCAGCTCTCACTCTCATGGGCTGTCCCAGGTCCTACACTTGTCCTCAATTAAAAGTCTCCATCTGAAGATAATCCCAGACCAAATCAACCACTCTGGGCCCCTGCAGACTCCACCTGGCAGGGAACAGGGAGAGCCTGCACAGCTTGTCCCGAGAATGGAAGGTTGGGTTCAGTGCTGAAAGAGGAGAGAGGGCAGAATGCAAATTCCCATGGGCAAAAGGCTTTTGGTGGGGGTTTAGTCCAGGCCCTTTGCACCTCCCGCATTCCAGAGCCTGGGTCAGATCTCACAGCTCCACTGAGGAAGCTGGCAGTGCTTGTACCTCTGTTCCTGTGGATTTACAGGCTCTCATGGCAGCGGGATGTGTTCCTGCACAGAACCCAGTGGGCATCCTCAGGCTCTCTGGGCACCCTGTGCCAGTGCCTTACACTCCCACAGTCAAGGATTTCTTCCCAATCCGTGGTCCCCACACCCTGAGCAGGGAGAGCATGGAAGTGCCAGGAAAGAAGGAGCAGGGGAGAGAAGGAAGTGGGAGGAATTAACTGGGCCAGGGGAAGTGAAGTGGATCAGGAGCAAAGAAAGTCAATAAACTGAGGAAGGAATCAAAGGAGAGAGAGACACACACAAAAATCCTCCCTTCACAGTTTATAGCAACGAGTCCTGGGAGAACTCTGGGAGTCTGCACCCCTTGGAAACAAAGCCATCAATAGTGCAGACCTGGAAAGGCATCCCCACTGCTGGGCTTCAACAGTATGGATCCAGGAAATATTAAATCCATCTGCTGTGGAGAGAATGTTTTATCAATAACAAAAAACCCATTTGATTTATTCTCTAGACACTGGGCCCAGCCCCAGCCACTGAGCTGTGCTATCTAATGTGGTCAGACAACTTCTAGGGAACCAACCTTGTCTTGCCATTACTCACAGTGTTTGCTTTTCCCCTATTGCCTTACTCATCTGATTCCTCCCTTCTTATTATGGCTCTGGTTGGGTTGATAGCTCATAATTTATCCTCCAGGCTGAGGCTTTCATGCCTTTGTCAGTAACTTGAGCCAGGGAAGTGAGTTATTCTTGCCTTTCTGTGTTTCTCTGTCTCAGTCCTGCTCCAGCTGGGAGTTTACCTGGACGTGGAACACACAAACTCTGTAGCACTGCCCATCAGGAGAGATTTCCCTCCAGTCCCAGTTACCCTGGGTGTCTGGGCATGGCTCTGGATGAGTTTTTTGCTGGATGTCAGGTGATTAATTAGAACCTGCAGTGATACAGCACCATCAGTCCCCAAGTGCTTCCCAAAACAGAAGTTCACCCACTCCAGTTGTCCCAATTACATGAAAACAGAGGCATCCCTGGGGCAGAGCAGGCACACAGGAGGCACTTCCCCTGCACAGTGGGCTGTGTCTCAGGCTGTGAGCCCAGCCCAGCCACTTCAGAAAGCCCCTTACCCCCCTTTGGTGCTGGTCCAAGACAGCCAAGGAGCTGCTGCTGTGTGGTCAAAACGCAGAGCATGGGGTAAACTCATTTCACACCCACATTCCACAGAGGACATAGACTAAACCCACTCCTGCCAAGGACCTCAATTGTTTTCCTTCCCACAGGTACCCACAGCATGGCACTTCTCCATCCTCGTGGGCAGGAATCCCAGAGCAGCCACATTTCCTGCTCCCAGGCACAGGGATAGGGCTCTGCTCAGCTGCAGCTGCACTCAGGCTCCTCCTCACAGTAGGAAATAGTTCTCAGTAAATTGCCAATAACTTCAGCTCCTTCTACTGGGATAAAGAAATCATGACGGGGTGGGGACAGGCCCAAAAATGGCCTTCTAATTTGTGTTCTTATACCCACACCCAAATGCTGGTTCCCAAAGGGCATGAACGTGTCCAGCTCACTTACTGGTAGAGAGAAGGTAAAGAAATTCCATGGGACAAAAATACCCCTCACATCCCATCCCATCCCATCCCATCCCATCCCATCCCATCCCATCCCATCCCATCCCATCCCATCCCATCCCATCCCATCCCATTTTTTCATTCTTCATCTCCAAAAAAGAGCTTCCCATGACAGATGAGAGTGAGCATTTTCTTAGCAGAATTCAGGACATTCTCTGCATCTTCCACTATCAGGGGTTCAGGAAGATCTCATTACCAGTCAGTTCTTGTCTAGGTGACCTCAGGAGAAAAAAACAAGGATTCATTTGGGGAAGGAATTCTCAGGTGGCCACTTGGGATACATTGAATTTCTTCCCAGAAGCAGTTAAATTTTGAGCTCACCTGCCAGTTTTTTCAATGACCAAAGCCTTAAAACACGAAACCCAAGCCCAAAGCACCTTCCCTTGCAGAAGAGAGAGCCAGATGAAGGAATTGGAGCGAGCCTCAGCACTGTGGGCAAAGCCTGAGGTGCCCATTGAAACGCTTCCCCTGCTCCCCAGAGGCCCTCCTGGTGTCTGGGGCTGGAGCAGCCCTTCCCAAGGGATTTCTGACAGCTGCCAAGGGCAGCTCCTGCTGCTGCTGAGTGAGGGGAGGATTGTCCTGCCCTGCACTGGGAAGCCTGGGACATGAAAGGCACATTAATACAATGTTATTGCTGCTATTATGTTATTTCACAGGCCCTTTGCCTCCCTCTCTGCCGAGCACAGGAACAGGAGTATTCCTGACCATCTCCAGCCCTGCCTTTAGTCAAGCCCTGTCTTTAGCACTGCAGACCTTCAGATATAATTTTTTCCCATCATCTCAGTTCACAGAGCTACAGACCACGTTTCTTTACTTGGTATTAACTTCAAAGTATTCCTCCTTTTAAAATACAAATCAATGTTATTTGTGAAATGAGAGTTTTGAACTTGGATCCAATATTTTTAGTGAAATAAAAAAGAAAAGAAAAAGAAGTTTTGTTTTGTTTTGTAACTGGAAGGAATCCAAACTATCCACAGCTTTTATAAACCAACTTCCTTATGAGTCAGAACATTTATTGCCAGAAAAATATTATTTTAACTTCATTAGTGCAATATAGCAGTGACATCTAGTGGCTTTCATCAGTGTCCTGATGAGCGAGGTGAAGGTGGGACTGGCAGGATGTGGGAATGGATCCAGGTCAGGGGTTGTTATTCCATTGTTGAGAGTCAGTGGAAGCTGGACAAGCTCTTCCATAGAGCTCACCAGAATTAGAAAATTCTGATAATATAATGAAAATAAACTCTAAGATTGGAAAGTCCACTCAGGTAACACCCATGGGTCATTTCTTCAGCGCACATTATAAGGTAAAATTCCTGACTTTCTTTATCCTGGTGGAAATACTGTTCACATTAGGGAGTGCCTTCACCAGGAACCACAGACACAATTATTCTCAACTTTCTACAGCAAAATTCAGTCTAAGGCTATTTACACCCAAATGGCCCTGGATCCCTGGCAGTGCCCAAGGCCAGGCTGGACAGAACCTGGAGCACCCTGGGACAGTGGGAGGGGTTCCTGCCCTGGCAGGGGTGGGACTGGATGATCTTCAAGGTCCCTTCCAACCCAAACCACTCTATGATTTTAGTCTAAACTTTCCATGTGGAAGACCTGTTTGACAAAAAAAAAAAAAAAAAAAAAAAAAGAAGCTCTTACTGAGAAAAATATAAAAATTGTTTTATTTAGCTTTGGACACTCCAGCTACACACAGAAAAGGATAATACATTTTAGGAAACTCATTTTGTAGAAGCACATCAGCCTGTGCTGGGCTGGCTGCAGCTTAGATGAAGTCCCAGATTGCTCCACAGTGACAGAAAGCTTCCAGGAGCTTTGTGGGGAAGGCTGTGCTGGGTTCTGGCTGTGCAGGTGTGTGCCTGGGCTGGAGGTGTGCATGTGTTCTATTATGAAAGGATTTACTTTTCCCTGCACAGCAGTGACAACATCCAGAGGCAGGCAGGGCTGGGAAGCACCTGACAGAATATTTGTGCTGCATCTGCCCTTTGTGTCCCCATGCCAGGGCTGCTGCTTTGCTCTCCCTGCTCAGGATCACTGGGGGGTTCCAACCCTGAGCCCCCGGTTTGGGAGTGCAGGCTGCAGAGCTGAGCTGGATGTTCCACGCTGGCAGGGAAGCTGCAGCCTCCTGCCACGGGTGCCAGGCCAAGGAAACAAATGCTCAGCCCCACATCTGCCTGCAGCACCTCTGTGGAGCCACCCCAACCCTCCCAGGCAGGGCAGCCTCAGCCCCTGCCCTGGCCCCGGAGGGCACAGCTGGGGCTGTCCTGGCACAATCTCTCTGCCAGGGCTGCCAGGGCTGCCAGAGGGGCCAGTCCAGGCTGGCAGAGCAGCTCCCCGCAGGGCAGCACTCCCTGGGAAGGGGTGAGTCAGAGCAGCGGCTTCAGGGAGACTTCAAACACTCCAGCAGGTCTGGCAGGAATATTTATACACCTGCATGTTCAAATATGCTCCACTTTCTCACTTTATAAATACATGGGAGCCCGCTGAACACTGGCCCAGCAAAGCCAAGCGTGCCCCTTTGCTTTGATGAACCAGCTGTTTTTCTGGCCCGTTCACATAAACATATTTGTGTGTGTTGATTTTGCAGTTTATTGGGGAAAAGAAGCAGATGCCAGGTCGTATGTGCATTTTTGTTCTGTGTAGAACTGCCACGAGAACATTCCCCCCAGCCCAGTTCCTGTTTGTTTTGCAGGAAGGGAAGCAGCACAGAGAAGGCTCAGGAAGGGCATTGCTGATGGTTTTTAACCAAACAGGTGCAGAATCAGCTCCCACAGGTGAGATGTTGCAGTGGCTCTGCTTATAGATCCAAGTCTCCACCTGGGACAGGGATGCAGCCTGGGCTGCAAGATCCCCAAAATCCATTCCTTTGGGTCTGGCTTCCACACCCCCATCTCCATGTGCAACCTGGCTCTGCCATTCCAGGTTCAGCCCAGGCTTTTCACAGGAGCTGTGACAGCCCTTTGTGGCACCAAAATGCCATTTTTGTGGATGTGTGAGTCCAGAACCCACCTGCTCTTCTGCTGTGTGTGAGCAGCAGACATAGCTCAGCTCCTCCCTGCCTGGAGCTGGGACAGGAGCTAATGCAGCTCCACATCTCCACCAGCCCTGAAATCACAAAGGGATGTCATGGAACTCATTGCCAGCTCTGAAAAAGGAAAGCATTTCCATATCCACCATGGCCTCTCTGCAGCTGTGCAACCTGCTGGGAGCTGGGCTTTCAACTGCTGCACTGGCCACTGCCTCTGAAATCTGACTTGGGTTTGGGGGCAATGCCTTCCCTTGCAGGTCAAACCTGTCCCAGCCCCTCCCTGGGCAGGGCTGGCAGCACCAGCCCCGTGTGGCTGAGGGGCTCAGCTGGGGAGAATTCCCAGCCCAGACACATCCCAGCCAACCCTGGGGGCTGGGTTCCTGGGAATGGGGCTGGATGTGTGCTGAGCTGCTCTCAGGGCTGCAGAAAGAATGCCCTGCTGTGGCACAGGTGACCATGAACTGGCTCAGAGTAAGCTGAATTAAAGCCTGCCTTGGGTTTGTGTTGCCATTGCCCTCAGTCCCTGTCCTGTGGCCCACAGGAATTCCAGGCTCTCCTCACACCACACCACAGCCCTGGCTGAGGAAAGGGACACACGTCCAGTCCATGAGGCTCCTGAAAGTGTTGATTTTCCTTAAAAAGGAAGATCATCTGGATGCCTGTTGTGCCTGCAGGAGCTGGGAAGGAGCATGGCCCAGCGTGTTTGGGTTGTGTCACAGGGGACAAGTTAAACACTCAGCAGTGGGCTGAGGAGCTGCCAGGAGGTCACAGAGGCACTGCAGGGAGGGAGTCTCGCCAGCTCTCACATGGATGTGTGCTGGCTCTGGAATTCCTGCTGGAAGTCCAAGTGGCAACTTGAATTTCCGCATTTCACTGTTCTTGTTTCAGTTCTCTGGTCATGGAGACAAAAAGCAAAACAAGAGAAGAGCACCCAAGGTACATCATTAATCACCCTCAAAAAATAGCCAAGGGCAAGTCATGGCAAATAATTCACCTGCACTCTGAGAAGGAAGCTCACTGGGCTGGGTGTTCAGCCAGTGCTGGCCAGCAGACTCCTAGAAATGAGTGTTTGCAGGAAATCATCCACAGAAAAACTTGGGATTTGTTACTGGTGTCTTTTCCAGTTCTGTTATTTGCCTAATATGGCAAAAGGTGTTAGGATGAAGCAGGAGGTGCAAGCAAACTGTGCTATGCTCACCAAAAATCCAACTGGGTGTGAGGATTGGAAATGGGAAGGTTGTGTGGAGACCTCACAGCCCCTGCCAGGGTCTGAAGGGGCTGCAGGGAACCTGGAGAGGGACAAATTCATCAGCAACTGGAGTGACAGGACAAGGGAGAATGGGTTCAAACTGAAAGAGAGTAGGTTGAGATTACTGAGGAAGAAATTCCCCCATGAGGGTGGGCAGGGCCTGGCACAGGGTGCCCAGAGAAGCTGTGGCTGCCCCTGGCAGTGCCCAAGGCCAGGCTGGATGGGGCTTGGAGCAGCCTGGGACAGTGGGAGATGTCCCAGGCACTGGGCACAGTTCCTCCCACAGCAATAAGGGTGCTGCTAGGGAAAAGACACTGGGGTTTTTTCAGAATGAACAAGCACAGGCACACCCCACCCTTGCCAGAGGGGCTGCAAGATCAGAGCAGGGAACCAGGAACCCCTAGCAGGAGACTCCAGCTGCAGCACAGGCTCTCCCTTTGTTTTAACCACAAACACAGACATCCTTCAGCCCCAGGGTCCAGCCCAGCACTCTGCTGAAGCACGTATGCCAGGAAAAAAATCTCCTATGGGAACACAACCACTTCCACAACAACTTTTTTGGAATCCTGCTTGTAATTAGTTTCCTGGATGTGACATCACCGAGTTCTGGGGTCCTGTCCCAGCCTGGCAGGCCAGGAGCTGCCACCAGGAACTTGGCAGATGCAGCAGCTGGCCCAGCTGTGGGAGCCCTGTGGCTGTGCCCAGCTCTGGGAGCTGCTCCCTGTTTCCCTGAGACCTCCCAAGGCTTGGGAAGATGCACCAGGGCTGTGGCAGATCCCTGAGGATCTCACTGCTACATCCTCTCTGTTTATCTTCCCCTCAGATCCAGGCAGCTTGCCCTTCCTCAGCAAATTTAAAATACTCTGTTTGTAAAGGATCAGGGACCAGGAGCTTTCCCCTCCACACACCTGCCCAGGCTTGCCCTCCAGTTTTCACTTGCATTTGGGCTTTTCCTTGCTGAATTTGCAAAATTTTGCCAGGTTTTGACAGCAGCAGCACAAAGGCACCAACCCAGATGGAGGCAATGTGGGGGTACTTGTAGAAAGCATCAGATTTGCTTTAAATCTGCAGTTGAAACCTCCAGTAATTCCAGCCTGGGCTGGTCCCTCGGAAGGAAAGCCTTGAGCAGCAACTCAGGGCATGGATCCAGCTCAGCTGGATGAGCTTTAATGTCCCTTCCAACCCAAACCATGCTGGGATTCTGTGATGGTGCCTCCTCTCATTTTGGCCATACCTGTTCAGAAAAATCTGGTCATTCAGGTACAAACACTTCTTTCTTTTGAATTCTGTTTCTCCAGTATTGCAGACTCAGCATTTGTTACATTTTCAAGATACCACATAACAAGTTTTTCTAAAACAAAAGATTTGGAATCCACAGCATTACCGAGATAGACCAAAAAAATCAGGCTGGAATGACCTCACCACCTGAAGCCATGTAAACCAACATGGCAACACAGCAGGAAGCCTTGGGAGGGTGGTAAAATTAAATTTTTCCCAAGCAAAACATTTTTATTAATTTGATAACCACCAGCATTTTATTTTGACATCAAGATCCCAGTGTAGATAATGGGAAATGGCAGCTTTCTGTTAAAAGCTTTTTTTTTACAGCACCATTCAACGGGCTTAGAAGAATTTGCTCCATTTCTGTTGGCAAATTTCACCTACAAGCACCCCTATATGTTATGTGTTTTAAAAAATATTTCCATATGCTAAAGGAATGCAACTGGTTGCCAAGGAAAGTGGCTGTTACAGCAGCAGGCTGGGGCTGTTTTTCAAGGAAAAACTGCTGCAGAAACGAGGTATCCACAGAGGTGCACTAAAGCAACACTAACTGCAGTGACCTTGAGATGACCTAGACCTCCTCATATTACAAAAATGAAAAGGGAGTTAGAAAATCTGAGGCCAATTAGGCGCTTTTTTTTTTTCCTGGAGACATGATGAAATTTCCTGAAACAAAAACTTTAGCAAATTCTATAAAATACTTCTAGCTTTGGTGGAAAAATAAATTATTGCCTTTTTATCTCCTCATTCCTGAGGCACAGAACTGGCCCACTTCTGTTTGTGCAGATGGATTGGAGGGAAAACACCCAGAGAAGGGCCAAGTGGTGAGATTCTTGGCACGAGCAATTAAGTGTGAAGTTATTCTCAGGGCTGCCTATTTGTTATTGCAGCAGGAATCATTAAGATTATATGGAAAGATATTGTCTGGGAAAAAGTGTGAAGTCAGGATTATGCGTCCCGAGCTGTGATTTAGGGGCAGAGCATCGCCCGGCGGTGGCCGCGCTCCGGTGGCTCCAGGGCTCGGCCTTGGTCGCTTCGCTCCCGAGGGACATCCAGGGGGAGCAGGGGCAGCGCCACCGCCGAGGGAAGGGACTCCCCTCGCTCCATGGAGCCACGGCCGGGACCGGGCAGCCAGGAGCTCCTGAGGGGCTCGGGAGCAGCCGGGCCGGGCCGGGGCTGTGCTGTGCTCGGCGGGCCGGGCCGGGCCGGGCCGGGGCTGTGCTGTGCTCGGCGGGCCGGGCCGGGGCTGTGCTGGGCTCGGCGGGCCGGGCCGGGCCGGGCAGGGGCTGTGCTGTGCTCGGCAGCCCGGCCCGGCTCTCTCGGGAAGGGGCACCGCCCGCCCGGGCTGTCCCTGCCGCTGTCCCCGGCCTTCGCCGCCCAGGAGGGGCTGAGCCAGAGCCGCACCGACCTCGCCAAGGAATTGGCGCAGTCAGGATCTCCCTGCCCTGCCGTGCTTGCGGCAGCCCAGGGGCTGCTCCTGCCTTTCCCCCCTTCCCTGGAGCCGGGATCAGGGGAGCAGAGAGCACAGAGGGACGGGAGCCCCGCCGAGGAGCAGCGGGCGGGACTGGGGAAGTGCGGGGGGTCGGGCGGAGCAGGCGCTGCCCCCTCCTAAAACCGAGGCTCCACATGCGGAGCCCGGGCGATATCCGTACCCAAGGGAAAGGAAAGGTTTGGGGCAACCCCCGGCGCCTCTTTCCTCTTCCCCGCTCCTGAGAGCCCCGGTTTGGGGGGCGGCTTTGTGTCCACACCAGACGCTGCTGGCTCGGACCTTCCCGTGGCAGCCGCTGGGCCTGGGGACAGGGCTGGGAGCCAGCCGGGGTGCCCGGGGCCCTGGGAAGGAGCCAGCGGGATGTCCCTGCGGGATGTCCCTGCGGGATGTCCCTGCCAGCGTCCAAAGCAGCCCCGGCACTGGGAGCCGCCGAGGTGTCTGCAGAGTGCTCCCAGTGCCTTTTCCCACTCAGTCCATCCCCGAGGAGCTGCAGGGTGGGGACTGCAGACCTGCAGAGCTCGTCAGGGGCGAGAGAGACCTGCGAGAGCGGCGGGGTCACCGCGAGCGCGGAGCCTCCCCGTGCTGATACAGGAACCCCACAGAGCATCCCTGAATTCCTGTGCCACGGGGATTATCCGGCCGGGGGCTGCTCCGGGCTCAGCCGCGAGCAGACGCTGGGAAGGACGAGACGGGAGAGAGGATGGTCCCTGCAAACACTCCCAGAGGCAGCCGTAACCAATTACGGTTCCCAATTAGCGCTCCCACAGCGCTGCTGGTGCTCAGGGAAGGCAGCGGGGCCGTTCCTAAGGGAAGACAAAAGGTTCTCATCCCTGGAGCCTGGCTGGATGCACCCAGCTCCTGTGCTGAGATGTTCAAAGCCCAAGGAAAATACTGTGGGATCTCTGGTTCAGTTGCAATTTTGATCTGTTAAATTACTGTTTAAACATTTTAAAGAAAATAATCTCATTACTAAAACAAAACAAAAGTACTAAGGGCAAAAATGAACCATTTCAGTCAGTGCTCACAGATTTTAGTGGGCATGTGCCACGCGTTTGGTGATGATAGAAACACTCAGGGAGACTGAGTGAGCTCAGACAGCCTAAACCAGAGAGGCCTCGACTCCCTGCAGTTCCTCACCCTGCTCCAGTGCCCAGAGGTGTTCCAAGAGGATGTTACCTACAGGCTTGGATAATCACTGCTGATTTCTGTTATCCCCTGCCCTGAATTGAGTTCTGCTGCAGAACAGCTCTGCAGAGGGCAGGAGCTCTGAACAGTTTGGTCCTGGTGTGTGAGTGATTAACAAGTGACTCGAGTTCTGTTTCAGCACCACAGAGCATTGCACAAATGTATTTAAAGTATCCAGGGAAAAGCTGGAGCTTGGAGAACCCAATGCTGGCTCCATCCCCCCGCCCTGCTGAGCAGCAGCAGCTGGGGGCTGCGGGGCAGGGCAGCCCCAAATCCTGTCACTGTGGCACAGGGACAGCCCACACAGACACCACAGAGAGCCTGGGTGCCAGAGCAGCTTCCCACGGGAGCAATTCCCACTGCAGGGACGGGCAAAGCTGTGTCTGGCAGCACAGCCAGGCCGGGGAGTGATCCTGGAGACTGAGCCTGGAAAATTCCTGGAATTTTTAGCAAAAGCTCTTCTGGGATGGAGAACAGAAAAGGGTCTTTTCCAAGGTCCTTTCTCTCCCTTCATCTCCCCAGCGTGGGCAGCAGGGCAGGGGGGAATTCCCTGTGTCCCTGTGCTCAGGTGATTTCCCACCTGCAGAGCTGCCCCAGCCCTGGCCCAGCACAGGCAGGAGCTGGAGCTGCTGGAGCCAGGCCAGAGGAGGCTCCAGGATGAGCAGAGGGATGGAGCAGCTCTGCTGGGAGGAAAGGCTGGCACAGCTGCCATTGTTCACCTGCACAGGAGAAGCTTTGGGGGGACCTCAGGGTGGCCTTGCAGGGCCTGAAGGAGCCCCAGGAAACCTGGAGAGAGACAATTGACAAGGGATGGAGGGACAGGACACAGGGAATGGCTCCCACTGCCAGAGGGCAGGGATGGATGGGATATTGGGAATTGGGAATTGTTCCCTGTGAGGGTGGGCAGGCCCTGGCACAGGGTGCCCAGAGCAGCTGGGGCTGCCCCTGGATCCCTGGCAGTGCCCAAGGCCAGGTTGGATGGAGTTTTCCCCTCTGGAATTGTGCTGCTTTAGCCCCATCCACAGGCAGTTTGGGAAGGACTTGGCAGGAGAGGCTGGGCCTGAGTGAGACCCCAGTGCCTGTGGGGGTCCCTGGGGTCCAGCCCTGCCCTCCTTGCCCACCCTCCCAGGGCACTGCCCGGCCCCATGGGCACTCCATGCTCAGGACAGTGTGTGGGGAGAGTCCAAAGGGGCCTCAAATCCCCCCAGGATGGGTGGGAGCACCCAGGGCCTCCACAACTTCCCTGGGAAGTTCTCTGGTGGGAATCACAGCCAACCATGAAAGGCTGCAAGGGAAAACCCACAAAACAACCAAATCCAAAGGCCACCCAGGTGTGCTGGAATGTTAAAGCCTGACCTCAAGGTTTACACTGCAGATCCATCCCAGAGCTTTTGTGGCTTATTTGGATAATGATATCCAGCAAGGCCTTCAGAACCCCGTCACAAGCTCGGCCAGGCTGTGCTTCCACAGAGCACTCCTGGCACCAGAGGGGATTGGACTCACTCAGCTGCAGGGGCAGCCTCAGCCTGACAGCAGCAATGCTGCTT
Source organism: Agelaius phoeniceus (assembly GCF_051311805.1). Lineage (NCBI taxonomy): Eukaryota > Metazoa > Chordata > Aves > Passeriformes > Icteridae > Agelaius > Agelaius phoeniceus. The sequence goes on along the minus strand of NC_135279.1, from coordinate 18,070,260 downwards.
CCAACACTCCTATCCAGAATCAAGAGTGGGGCAAGGATAGCAAGAAGTCATCTGCACTGGAGTCATTCCTGAGGCCTGGATTTGCCAATGCTGAGCTAGAACTGCTCATACTTACAGTGGAGTTTCTGGCACCTCCAAAACCTTTTCAGGGCAGTGTCTCCCAGAAACACCCACCAAACCCAGCATTGAACAAGTCACTGCACAGCAAAGGAAAGCCCAAGGCAAAGCTTTTCCTGAGTCAGAGCCCTGGAAGACTCTGCACAGCTCAAGGCATGGAGGTTGCTTCAACAAGCCAGGAGATGGGGAGTATTTTAAAAATTCTATCTGCATTCTTGGTAAAGTAAGAAAAATTCCTTGTGATGTTCCTGCAGAGGCAGTGAGGTTCAGACCTCTGTGATGGGTGAATGAGCTCAGCTCCACATCTCACTGTTCGTCCCAGTTTGTCCTGAAGAAAGGGAAGGGTGGAACAGCAGCTGCCAGCCCCTGTGCCAGAGCAGGAGCTGGGCTGTGGCAGATGGGTTTGGGCTCCACATGCCCTGTGTCTTCCACTGGGGTTGGGCTGGAGGGGCATTTATTGGGCAGGGACCCCCCAGCCAGGCTGCTCCAACCCATCCTTAACTCACACCCAAACTCTGCTGAGGTGACATCACTCATCCATTCATGTGAAAAATTAAGTTCAAACTTTTTTTTATTAAGCACATTCCACAGTACAAAGCTTTAGATCATGAACGATATCTGTACAATTTAACAGTTTCAAGAAGCTGTTCATACATCAACTTTCCAAACAGATAATTGGCAAACATAATTACAAGTTAGAATTAGACTATCCCAGTGCTTTGAAACATTAATATCGCAGTAATGTACAGTTGCTCAATTATGGTTAGCAAAACAAAGTCCAGAGTGCAGCCAGGATCACTACCATGAATCCCAGGAGTCGAGTTCCTTGGGTGCCAATCACAAAAGTCCACTGCTATGTTACACAAAGCACAAAGAAGTTTAGACTGCATGTCCAAATACCATTATCTCCCAAGGAAAAACAGGAATTTAAATCTTACACATGCATTTTTAAAAAAAGGACTCCGCTCTTCAGAAACAAAGAACCTTTTTCTTCAGGGCTGCAACAGATCTTTTTTAAACAGTTTAATATTAAAGCTATTAGATGAGAAAGGGTAAAGTAAGACACTTGCACGAACTACTGTCAAGCTTACCAAAAAGTGACCTTATGGACGCTCAGGAGCGAGTTTGCTCTTCTGGACTTCATCACATTCGCTCATCTGGATGAATAAATAGCTGGAGTAAGAGGGAGGGTGGGGAGGGGAGCCCCTGCAGTGCCCCCTGCGAGGGGCTGGGCTGGTGACACCTCGAGCTCCCCCGCTGTCCCCTGGCCCACCCCGGGACTGCACAGGGAAAGGCAACACCCCCACAGAGCCAAGAGCTGCTGCCAGCACAGAACAGCACAGAACACAGACAGGGATGGCAGCACAGCCCGTGCCAGCCGAGCCCTCCCGCACAGCCGGGACCGCGCCGGCCCCGCACGCGACAGCAAATCCACCTGGCATTGCTCCACGGCTCCTCCTGGCCCCAGGACAACGCAGGGGTTTTGTGTGACCACACAGATGACGGGGGACACTGTGAGAACTGAAAAAGCAGCTATGGAGGCTCCCTAACAAAAGCATGGAGGAGCCAGGACACGGCAGCCGATCCTCCTGGGACACCAGCACGGAACTGGCACAGGAAGCAGAGCGGTGACTGGAACGAGCTCCTCTCACCGTCACCAAGTGTCACAAATCAAACATAAATAATGGAACTTTGGCCCATGGTATCTTCTCCACTGAGCAGCCAAACTAATGCTACCGAGGACATCAGCAGGGGCTGTGAGGCCCCACTGGTATCAGAGACACACAGCTGCAAATCCCGCGGCACAAAAATATAAGATACAGAACATAAATTAAACAGTTTTTAATTTTTAAAAAGTTTAGAAATTACATTTTAAAATATGTAGTTCCCATTAAAAAAAAAAAACCAAAAAATAACCAAAACAAAAACCAAAACAAAACCAAAACCCCAACTAATGAATACTGAAAACCTCCTTTTGCAGAGACAGTGTCTAGGTAATCATGTCACCACCAGTGCCAGGGGTCAGGACATCCTGCTGCCAAGTGCCACCACGCTGAGTGTTAGGTGTGTAGTGTCAGGACACCCTGAGGCTGGCACCAGAGGCTCTGCTGTATGTACAAGGTATCTACATGCTTACACAGTATCCGAGATGAGGGAAGCACACAGGGAAGGAGGGGGACTACAGCAAACATCAGGAAGCGCAGGACGGGGAGTACAGAGCACAGGGCAAAGGAAAAGACAGTGCTATACAACTAGTTCAGATAACCTAGCCTGAATTACAGGGAATCTTTAATTTAAAAGAAATTATTGGTGCAGAAACAAGTAAACTGTAATCCAAAAATATTACTGAGCAACTCAGAAATATTTCTAAGAGTCCAACGTACACCTATGGAACAGAACGGGCTCTGAACCTGCCATGGGGAACGCCTAAAGGACAGTGGTGACTGGAAAGCAAAGCTCTGTACATTCTGGGCATGTGTTTGGCACCCAAATTTCACTGGAGAATGTTTTTTTTTTTTCCTTTAAAGTCAGACAAAAGTGCAAAGCAATATAAATTAGGCCAAGTCCTTTCTTGACTTCTGATTTATATCTGAAAAACAAGCCATCAGAGTTCAGTTTCTACGGACAATTTACATGTGAAGCTTTGGATTTCTCACAGCAGGGAAGGATAGGCTTCTGAAACTCATCTACTCCAAGTCAGTGAATTTGTAGCAAATTCAAAGACGACCATTGAGAGCAGGAAAGATTAAGAAATTTAGATATAGAATTGTGCTGCTTTGCATCTACACAGCATCTAGAACCAATTCTGACTTTAGCTGTCAATCATCTTCAGGCATGTAGTAGCCAAAAATCCAGTAGTTCAAGACTGTGGAACCCTGAAAAAGACAAAAGACAAGTGAACTGAGAGGAGGCACAGAGCAAGCAGCATCCCCAGGTGCTCAGGCCCACAGCATCCTTTGCATCCAGTCTAGGAGGGGAAGGGCAGAGCACGTGCAGGAGGTGACACTCATGCAGGACAGCCAGGGCTGCTGGCCAGGCCTCTGAGCCCCACTGCAGCAAGAGCCAGGCTCTGCATGGCTCTGGTCCTTGGCAGTGACCCACAGGCAGTTTCCTCTCCCAAAGCCACAGTCCCAGCCCTGGTGGGCACAGCCAGGGACCCAACAGCTCAGCCCCCTGAACCCAACCCAAAATAGCCAGGGGATGGTTCTTTCTTCCTCACACTGCAGAGGAAGAGTTCTGCACAAGAGGCAATTTCAGCTACTTTAATACATGAGCAGCTTTTAGGAAAACAGACAAAACCCTCAAATACTTTGATAATCCCACTTCCAGCCTGATGGCTCTGTTATCAGCTTGGAGGCAGTGTAAGGTCTGAGTGTAATTAAATCTGAACTTTGATTTTACCTGCCACTTCCCAAAACCATCTTCAATGGACTAGGGAGAACTTCCCTCTTCTGATCTGACATTCCCATGAAAGGTTAAAACATCCTTAGGCACTTGCTCTTGACTTCCCTTCCCTCAGCCCAAGGCCTAATGCTTAATACCAGAATATTAAACTATCATATGGTAACAATTTTTATCATGTTACAATAAACAACAGGAATTCAACAGAAAGCAATAAAACTCTCACAGCCAACTGCCAGGACTGTCAAAATTGATCCACTTTGAAGAGCCTCACATTGCAAAGCCTGTAAAAACGTGTGCAGGGCTGCTTCAAAACTCACAAGACTGTGATGTTTGAAAGCTTATAAAACTGTTTCATTAAATGTCATGATGAAATATTAGCTGTTTGACCATAATTTTATGTAGATTTAGGCGTTTTGGATTCTGAAGTCAGACAAACATGTCAAAAAGTGACATCACAGCATCTCTGCAGTAGAGGAAATAGCTGTTAAGGGACTGTCATTACCAACAACAGGACCTGGGGGCTGTGTGGTCCCAGCTGTGCCTCCTGGGCTAGGCAGACTGAGCTGTGCTCAGCTGCCAAGTGTGCAGGGTGTGAGCAGCAGAACCCCCTGCCAAAAGCATCTCCCACTGCCCTGACAAACCCCCAAGATGGAGCTGTGTGTGCCACGTGGCCAAATGACACCAGCACGGTGCTGGCTCAAGGAGTGACAGGAATTTTATACAACTCCTCATTTCTTGACCTGAGGGAGCAGCTGGAGCTGAGCCAGGGCAGGGTTGGCTTTTGGGAGAAGTTTCTCCCCCCCAGAGGGTGCTGGGCACTGCCCAGGCTGCCCAGGGAATGGGCACGGCCCCGAGGCTGCCAGAGCTCCAGGAGCCTTTGGACACCAGGGATGCACAGGGGGGATTGCTGGGGGGTCTGGGCAGGGACAGGAGCTGGACTGATGATCCTGTGGGTCCCTTCCAGATCAGGACAGTCCATGATTCTGTGTTTTTTTTGTGCTTAAGACACCCTCTATGTGGCTTTTAAAGACCTATGCCCAATCTGTACTTTAAAAACAGATTTTGTCCATCTCAAATTATCCTTTTAGTTAACAGAAGCAAGCACTGATGCAGGACTGGAAGGCAGATGGAGACTGTTTATAAAATGCAGCTTTTCCAGGTGTCCCTGTCCTGCCCCAGGCAGGATGAGCCACTCCATGACTTTCACTAAGCTACCCCTGCAGCAGGGTTCTTAAAACCTGCTGTGGAGGGAAGGTTTAGCTGGGATTCTGCACATGGCCCACGTTCACAGCATTACAGCTCTTTCTTATTCCAGGGCCTGAGTACAGGAATGCTGAGAGGCAGCTCAGCCTGGCAATGGCCAGCTGCTGGCTCAGACCCTGCAAAGCAATGTGCCAACAGATCCCAGTGTCAGATCCACAGAGGAGGCTGCCCTGGTGCTTTTAAAAGGAGTTCGGTAGCAGGGAAGGCAGCTAACCCTTCCTGAGATGAAAGAAAACTCATCTTTTAGCAGGAGCACCTCAAAGTGTGTCTCCACAAGGGAAGGGATTTCCCAGCCAGACAGAGGTCCTGCAGGAGTGCAAAAACCTGGGGAATACATTGCCACAGCAGGGACAAATGTATCCAGAGAGATAATAAAAATCCCTTCTTACAGGAAGGCTTTCCACACCACATTTAAACAGAGTACTCATTCTCTACTTCAAATAAAGTAAATCCTTCCTGTTGGGGCAATGTCACTCCCAGCTCCTCTTGCTGTGGTGTCTCCATTCCTGGGAAGCACTGGCAGAGCCTGCTGTGCTCTGCAAGGCAGTGCCTGTGTTCCAAGCCCCAGCACTCACAGGCAGGTGTAGTTTGAAGTGCAATTGTTGGCAGAGAGAAGAATCCACACTCCCAACAAAGGGCTTTGAGCACTGACTGCAGTGACTGGCAAAGGGAACCAAACTCCAGCGAGTTCTGGGCTCTGGTTCAGACAGCTCTGAGCTGTGCTGGTGAGCTCTGAGAGCTCTCCCTGCCACTTGTGCTCCTCACAGAGCTGCTGTTCCTGCCCCAGGCTCAGATCCCTGCACTGCTCCTTGCACAGCTCCCCACAGCCAGCAGGTACATGGAGAGCTCCCACCAGCTCCCACTTCATGGGACAGCTGGAATGTCTGTGCCACACACCAAGGCTCCTCAACTGCCAGCAATGCTGTGAATGCATGACAGCTCTCTCTAACATGCCTGAACACCCAATTATAACCATAATTTATATAAGAAGGGAGAAGCCAACAAGACATGCTGGAGCATGACCACACAAAGACCAGATGGGGAAAGAAGTGGCATAAAAAGGTTTAATTCTCTTAAGGAAAACCTCAGCTTGTTTGACTAAGCCAAGCTGCAGGCAGAGGGAATGTTTCAGACATTTCCCAGCCCCGGCCAATGAGAGAGCCTTACCTTCTGAGGGCAGTAAAGTGCAGACTGTTATCTGGAGATGTAGGTGTATGTTCTAGATGGAGAGCGGGTCTCGTTCTGGGCACTCGGTGGCACGTTTAAGAAATCCCAAATCAGAATTGTATCATCATGGGAACTACTAATGATCTGAAATTCATCAAACTGGAGCCTAAAGACACGTCCTGAATGTTCCTGTGGGCAAGAGGCAAGCAGTCAGCAAGGCAAGAGGAAAACATGGCAGTGCACTGGTATCACACAGGGATCTGGACACACAAGGTATGTTCAAACTCTGCTATGCTGACTAAAAAACCCTCATAATTATACACAGATACAAGAAAAGCTGCTTTTGTATGTAAACTCTTTACAGAAACACACGGCTCCCAAATCTAGTGCTGTACCCTGAGCCTCCCTCAGTGGGCCTAGCCCAGCCACAGGCTGAGATTATTCCAGATAGAAGCTGTCTGTCCACCAAGGAGCAGCAATTTTGGCCCCTGGCTGGCACTGATGCTCTGCCAGGGCTCCTTCTCTGCAGAATTCTCTGCTGAGTCTGTTTTTGTGCAGCCCCAAACAGCACATCACAGCTCCACCCTGCTGAGAGGATCCTCATGCTCACACAGCAGCAGCCAGGAATTCAAACTCTGCCATAAGAAGGGGAGCACATGCTCCAGCAGCTCTTCCAACAAATCTCCAAGTGGCCCAAGAAGCCCAGAAAATGCCCTCCCTTTAGTCCAGCTTATCCATGTTCATTAAATTTAAAGTGAGGACTCTGCCTTTATTGAAGAACTAAGCCAAGCTGGCAGAGTGATCCCAAACCCCAACCTAAGCCACAGGATACCTACAGAACATAGAAACAAACAACTTTTTCACTAAAACTAAATAAAAGAATAGTTAAATCTCATCTCTGTACCAAGACTGCTGAAGAGAAAGAAAAAGGAGAAGCATGTCCAGCCACATAAGCCCTTCTCCAGGTGCTGGAAAGGCCAAACACATGCATCACCTACAGTCAAGGACTCGGAGTTGCTATGGGCTTGTCAAACTGACTCCTGAAGTAAGATTCCACACACATTTGGGTGGAAAGAATAAGGAATGCATTCCCCCATCTATTTTTAATTAAGTCTGCTGTCATAAGCCAAAGCCCTCATTACAAAGAAAAATATACCTTAAGCAACTTAAGCTTTAAATGTGACTGTCCTCTGAAGGCCTGAGAGTTCCTGTGGCAATCTGTTGGACTCAGCCTCCTTCCCCCTTCCCAGCTATTCCTTCCAAAGTGAAGGGTTAGGAAAAAAGTTTGGGAAAGGGTCACAAGATTCTTGCCCTTTTTTAATAGGAGGAAATTTAAAAGCAGCTCTACAGTGATATTAGGGAAACACCAATAACCAGAGTGATTTGATACAGTATCATGATGATTTCTGTTTCTTTTAAGAGTATCTGAGAATCTCAAACCAGAAAAATTTGATCCTTCATTTAAGCTCAGATGCAAATCATTCAGGATATGATAATAAATTTTTCTTTATTTTTAAGCACTATAGACTTCATAAACCGCCCTGACATTCCCACCTATCCCAAAATAATGCACTGAAACACCCCTGACTGCTCCAAATTAATTAATTTTTACTTACCACTAACGTACGCAAGCATAACGTACTTGCTGGGGCACGAGGGTCAAGAGCAGCTTGCAAGTCCCAAACTTTAATTTTCCTAAAAGTAAGAGAAGAAAGAAATTATGAAAACATAGAAAATAACATTCAAAGCCTCAGAAAGCTTGCCATGTTTTCCCTACAGCTACTTGCTCAGGATCAAGGACACTGTGAGAAATACTAATGCTCAAGCTTGTAAAAGCCAGGTAGTTTTGAGTTTCTTTGCAGCAGCCATTCCAGTGATGGCTCTGTGACAGACAAGCTGACAATGCACACACAGACCCCTCCTGCAATGTGGGAATGAAGCTGGGCCCACCAACCCCAGGCAGACACTGAGCCCAAATAAAAGGCTACAGCCAAACCCAGTTCCAGAATTGTTTTCAGTAACTCTCCAGGCAGAGAAAGAAATAGAGAATTTGGATATGGATGTAACTGCCATGAATCCACAATGCACTGCAGACACTGAGCAAGCCAGAAGTACTCTGGAGAGGAGTCCTGCCATCAGCCCACAGAAATGGTCTGCAGACTCCTGAGAGCCCCACAAGAGAAAGGCTAAATTTTGGGAACTGCTTTCAGACCTACCCATCGTAGGCTCCACTAACAATCCTCTTGTTGTCGAACCTGATGCACCGAACCAGCTCTTCATGGCCTTCTAATACTCTTAAACAGGCACCACATTCAATGTCCCAGAGCCTGGGGAGAACATAGGAGAAAGGCTGATTCCCACACCCAGGGTTAAGCATCTACTGCCTGGTTTGCTATTGGGGGGGGGGGGGGGGGGGGGGGGAAGTATGTAATTTTCTTAAAAAAGTGTCATTCAGAGCAGCTACAGTACACATATTAAAATTATTTTAAGCATTCAGAATCACATGCAAGTAAAGCTCAGATGTGTGTTATTCTGGGAAATTCCAACAGTTTTTTCTGTTCTCTGTAAGCCATTGATTAGAAGTTCAGAAAATAAGAAAACCAGGGAGCAATGTCTTCTCCATTTCTCCCAGCAGAGGACAAGGCGATACAGCAGCAGATAGGAGGTTTTGTTCACTCTGAAGCCTCAGTGTCCCACTCTTTCACAAGGTTGTGAAACTTTACTCCCACACTGAGGTAAGCCCCATTCACAAACCATCTGCTCCAATGGCAAGCCATGCCAAGGAAGTTTTGCAGCATCAGAATTGAGGGAAATGCTGTTTTCAGGACAGAAGGCCCCTGTTGCCCAGGCCAGCAGCTGGTGGCACCCACCTGATGGTGTTGTCCGAGGAGCCGCTGACCACGAGGCGGTCCCGGTACTGCAGGCAGGCGATGCCGCGCTTGTGCCCGTTCAGGGTCCGCACGAACTCGCACGTGCTGGTGCTCCACACCTGGGGACACAGGACAAACCCCCTGAGAGCTGCAGCAAACAGCCCTTCTTCCGCATGAGAAACCACGAGGAATTCACAGACAGAGGGGCCTGAGGCTCACAGAGGAGGGAAAACCCACAGAGCATCTTCAGAGGCCAAGAGCAGGGCCCAGGGCACCAGTGGGGACCCAGCAGGGACAGAGGCACAGGCACTGCTATGGCACTGAGAAGAGCTGGGGGTTGTGTCTAAAATATTTTCAGGGGGCAGAGACTGTTCCAAATTATTTCAAAACCTTGATAACACTTCCTAAGTTAAAAATAATTTTTAAAACTGGAGTTAGCAAACACAAACCCCTCACACTTTTTTACCAAAGAAATTATTAGGAAGCTCTTAGTAAGAGAAAGTCCAAATGGCCTTTAAGCTTGGTCTTAACCTTAAAGGATTCAATCAACTTCACCCATTTTTAATGAACTGTAATTGAAATTGTACCACAGAGTATAAAGTGCCTCATTTTCCAACTCAGAGTGCAGCAGGATCTCTGGCTGAGATTTGGACATGGGACTGCCAAGAACTTCTTGGCCCAGGCTAAGGCAGCTCTGGTTCACAGAGGGCAGGGTGGAAATGCCTTTGTTATATTAGTGCACTCTGGGTAACTCAAATCTTCTGGTATGTCACAGCCTTCAAATTCAGCCTCTGAATCCTTCAAACATGGCACAGCCTGGCTGAGCTGCTGGGAAGGCATGGTGAGGAAAGGCACTGCTGAGGAATTTCATGTCTGGACAGAACTGCCAAGTGAAATTAAAAATACCACTGGAAAAAGGCACAGGATGTGCCACATTGAACAGAGCAACTGATCTCGAGACCAAGAGTTCAAACAGCAAATGGGCTTTGCTTTTCCATGAAAATATTCCAGTTGTGGAATACAGTTGTGGGCACAGTTGTGTGCCCAAAGTCACCAAGAGCCAGCAAGAGGACACTGCTCACTGAGGGACACCAGAAAGGCCCTGGAGCAGAGCTCTGCCACTGACCTTGATGGTCCTGTCCCCCGAGGCTGACACGATGTACTTGTCATCGAAGTCCACCACGTTGACAGCAGCGCGGTGTCCCACCAGCACGCGGCGCAGCGTGATGTCCGTGGGAGAGGCCATGTCCCACACGGCGATGGACCTGTCCTTGGAGCACGTCACCATCAGCCCATTGCTGAACCTCAGGTGGAGCACGGCCTCGTTGTGGTGGATCAGCGTGTTCAGAACCTCCCCGGTATTTACATCCCAGACTCTGTGGGAGACAGCAGTGTTATCCCAAGGAAGTGATGGCTCTGTGGAGGGAGAACAGGCACAAGCCTGCCCCAGTCTCCACAGGAGAGCTCTGGCTGGCTAACCCCTGGCAGGGCTTGTGCAAGGCAGGAAGACGGCTCCTGAAATGTCCTCACTGCCAGCAGAACTGCACGTCAGGCAGTGCTCCATGTGTACTGAACACCCCCTCAGTAAGAGTCATGACTGCAACATGTCACAGGGCACTAAAGAAACCCTAACTGAAGAAATTATTGCATAGTTGGCCATCAGCCACTCCAAAACTTCAGGATATGCCTTGAATCCCTCAGGTCATATTCTTTCAAAATTCCTAATGCTAAAAGAACAAAATAGATTTTGAAGAAAAATTATTTAATATGATCCTTTGCCAAGTATGAGTATCTTGCTTCTGGAATACAAATATCACATTAATCGTAGGGATGTTTTCTGATATTTAGAGATTATTGAAAATATTCCCAGCCCTGACACTCAAATTATTTTTGTACAAGAACTTAACACTCACCTCACTGTAGAATCTGAAGATCCAGTTACAATAACTCTTTCATCATATTGCAGACAAAGAACTGAGCCAGTATGTCCCGTCAATACTTTCAAACATTCCAAGCTTGTTTTGTCCCAAATCTGTTAGAAAAAAGAAAGGTAAATGGCTTATCAACATCAAGAACATGGATCAAGACTTGAACATTGTCACAGCTGCAAAGAAAGGAGGACAACCAGATGCCATGAGGGGTGAGTCTGTCCCATCAGTAGGGTTTGTCCTTTCCTTTAGCTTTAGCAAGTTTTGATGTAAGTTTTTGAGAGAACAGTGAAAAATAACCAAGCACCATGAGGAGATCAAATCCTGTCCAGCCAAAGAAGTGCCAGGGAGGATGAGCATGGAAGCAAATTCCTGGCAATGAAACAGCCACAGCCAAGGCCAGTGGCACACAGACACCTGCCCCTCCTGGGGGAACACTGGTTTCAGGGCAACCTTTGTGGTTAATGGACATGATCCCTGGCAGTGCCCCAGGCTTCCAGAGCAGAGCGCAGGTGAGGACTTTGCCAGGCTCAGACATCCCACCCTCACCAACCAGACACCGTCCCATGAAGAGACACCAAGAAGCACAGGCAGCTGCCAGGGCAGAACCCCAGTCACAGCCAGGGCAAGGACCAAGGGAAGTGCTCACCTTAATGGAGTTATCTCGTAGGCCACTAATGATCTTCTCATCATCATACTGTAAACAGTAGACCCCTTTGCTGTTCTCAGAGCGGCACTGGATCCTTTGCAAGTTGTGCCTCCCACATCTCCAGTTGGATTCTATAGTCTGACCAGAGGGCAAAAACAGGAGTTGGGCCTCAGGCTGCAGCAGGACTGTCCCACACCCCCAGCTTCCCACTTTCACACACACCATCCTTGAATCTGAAGGACATAAAACAAATCTCTTCTCCTGCTCCCAATAAAGACACGCAAACCACAATGAATTACCATTAGCACTTCTGTCATTTGTCATGACAAAAGCTGTGTTTATGGAGGAAATCATGGTCAATCAGCCTTAATGATAATTTCACAAGGAGCCATTAGAGCGATGCATTCCAGAACCATCTCCCCCCACATTTATGTGACCAACCAACAAAAGCTGCAAAGATGAGACCAGGAGCTCACATGCTGCCTTGTCTAGCCTCACCTCGGTGATCAACATTACAGAACTGCTTATTCCAACATGTGGGTGAAGGGATTTCCTGGGTCTTCCCTTCCCCTACCCAGCCATATCACCCATTAATTGTACTTACACACCTTGGAAAGAGGTGTTGAGATATGAAACCCTCCTGAAAGTATCTAAAATCCTGATAAAAATAAAGCTCAACAGGAACTATAAGGTTTCAAATAACCCAAACTTGCTTTCCTCCCCCCACTTGAAATCTGTGAAGAGTAATTCTCAACAATTTCATTCGGAGAGGTATTTTTAAGGAGAGAGACCTAACATGCCTTAAAAAGCTGCAAACTATTTCACAGCAGAACCAGCATGATTTTTCAGGTCTTAATCAGATTTACTCCTTGTTGGAAAATCAGTGCTGGATTCAAAGAAATGTGGGGTTTTGGACAGGAAGATCCTAACACAACCCTAAGAGAATGTGTGCCCAGAACTCCAGGCCAACACCTGCAGCACCTGGGCAGGCTGGGATGCTTTCATCAGAATAGGCCATCTGTTTAGCTATTTCCCTGGGATTCTCCCCAAATACTGCATGGAAACCTGGGGAGAAGCTGACAGACTGGCAGTTTGTTTGGAAAAGCATATTTATTATGTAATCCTAACTTCCAAAGCAGTAGCAGGCACCTCTGCAGCTCCTCCAAGATTAAAACTGACTGAACCCGCAGTAAAGACAGAAATGGAGTATGACTGTGACATCCCAATTCTAGGAAAACATGTCTCCTTCAAGGGAAAACTGACTTTCCACTTTGTCTTCCACTTGTTTGCTCCTTAAATTGTCTCCCATTATGCAATTTGGAGAGAATTACACCCAGTCCTAATACAAACCTGATGTGCCCCAGGACTTTGTCTAAATCACAAATATGAAGAGACGCTTCTAGAGGAGCAGCTGACAGATCACTCAGCCCCCTCATTCCCTTCCAGTTTGGTAGGGAAACCAACAAAATCAGGATAGTGAGGGTGTCAGTTTGGGATCAGCTTTCCTGGCCAGCCAGTGCCCTGCTGATTGGCACACTGGGAACTGGGCCCAAAGCTGGCACTGCCCTGGGGAGATCATCTCCCTGCTCAGCATGCAATGCAGGCTGGGAGGGGGGAAGGACAGGCAGCTCCCAAGCTTTATCTCATCTGGGCTAGGAGGGCATGACTGCAGCTCATCAACTCCTCTGACCCTCAGAAACAGGAGAGGACTGCACGCATCAGCAGCAAGAACCAATATCACTATAGATCTGAAGGCAGCAGATTTAAATATGTAATAGTAACACTGGAGGCACAGGAGATAAGGCATCAGAGATCCCAGTCAGCCAATTTAAATACTTCTAGAAACTATTTATGTTCAGATACTCAGTTCTGAATAGTCTTAAGGGAGAGCTTCCCCAAAGCCCTGTTCTTGGAAAGGTCTGCACTAAGCTTGCACCAAGCGTGTGCCAGAAGAGCTGTGAAGGATCTGTGAGCACTTCCACACTTCAGCTTGCTGTGCCAGCCACTCCCAACAGCTGCAGAACACACTGGGAACCCTCCAGTGTTCTGCTGGTCACAGCTCCCCAGACAGAGCAGCACGCAGTGGAAGTTTGCTCACCAGGCACTGGGGACACGAGCTGGCTCAATTCACATGGGTTCACTATAGGAAGCTACTTCAGCTGCTCCCCATAAGAAAATGCTGGCTTCAGATAAAGGAAACTAAAGTCTTGTGCACCTCTGTGAGGGCAGTAAGGCACATACAAGTGCACATTTCAGTTCTGTGAGGAGATGTCATTCCATATAGGCATTATGTGGTGTGGCTACTGTGGGAAAACAGTGCCTGTGTTTGGAGAACTTGTAAAATCCCCTCACGCTGCCTTAATTCTTGGGATGCTGGGAAAGCAGCCATGACACACAGAATGTACAGCAGCACTTCCCTGGGCAGTGGAGTGAAACCAGATGTGCACATCCAGAGAAATAACATTTGGGATGACTGAACAGACTGAGTGGGTGGGCAACTGGAGGACCCTCTGAGAGGAACATGGTTAATGAAGAACTGCCAACCACATGAAAGCTTCTGCTACAGGGAATTTCTGGTCATTGCTCCATGGTGCAGGGAGTGAAAGTCTTCATCTGCACCCTCCTGCCAGGAGAGATCCTAACTGGATACACTGAGCAGGGAGGACAGCAGGTATGACACCACTGTGTCTATGGCCTCTTATGAGCACCAGAGAGTCAGGGCTGAAGAATCCCACAGTTTATTTGTGTATTTATGGTTCCAAACCAACACCAAGACATCCAAAAGCCACTATTGCATTTTCTACAGATGCCCTCAAAAATCTTCTCTGCCTCTGAACTCAGGTTTCCCCAGTAAAAGGCAGAACAGTCTCTGAGTTCACACCCACAGCTTCTCACTCTCCTAAAAGCTCACCAGAGCAACAGCAGTGAGGAGCTCACAAATGCTGCACAACCAACAAAATCTGGACATACAAGGGAAAGACCTAGCATTTGCCACAGCAGGAGTCATTTGGCAGCTCAAGTGGTGCACAAATGGCTTGAATGAAAAAAAGGCATTTAGTGAGAAAAGTACAAACAGAACATAGTCCAAGATGTAGAGGTGTAGCCAAGACTTGACCATGCCAGAATACATTCTCTGGTGCAAAGATGCACAGTGAAAAAAACGCAATTCATCTGCAGTAACAGCTGGAACATTAACTATACATTGGAAGTGTTAAGGATAATCTACTAGGAGCAGGGTTTTTTTTACCATTGGATAATGTACACTGTGTTCAGCTCCTTGGCTAACAATTGCATTTTAATCCTTGTGAATGTTATTGCAGAGTAAGTGGGTTTATCTTAATCCCATAAACCAAGGAGTTTCTGTTCCCTCTGAATACACAATTCTCCTGCAGGACAAGTGGGGCAGGAAAAAGCAGAAGGAACATCCACATTTGTTACGAATGTAGGGATCTCTCCTGATGCATTAGGCCATGAAAATCCAACCCTTTGTTCTTCTCATGCTTTCCTCAAAGGGAAAAAGGAAAATCCCTCTTGACCATGGCAGAGGGAAGGCACAAATAAATGAACTTGTGTCACCAGGGTAGGTGAAGAGTTAATAATTCATTCATGATCAAATTAAGAGGGTCTGATAAGCAACGACCCCGAGGTCCCCTTCCAGGGCTGCTCTCCAGCCCCTCTGTGTTCAAAAGCAGGAGTGCTGTGGGGCAAAGGGAACCCAAGGAGCCAAGGCAGGGCCCCAACCCAGGGCAGCTGAAGGGGGAATTCTGCCCTGCTCAGAAGAGAGAGCTGCAATCTGTGCCATGCACCACGAGAACTTGGTCCCTCCTGCTCCAAAGCCTCCCCTCTCCTTGGCCAGCTTCATTTTTAAGAAATGCTTTTTGGAAAGAGCCTGTGGAATAGAGATTTCAAAGGCTGGCTGAAAAAATGTCGAGGCATCTAATGCTGACCAGATTCTCCCCATACATGCACATAAAATTTCTCCAGCATCATAATTAGAGCCGTACTAAACAAACCCATTTCCCTCAGAAATTATACCCTGAAATCTTCATAAACAACCAAGTCCCAATGCTGGCAGGGACTTAGGGCAAGAACTGACTTCTTTCCCTTTTCAAATTGTCCCAAGGCTTTAAAATTTATGTTCCAGTCCTAAAACCTGAACTTTTCCAGAAATCAGAAGAACACAGAGTGTTTATCTGATGGCCTGGCACCACATCTTTGTAAAGTCTTCGAATAAACCACATTTTTATTTTCATCTTAATTAGGTGGATCCGAGTCTCCATGGAAATGAACTGAGGGCACTCACCATGTGCTTCAAGATAAGGAGAACATTTAGGAAATAAAGTCTCCTCAACTCATCACCAGAAACAGATACTTGTGCTAATCCTGAGGGGACAACACAATAGTTGGCCAAGCTTCACAAATAATATGGAAACATTCCAGGGACTTGTGGTTCTGGAGTGGGCAGGATTAAAGCTCCCAGCCTGGCTCTGTGCCCGAGGACAGGGCCCCATGGGAATGGCGACCCCACACCAGCCAGGGCTCTCCACAAACAGAGGCTCACACCAAGTCTGGTTTTCTAGGATAAAACCTCAAATCAAAAAAGGTTTTCCCTTTAAAAAAAGCTCCTAAAGAACCCTGGCAGTTCAACATGTGACTTGGAGATGTTTGGAGGGACTGGGCCACCTCTTGTGAAATGAAACCTAATTAAATATTTGGTTTCACAGTGGAGGTGGGGAATAACCATCTCTTTCCAAGAAATTCGTTTCTGATCTCTAAATGTCCTCTTATTTTCAAATCAAATGACTTTAGAAGTGACATTGTGTTCCTAAAATGTGTTTGGCATGAAGTAAACAGACACTGGCACCACCACATCTCTGGAGAGGCAAGGGAAGCTCCCTCTGCCAGACCCCTGCCTGTGTTACCTTCAGCTCCCACCACTCTGTGGTTGCATGAACTTTTGACCCACAATGCAAGTAGAGCCCAAGGGAAAGAATTCAAATTTTCTGTTTATCATTCCTCATTTTTCTGTCCAATTGTTAATTCAGGTTTGAGATTATTTTTCAAATTCTGACAGTCAGAGAGTACATTCTGCTTTGAGCTTATCTCTGCCCACAACCCAATTTAGCACCAGCTGCAGTAAATTCCTAACTCTCACCCTTGGAAACAATCTAGCAGGATTTGGTCAATCTTTGTGGTAAAATACCAAATGACAACATTTTTGTGCTACATGAAATATATTTAACTGTATTAAAAAATCCCATCCTTTGGATTTGTTTTTAACAACAGGTATATAATTCTATAAATGCTAATATGGCTCCCTAAACTCTGACCCTCTGACAGAAACAGGAAGATCTTTAAGATCCAGGCAAATATTTGAAGAAAAAACATTTTGGTATTCAGAGACAAAAAATTCTTCATGACATCTAAGATGAAAGTCTTATTCAAGAGCTTCTACACATTGCTGTGAAACATGGAAGAATGGAGAAATACAAAACTGTGGAAGAGCAACAAAAACAGGAAGAGGAGGAAAAAGTTAATCTTAAAGCTAGGTTTGGTTGTTATTGGTACTCACTCTCTACATTTTAAACAGTGTTGAAAGCTTCTTTTCACAGCCCTTTAGGGAAGCAATTTGTGAAAAGTACTTTAAAGGGTGATTTATTTGAAAAATTCTAATAGACTTTTGGAAGTGGAATAATTATTGGGCCCTTGACTATTAGCACAAACACCAACCCCACTCCAGGTCAGAGACCTGGCAAACAGGAATATTTCAGAGGGCTTGAGGGAATAGGCAAGCAGGGGAAAATCTGCTGTGGCAGAAACACTCATTGCTACAATACATTTTTAAATCCTACTCTTTTCCCACTCGCAGCTATTCAAATACTGGCAATTTTTTCTATTTATTATTGGTATTGGGGATGAGAAAAGCACAAAGGGTTTGGGTTTTTTCCTACTTGCTTCACCCTAGCAAGAAGTATTTAATTCAGGAGCTTTGTTTCTGTGCACTGGAAAGCAAATCCACAGCAACTAAAGAACCAAAACACTAAAGAGTAGATTGGGATAATTCAAAAGCCCTCAGAACACCTTCAAGAAGTCCTTCCATCTCTAATAACAACAGTGCCTACACAAATGTTCCACTTATACAAATGAGTTTCAGAAGAATAACATTAAAAGTGTGAGTTACAGTAATGCCAAACTGTTTTAGTGTTCTAGGCAAACATTTTCATGCTGCTTTTTGCCCATTTTCTTTTCAGAACTAGGCCAGAATTGTGCAGAAAGCAAGAAAATACCACAATAAAAGCTCTTAATCCCACAGGCCTCTTATCATTGTAGCATCACTCTCATTCCTTACAGGGAAATACATCTCCCCTCCTGTAACTAAGTGATCATTCAGCTCACAGGTAAATATCAAGTTTGGTCATATTTTGCCTAAGGTGTATTTCATGCTGAGTTCCTTAAATGTCTATAAATAATGTAGCAAGGTTTATAAAAAGATATTTGGAAAATACATTATGGCTTCCAGCAGAACCACTTTACAGCTGGGTTCAGAGTTGAGGATAATTTTGTTTCCTGAGTGCCAAGAAGCACAAATTGTCATTTGCCGTTCCACACAGTGATTCCATTAGTTCACATCTGTCTTCAACATCAAAACACATTTCCTCGCTAATGAATTTCAGACCAATAATTTCCCATCCTGAAATAAATCCATGACAGTCTGTGGAGTAACTTCAGAGCTTTGTGGTGAGTACAGCAAACAGAGCAAGACACATTTTCTCCTGCTGGCAGAACAGCTGGGATGATCCTGATTTATCAGAAATATTTCAAAACCACCAAGGCAAGCCCAGCTCTGTAAATCTCAAAACAAGATAAGCAAAATTTTATATTTGAAGCTGCTTTACTGCTGATGGCCCTGTGGGTTCATCACCATAGCACTGATGAATCTCCCCAGCAAACCACTGCAGAGAGGAAAAATCCCCTATGAGGACCAAAGCTGTATTTGCAACAGTCAGCCACTGCTTTAGAAGTGTTAAGTTACATTTTAAATAATTGCTGTTTAAGGCATCAATGTCAGATCACCTTCTAAGTGAGTGTATCACCAATATACTGAACATTCAGCAATACAGGGAATTTTCTTGGAGTAGTGTGTCCTAAACCTGCTATTTTATTAAAATCCATAGTCTCACAAGAGTTCCAAAACTCTTTAAATGCAAAAAAGGCAGTGTTAATACCTAAACCAATGCACCTGCTGTGGGTTATTTTTCACATCATCCCAAGAGCAGCAGTGACACAGATTCATTGCTCCAACATTCACCACCTCTGAAACCCCAAAATCAGCACCATTATCTGTCCTGCAGACAGGATAGATCAGAACACCTACCTCTATATCCTGGATTATCTTTGGGTATAAGGACCTGTAAAACGAATTTGGGGGCCCATCTGTTGGTCTGTTTTTAAACAGGTACTGATCCCTAGAAAGAAGGAGAAACAGTTTTCAATGTACCACAAAGAATCCAAACTTCACCAGAATGCAAAGCCTGCCCAGAATAAAACCCTCAGCACATATTCTCAGAAATACCTGGGAGAACTTTTAGTATCACTTTTACAACTCTTGTGACTTCGCAATTTGACAAATATTTAGAATGTCCAAGGTTAAAAAGATAAAAAGTGCTTTCCAGTTCTGATTTCCTGCTCCACAAGGTTTCATCCTTGTGCCATCCCCTTACTCTGTACATGCCTTTGCTCAGGCACACCACTAGAGAGCACAGGGAAACAGGTTTCTGAAGCAGAACAGCTCTCCAGAAACTTGGGAAGGACAGGAAAACAAGGGTTATCCCCTTTGAGAGGCTTCTGCAGCCCAAGCTGCTATTTTATACTTTAAGAAAAAAACCAAACAAACAAACAAAAAAAACCCAACAAAAACCCCCCCAAAAACAAACAAACAAAACAAAACAAAACAAAACCACACCAAAAACAAAAAAACAAAAAACAAAAACAAAACCCAAAAAACACCCCACCAAAACCAAACCAAACAGAAGAAGTCCAATTGGGAATACTTCACTTGAGAAAAAGCCCTGCAAATGTGCTGGCACTGTTTTTTGTGAGCTGATGAAACTGATAGTTCTCCTCGCAATATAGAAATTCCAAATTTGCACAGACTCAAGCAAGAAAAAATGGTGTCAGACATGGGAGCACAAAAGGACAGGGACAAAGGCAGAGCAGAAAGGGGAGCTGACAGCTTTGGCCTCCAGCCCCAGCAGAGATCAGGAGCTCAGCAATACCCATTTTCTGTAACCTTCCTTTTGGGCAGAGCTCATGGGAGGATGTGTGCAGGAGGCTGTGCAGCAGCAGGGGAGCTCAGGTGTTACTGTCATATTTTATGAAAAATCCCTTCACCAGGATTTTTCTCCTGAGAAGCCTCAGAAATGAAATGTGAACAATAATTATCTGATTGTTTGGAATGCGGTTTGGAGGTTGCTTACCAACAGGTGCATCTTTGATTGGTTCCATGTGAATTGTTTTAACTTAATGACCAATCCCAGTCCAGCTGTGTTGGGCTCTCTGAGTCTGTCACAGGTTTTTATTATCATTCTTTTTTAGCCTTCTGATGTCTCCTTTCTCTTTCTTTAGTATAGTTTTAGTATATAATTTTCTTTTAATATAACAGAATAGAATATCATAAAATAATAAATCAGCCTTCTAAGAACTTGGAGTCAATTCTCATCTCTCACCTGGTCCTGGGACCCACAACACCTCAACAATTACCAACCAGAGCGAGGCACTCACCAGCCCCTCCTCTCGGAGAGCCCCTTCCAGAGCGGGTCCGTGCGTACCATCCTCTCAATGAGCTTCTTCCACAGCATCCCCTCCGAGATCACTCTCTGCCACTCCTTACACACCAGCTCTGCTGCACACAGGGATCTGGCATCGAGATAGGAAAGGATGTTTTCTGCTATGTGATCTAAGCCTTGCTCTACAAAGAAACGAAGAGCAGTCAGTGAGTGCACAGAAACAACCAAATCAGCTTTGCAAGACACTGAGAATCCAGAGCTTGGGGCATGGCAGCAATGTGAGAACACTGCCATTGGTAGGGGCACCAGCTACAGGTGAGTGCACACAGAGGCACCAAAATATCTCCAAGGTTTGGTCTTTCCTGCCTGTTGGACCATTCTTCTGCCCTGCAGGGAGAATCAGCACAATGGTGCAGCAAAAGCAGCGTGGACAGGCCCAGGGAGGGGATTCTCCCCTGCACTCTTGATCTCCTGAAATCCCACCTGGAGCAGGGATCACAGCTCTGGTGTCCCCAGCACAAGGACATGGAACCGTTGGAGCACGTCCAGAGGAGGCCTTGGAGCTGCTAGAGGGACTTAGAGCAGCTCCCCCTGGAACCAGGCTGGGAGAGCTGAGAATGTTTAGCCTGGAGAAGGGAAAGTTGTGTGGAGACCTCAGAGCCCCTGCCAGTGTCAGAAAGGGCTACAGGAAAGTTCACCAGGAACTGCAGGGCCAGGACAGGGGGAATGGCTTCCCTGCCAGAGGGCAGGGTTTGATGGGATACTGGAGGGAAATTCTTCCCTGTGGAAAAGTCACTGCTAAGTCTGTTCCTTATTTCAAAGACCTGCAATTTTGCTTTCCACAAAATTTCCTTGAACCTGAGATGTTGAATAACTCAATTTTCATGAGTAACATACACCCCTTGGCCAAGCATGAAAAAAATCTTTCAAACCAGGAGATGATGACCTTTTTAATTTTCCACTTTATCTCATGACAGCCCACTTTGGGCTTCAAATAGTCCTGACAAATCAAAGGAACTACTGTTATTTTTTTAGAGCATGAAGAAAGTATATTCATACAGTCCTCCACTGCACACTGAATTTCACATGGCCTTCATAAAAATGAACAGCAGCAGAAAGCAGAAACTAATACATGTGAGTCTTACTCATTTATTGATTTATTCTACATAATTTTGGTAACTATAACATATGTCTAGTGGCCCTGTCCTTTGTGTCTGTGCTTTGGACCTGATCCTATTACGTTAATTAGGGTAAATATTTCAGTTGAGATCTCTTTTGGATGCAGCAATTTAAACCTGTGAACTTCTGCTAGCAGTAAAAATCTCAAGACTAGATTTGATGTCAGACAACATGCAGGACTAAGTTTAAGACACATTAAGGCCTGAAATAGCTGTATGTCCCTATTTTAGATTAAAAGACAGGGATTTGTTTTAGAAAATTTCTGAAATAGGTACTAAAACCTTTCCATTTTCTGAAGTAAAATGAATTTGACATCTATTGGTAGACTTTTCAAAGGAAAATATGACACCCATCCCTTATGACTCTACAGAGTCTTTACAGTTTAACAGAAAATGGTGAAAAAGAGCTGTTGTTGATTAGAGGGAGCAGCTGAAGGTTTGGTTGAATTTCAATAATAAATTCAAACAATTAAAATTCACAGGGATTTCAAAGGTCTGTGTATAAATATCACTTTGTGTGAAAATGAAATCCAAATGTGGGATTGTCAACTCTCTAAATGTGATCAACATTAGATACAAAACAGTCACTTAGATCAGGAAACACGCCAGTTACCACTCTGTCACTGAAAACAATTCCATCTAACTCTTCTTCCATTTTTCCTACAGTCTCACAGGTGTAAAATTGGTCAGGACAGAGAGCAAAAACTACTCCTATTTACAACAAAAGAATTTGACTTCAAGACAAGCAAAGCCATCTTTTAAAAAGGCATCATTGAATATCCTGAATTGGAAGGGACCCACAAGGATCATCAACTCCAACTCCTGGCCCTGCACGGAATGACCCCAAAAATCCCTCCATGTGCCTGAGAGTGGTACTCCAGCTCTCCTTTAATGTGACTGCAGCCCAACACAGGATTGATTTCAACCAGCTGGGATTAAGTTCCTGGGTAAATTCAGACAGATGTTCTTCGCACGCCACAGCACCTTCAAGGAAGGCTGAACATGGGAACAATTCCCAGTATTTACATTGGGGACAAGCAACAGAAGTTGTAAAGATGTATTTTGGTATATACAAATGTGGTGTAAACAAGTGTCACCTTACAAAGCTCCCAACATTTTCTTAGGCAGAAATATATAAAATGAAAGATCTGTATAATTCTCTATCAGCCCTGAGGTATAAAAGCAAACAAAACAGAATTTTAATTGAAGATCAAACTTGCACATGAAGGGTCTGGAGAGTCAGTCCTAGGAGGAGCAGCTGATTTGCAGTTTTAGGATTTAGCTTTTAGGCTTTGCATGGCCTCTTCCACCCTCAGTGTTCAGAACTGTCCTGGCATTCCTGGGATAACCCCACAGACTGCTCACACACTGCAGGGTGAAGCTGTGCCAGTGGGCTGCCAGGGGCACACAGAACACACTGACCACCTACCCAGGCTGATTTCCCACTCTGCAAACAATGTCCACACTTATCCCTTTCCAAGAATCATATGAATCACTGCCCCTAGCAGCAAGAATCCAGAGATACAATTTCTTCCAAAAACTTATTGAAAAAACCACGCCTTTACCAGATTACAACCTAGAGATTCTGTATATCCACTATTGCTGCTCTGCGTTTTTGTGAAAAAATTCACTGAGCAAGTGTAAAAACAGATTTCATATCTGAACATATCAACACAGGCTGACACTTGTGGGTGTCAGAAGAGGTTGTGAGTAACTGAAAGGAGGAGTCAGGGCTGGGCAACACAATAAAAATCCACAAGTGCTTTTGCTCTCAGGTCAGCAACAAGAGTAGACAAACTAGATGCACTCATCTAAGCAGAAACTCAGAACAACACTAAAATGTAAGAATTCCTAAACTAAAATGCCTCTGCAGTAGCAGTTTCTGTATGAAAAAAAGAGTTCAGACCAAAGCTTGCAGATACACAACTTTTGTGACAACTCAGTTCCAGTTCCAGCACAAATCCTTTGGGCTACACCAGTCCGACTATTTTAACGTGGAACAACACTGGCATCCAGTGGCCAACCCAATTAATCACAGAAGGGATTCAGCACCCTGCTGCCCCTCTCTGCAGCAGGAAGCAGCACTGGCTCTCTAAGGGACAATGGGAATGCAGAGATGTCCCCAAGGGGCTGCACAGCCCAGAGCAGTCCCTGCTCTGTGCCCTGCATTTACCTGGCAGCGCAGTGATGAAGTCCCGCTGTAACATGGGCTTCAGGTAGGAGTTAATATGTCCATGCTGATAGTGACACATCCGGGAAATGAGGTGTTCCACAAATTCCACTTGATCTGATTCAGACCACTGGTCAAAATATTTTATACACAAGTCTTTTTCCTTTTCGTAATTTCCTTCTGATGGTCTTTTTCTTGAGACAATCACAGATGAAGTTCCATTACTTATCTGGGGTTGGAAAAAGAACATTATTTATATGTTAGTGTATATTTAAATATCGAGATTTATATATAAGCTATAGGAACAGCTTAATAAAATCTCTCTCAAGGAAGAACATGTAAGAAGATGCAAAGAAATAATCAAAACTAAATTTTAAAACACATTCTTCAAGAAATGAGTTACATCAGATGAATTTCAAAGACTTTTTAAAGTCTTTCATAGCCTTTGCTCCCAAAATTCCTACTTACACTGAAAATCTTGAATTCCTCCCTTACACCTCTTACCACTTAAACCCCACGGATGTAGTTGTTTTTAGAACTACCTTTCCCAGCTCAAAGCAGTGGTTTCTAGGCACATTGCAGTTTGTCTCCACAAATGTTCTGCTCAGATTCTGGCGGTTAAAATAAGAATTCAAGACCCTCATGTCAGTGTTGCACTGGTTGTCCTCAAATAAAAACTGAGAATCAAGGGCTTGGTTTGTTTTTGCTCCTGTCAATGTTTGGGACATGCACATGAACACCTCATTAAAATCCCAGGAGCTTCAGCTCCACATCAGGATGGCCCAGAACACCCCAGCAGGAGCCACTGCTAATTACTGAGCACAGCTCAGAGTGATGCCAGCTCCTCTGAGCCCCTCAGGAGCCAAGGGGCTGCTGGGGAGCAATTGGCAGCTCCAAAATATTCCCAAACTTCTTCAAAGCAAACAGGTTATGAGTCCTTGCCATGTTGAACTTCTCATTCTAAACAACACAGTCGCATGCTCAGAAATATAAATTAACTTTATTCCCAAGGATGCTTTGACAGAGCATTGTCCTTCCAAGGTCAGCACAAACCACAGACTCTGAGCAAAAACGATAATTTCTTGAGGATTATCCACTGGCATCATCCTTCACTTGAAGGCTGAGCTAATTTTAGGAGGATACAGCCAATGACATTCAAGGATGATTATGCAGACCCAAGATTTGGCCATTTCTCAAAAGCAGGAACATATAAAATCCTGGCACCTCTCCTTCTACATCCATGTTAGTCCTACCTGCCACAAGGTATTTTTCTTTGGAGACTCATCTTCATTCTGATCCTCCATTACTGACGTGTTCTGGAAAAAAAGAACAAATATTACTTCAGCTTTTTACTCTGTGACAATTTCTTGCTCTACAAGCATTACGAAAAAGCAAATCAATTGAATAAATAAAATTCATTTTCCCAGTGAATGGAATTCTCAAAGACTTCTGGCCACAAAACCTGAGTATTATAAATAAATTCCCCTTTTAACTGACATGTTTATCAATTCCATTTACTGTAAAGATAACTCCCCAACCCCGCTTCAATTTCCTTTGACAGGTTTTCATGCAGCCTTTCAACGCTTTTCTCACTGGGAAATAAATTCACTTTCATCCTACTCAAGCCAAAGCAATTAAACCTGTCAATGTATTCAACCAGCACTTTCTGCCAAAGTTAAATTGCATACAGCTAGGCAAAAAAAAAAAAAATAAAATCACTATACACTACTTACATGCAACAGAATATGCTTTTTTCCCAGGTCTAGGAATAGTGATCATTCTCTGCAGAACATCTCTGCAATTCACTGCCCAGGCTGTGTCTACAACCCTTGGCAATCACCCCTGCCTTTATTGCATGCTCTCCCCACATCAGAATTGATCCTTACTATTGCTTTCCTCCCTTTCCTTCACCAATAAAAGATGGAAGCATTTCTACAAACCTGCAGCTGCAAATGTTTCTCTGAGCTCACCTGTCTCCCAAAGTAGTTGTGTTTTTTCTGCCCGTTGTTGATGAGCTGCTCCCTTTTGCTGTCCATGGCACACCCACCACCTCCTCCTCCCTGCCCCCAAGTCCCTCGTTCCCAGGCAGTTCCAGCTCCCCCAGCCCTGCCTCCCCATCCCCATGGGACTGGCAGAGGGTTACCAGGACAAACTGAGTGTCCTCAAACACCTGTAATTATTTCAGCCTTCTTCCCTTCTGTCTCAACAGGAACAAGGAGCTCAGGTAAAACATACAATGAAGTAAGTCAAATAATTCCCTTACTCCTACCATCTTGGATTATGGATAACTCCTTAGAAACTACATCCACCCCCACTCAAAACACAATTCCATCTCAAAAGCATTCATCTCCTCCTCTTTCCTCCATAAGGATGTGCTGCACAAACTGAGAGAATCTGGCAAATGAGCAGTGTCCTGCCTACAGCAACGCTCCCTCCCCTGCCCAGCTGCCTTGGCTCAAGCCTACCCTGAGCCCTCTCTGAAGGTGTGGAAAACACGTGGCACATGGGCTTTGGATGACAGGATAAAAACTGTGCCCACAGGTGATGGAAAGACTCAACTGCCTGGTCATGACACACGTGGCAGTGACATGTAAAAGCCCAGGAGGTGGCTGGAGGGGAATCCAGGAAGGAATAAAGGCAGGAGATGTTTGGGGTGCCTCTACAAAAACATGGATTTTAGTGTTTCTGGACATCCACAGAACAGACAGCCACACCTTTCATGGTTTTTGAAGCCACAGTCTCTGCAGGGCCATCCCAGTTATTTACAAGTCCTAACCAGCCCCTCTCACTGGGTTGAGAGGGTGCAAGGGTTGCTCCTCCCCAGGAGGGAACACACAGCAGCCCCTCACTGACTGGGACCCTGCCAGCCCACACCAGTTACACCATTCTGGAAAGCAAACATGCCACCAGGGAACTATGGAGGGTGTCTTTGATTTTATTTTATTTCAATATGAATATGTAAAAACACTCATTAATGTGATTATATGTTGTTAACTGTGCATCCAATTAGTGTGTCCTTAAACGAGTAAGGAACATCTCATGTCCTTTGGCAGCTGAAGGCTAAATAAACCCATGGATCCTGGGAGCTACAAACAAGAACACTGAGAATATCAAACAGGTGGCTTGGGTTAGCAAATTCAGCAGAAATCCCGTATTTTATCCATCTATGCCCTAACTTTCCTTCGGCAGGCTATGGTAGGTCTCCGCCATTGCATTTCTCCCTTTATCAGAAAATATCTGAGATCTTTGCCAGCTTTCCCAGGGATGGAGACTAAGAACTGCCTCCTAAACATGATGTCATTCTGTGAACATCCAAGAGAACTACAGCACAGCAGCACTGTGACACAGACTGCAGGGACACAAATGTCACCAAAACCATCAGATTTCCACACCAGCAGATTGTAAAGTGAGTTTCCCTCTGTGCTGTGCCCCTACTCAATTCCACTGTGGCTCCACTGCTGCCCAGGGAAAGACCTGGGCAGCAGGCTGTGGGGAGAGGCTACAGCCTTGGAATCTCACAGGACCACAGAATCATTAAGGCTGGAAAGACCACATTGAGTGCCACCTCCAGGTGTTCGCTGGACACCTCCAGGGATGGGGACTCCAAATGCACTGCTGCCCAGAGACACTCTCATGTCCTGTCACCATCTGAGCCATGACTGTGGGGGCAGATAACACAGCTTGATTTTTAGGCTGGAAATGAACATGGTAATCAGGTATTTCACCAGGAAGTTGACAGCTGCATTCATTTAATGGCATCTACTACTACATCTACTCTTTTCCCACCCTGACTCATTCCACACTTTCTTACTGTATTTTAGAGCTTTAAATCCTTCATCCTTTCCCTTTCTGCTCCCAAATACATATTTTGTTTTCCCTATTATATCGTCTCTTTCTAATAAACTCGCTCTGCTTCTCTCTTAAAGCACTTCATTTTGGGGTCATTCCCCCCATCACACACATCCCAATTCAGACTCCAATCTCTCTCTCCAACACTTAAGCCTACTAATTGGAGACCAGGAGGTGATGGGTGGATCCTGCCCTGTTGGCTGGAAGAAGCAATTAGACAGCTCTGATCTGTCCTGTCCATTCCCAGCACTTGGCAGAAGAAGGATTTCAGAATTCCTGACAGATGGTGTCACCAGTCCTGGCTCCTAGGCTCCAGCCCTTGTGCAAGAACACTGATAGGCATCTCCAAGTGCAGCTCTTCCCTCCCCTCAGCAGCACCTCTGCTCACCCCACCCATCTCCACATACAGCCGGTTTCCCAGGTGGCTTTGAAGTGGCATCACCACGGAATTCACCCCAATTCCCCCAGCTCTGCTGCTGAACAACTCCAAGGCCTAATGGAAGCACTGACATCTCATCCCAGTATCCCAGCAAGGCTGAACTGCCCCTGTAGACATTCTCCAGGCATGATTCTGACCCCCACAAGAGCCTTGCAGCTTCTCACAGGGCAAGAGCTTCTAAATATTGTCAATTCATCTTGTTTATAGGTTCATTTCTTCCAGGAATTCTTGTGAAGTTGCTCATGGCTCTTGCAAAAGTAGAATGATTATTTCCAACCAGCTGTCATTCCTTAATTAGTCAGCCTGGAGTAAGTGCTCTCCATCCCTACTGGGAACAGCAGCAACAGCCAAGAGATAACAATGGGTCCAAGCTGGGATGTTTTGTTGCTGCCTCACAGTTGTTGAAACCCAACTGAATTGAGTTACACTGAGCAAAGCCCCAGCCTCTATTTCCACTGACGGTAACCAGAAATGGCAGTAAAATTCACACATTGCTCCACAAGCTGGGCAAGTTTAAAAGCTCATTTCCTGGAGATTTGTATCCCACATTCCTTGCTTAGTCCCACAGAAACTTCAGGCTTTCCTTAGTCTTTCTGCTCCACAATACCTCAAGTTTATGGGATTTCTATGGGGTGCAGAAAACTGTGCCAAAACCAGGTTCACAAGTTACTTGGAGAGAAAGAGGTTCTGACAAGCCTGATTACATCAAGCTAATTCCTTTTGGAGATCACGAAAAGCTTCCGAAATATAAAGAACCATGAACGATCCCCAAAGGCAAAGATATTGTAGGTATTCTAAAACTCCATAAATCACAGTTTCAATTCAGATCCTTGGATACCAGCAGCAACTGATGTCTCAAGTACAGCAGTTCCACAGATCTGAGGTTGTGAGGGGCAAAAGCACTCCGTGTTTTCCTGCAGGTGAGTGGCACTGCAAGGCTCCCCTCCCTCAGAAGGAGCAGGAAAAGCTGCACCTTTTCCAGCAGAAATCCATCAAACCTGGGGAGGCTGCTCCAGATTTCCAGCAGGCTGCTCTTAGCCTGGGTTGCACTGGGCTCCAGGAGTTGGGAGTGCCTTGAGTCACTTAATTGCCTGGGCAGGAGAACAGCCAGGTGCAGCTTTGTTCTGCAGCCACTGTGAGCTCCAGTATCGGGAGAGCAATTATGGAAGTGATAGCAGGAAATCCTGGGAACTGGGGCAGGACACACGAGTTTCAGCACTGAGCAAGGCTCACAACACTGCTAAGTTTCTCTGATGATAATAAAGCTTTCCCTAACAAAGAAAGGATTCACAGGATACAGAGGATGGATGGACAAAACAAGACAACAGCTGGGCTGCCCTGAAAAAAAGAGAGTCTTATATTTGAGCTTTAATCAAAGGGAAAGGAAGTAAGAACTTCTGTGTCTCACTGCCCTTGAAACTACACCAGTAATTCCCATCTCAGTTAAAGACCCAGCTAAGTCTTCAACAGTCTAACTTTTCACAAGATTCCCACTCTCTGGAAAAAAACACCAGGAAATTTCAGTTAAAGTTACAAAATAAGCAAAACCAATTAAAACAATTCAGCTAAACAGGTTCTGATGTCCTTTAACAAACCACATCTGACTTTGAAGAAGCTGAAGAACCAACACAAAATAACAAATACATACTTGGATACCTCAAACTCTGCAGGTGGAGTACACAGCACTGGAGCTTCAATGCCCTGCTGAACCCAGCTCTGCCACACAGGGACTGCCGGAGGTCCCAGCACGCATCTCCCAGGGCAAGTGAGGAATCTGCCATCCTCTGGGACAGCTGGAGCCAGCAGCAAGGGAGGAAGCTGGGCTGCCATCTGCACCAGCTAAAAGTGATGAGCACATGCCCCTTATGGCTTCCTGCTTTTAATAGAGCCAGAAACTGCCAAACGCTTCAGAGCATTTCCAAATGGAATGAGCATCTCCATGGGGAGAAATGGGCAGCATTTGCTAACCCAGGAACCTGCTAAACAATGTTTATTAACAAGATCTTCATATTTGATCAGGGATAAAAGGGGATTTTCCTCTTCTAACTATGGAGAGGCTCTTAGTAAAAATGTTCTGGAGCACAAATACGAAATTAAGTTGGAGAACCCCTAACCTAGACTGTACAACAAGGGAATGAGTCTCTCTCACAGCAACGACCAAATCTCTCCCTTCTCACCCTCCTCAAGATCTGTCTGTGAAGAAATGCAAAAATCCTGATGTCCCCAAGTTCCATTGGCCTCCTTGGCCCCCAGGGACAGTTGGTTGTCCACCAAACATGAAGGTTTACACTGCTGACCATAGCCAGGTCTATATTTGATATCTGTATTAGTAATTGCTTGTTTCAGCTTAAAGTAAACTATTTATGTAAGCACTGGGGATCTGCACGAATTAGGCTGAACATGCTTCAATTCTTACCTAGCTTGCTGCTCTCCCAGTTGCCAGGTTTAATTTTAGTGCAGCTATTGCTGGAAGTTCAGACAAAAATATACTTAAAATACTTAAAGAGTCTACCAAGAGCCAACAGCTGAAGGCAAAATTAGAAAAAAACCCTCGTAACTGAAAATAGGGCATCAATTTTTATTTGGCCTTTGACTAACCACCAAAAAGTTAAAAGGAAGACATGCTGAATTCAGCACCACAGTTCCCCAGTTTGTGTTTCAAGCTGCTACAAACTAAAGTTTGACGACAAGTTACAGATGGTAAGTTTTTAGAAGATACCTAATGCACTTCCATACCCTGGTTTGACACCTCTCAAGGGTTTGCTTTGCAGGAGGTTTTGGCCAGAGCAACAAGTTTCCCAAAACTAGAATTGCTTGCTCTTACCTCTGCTCAAAGAAGGAAAACCTCAAGCCATTCCTCACCTACATGTTCCAGAACAGTAATTTCTGCAGGTTCCAAAGACCACAAGCAGTCACTAAGCAGATCATGCTGCTTAATCACCAATACTTTGATGACTGGCAATTAGTACCACTATGTTAACTTTCTTTTGAGAGTATCAGTCCTCACCCTAAACTCATTACAAATTAACTCGCTGATCTTGTGTGTGTGTGTGTGTATATATATATATATTTATAAAACACATAAAACTGTGTATCTCTGAGTATTCAGTATATCTGACTTCACAGGAAACTAATAAACTCATGTAAATAATCTCTCTCCATGTTCCTAGTCAGTTCTCCCTTCAGCTCCTGGAAGGCCAGAATTAGATCTCCTTGGAGCCTTCCCTTCTCCAGGCTGAACAATCCCAATTTCCTCAGCCTTTCCTCATGGGAGAAGTGCTCCATCCCCCCTCTGATCACCCTGGTGGCCCTCAGAAGTCAGGTCAGTGGGGGCAGTACCCAGAGTCACAGCACATTACTTGTTTTGAAACTGAAATTACACATGAAAATGCTCAGCAGCTCAGGATTACTTTTCTGATCCAGTTCCATGAAACACTCAGCAAAGACTCCACCTGCACCAGTGAGCCTTTGGTGATGGCACATCCTTTTACAGGCAGCTGTGTGCCCAAACTGCAGCCTGAGCCTGCCTGGCAGGGCAGGATTTAATCCTTATCCCAGCCTGTGAAGGGCCACAGACGATGGAGAACTGTAGCAAGAAAATCACTCTGGGGCTTTTCCAACTTCTGAAATAACGTATTACACGTTCTCAGAAAGATTTACATCAAAAATATTCACCGACTGACTTAGTTAGTTCAGTGTAGGTTGTCATAAGAAACAAAACAATTGCACTTCTGTCCAAGTTCAGAGCTATTTTCCAGCATGCCTCCATTTCCACACAGCAGGCTGATGTCACCAGAAAAACAATGTAATTACTGCAATCCCAAGAGACATCCAGTGGGGGCTTGATTTGGTTTGGTTGGGTTTTAAATATGCAGTAACTGGTTAGGTCTTAAGGACAACCTTACCTCAACAGGTACTGCAGGATCACATGAACAACACCTTCCTTGCAAGAACTGTTTCAAAGACACCCTAAACTCTCATTTAATGTTCGGAGTGTCTGGAGTAAAGAGTCAGTAACCCAAACCTGCCTGTACCCATCCTATAAAACCACATTTTATTTACAAGGACAATGAGCAGGGAATTGTGTAATTGTAGCAATTTGATGACTCATCCCTGCACCACTCCAGCACCAAAGCACGGCCTGCAAAACTGCACATGGTGCAAACCCTCGTGCTGGATGGAAACCAGAGCCCAAACACAGAAAAACCACTGTCTGTCCACCTGCCCCTCAGACAGAGAGTACCACTGAGGCAGGAGAAATGGCAAAAACAGTTGGCACTTCAGCCAGGGCTGGGGATTAAGGTGCCCACAAGCTCAGCTTGTGCTGCCAGGGGGAAATTTTCAATCAATAATAATAATCATCATCATCATCATCTCCCAGCTTGCACAAGAGCAGCCAGCAATAAGAGGAGCCATCAAGGTTCTCTGCAAAGCCTCACCTGAGGCTCACCTAGAGGAAAACTGGATTCATTTTCCCACCCCTGCCCAGCCCAGGAGCTTTAATTCCACCTTCAGCTTAGAGTGGTGTTTGTTTTCCAGGTGTCTCAGTTCATTCCTTTCACTGTCCAGTCCCTCAGCTTTCCTTGGCAGACACTGATGTGTGCAGGAATCCCAATCCATTCCTGGCAGAGCAGCAAATCTCAATACTCAAATGTGTATCAAAGCAGTCACCAAGCTTATCACTGATATCACTGATAACACTTGCAGTCACTTGCCTAAAACATCCCACAATTAACTTTCACTGCCCTACGGGCCAAATACTTCAAAAGACAAATCCTTTCTGCCTGTGAATAACTTTTCCTTAAAAGTAAAATGTTTAAACTAGAAACATGGCCCTGGCAAAGGGGCTGTAGGAAGGTACATAGATGTCAGGAGGAAGGTATTGATTTGCTTTTTCAATTGATATTTTTAAATAAAGAAGTTACCACAAGTTCTCAGCGACAATTATTAGCAGTAGTTTGGCATTAATGGTTCATCTATTACATAAACTTATCTATTCACATAAACTTATTTAGGCAGAATCTGCACTTTCAATCTTAATCCATCCCAAAGCAGAACCGTTTTTCCTCTGTACTTTTAAAACTCAGGGCAAACTTCAAACCATGTCCCTTATACAGCAAACTCACTGAAAGTTCTGAAGGAAAAGCAGAGCTTAAGTTTTCAAAGCTTTGACTACACCATGTTACACACTTGTTCAGAACATCTGCACCTGTAACTGTATCAAAAGCCACTCTAAATAACTGGATTTCGTTAGACAGTTAGGAGGATTAGGTATGTCAAGCTTTTGGGATTTTTTTATATATATAATG
This sequence comes from Agelaius phoeniceus, assembly GCF_051311805.1. Taxonomy (NCBI): domain Eukaryota; kingdom Metazoa; phylum Chordata; class Aves; order Passeriformes; family Icteridae; genus Agelaius; species Agelaius phoeniceus. The sequence goes on along the minus strand of NC_135279.1, from coordinate 18,037,130 downwards.
AAAACATTAAGTCATATTTACTACCTTAGAAACTGTCTCAATGTCTAGTAAAAAAGTGATTTAGGTTTTATTTCCTGTATTAAAAAAGCATCCAAAAAAGAAAACTTGAAGGGAAAATACTGGCTTAAGATTATCATCACTTTTCTTCCTTTTAGAGCAGATGCAAAGAGACCTCTTCAGATCCACTCATCTCATCATTTACAGGACTTGTAAAAGGAAAACAAACTATTTAAAGTTGCATTTGACTGCTGACTGCTCAGATTAGCACATCTGACTGAGGGTTGAGCACAGAACAGCAGCTGAATTCCAGGGCTCCAGGAGCAGCCAAGACACTCCAGAGGCAGCTGATGCATCCCTGCAACACCAACTGCTCCATCAGCACTGCTGTTCACAGCCCAGAACCTGCCCATCCCCTCCTACAAACTCTGCCATTCCCATGGAGCATCCATCCCAAAACCCAGGGCCTCTATGGACACCTCCACACCATGGCAAGGCAAAATCAAATTCCAAAAGCTCCAGAAGTTGGACGTTTTTCTCTATGGGCCACATTCTTGGGTAAACAAGGCAGAAGACAGCACTCTGCCCCACAGAATTGATAAAGATTAACAGTATTCCATATTCAAGGTAGGATAAGTAACATCTGGGAAGCAAATTTCAACCTAAGCTAGCAATTAGATCAGTTCAAATTCATCAAAAATAAATTAGCCTCTGTTAAGATTAACTACACATTTGCAACTCGGCTGCCTGGTGCAAAGTTAAAATACTTCAAAGATTATTCCTGGTTTCCCAGAGGGAATTTAGATTCAGATCTCTCCTGCTGTTTCCATATCAAACTAAAGGGAGTTACCTCAAATTGTCAGCCCAAAGCACAACCCTCAGCACGAGGGGTTTGAAGAGCTGTGAGAGGGAGGGGACACTCAAAGGCCTCAGACACTGCAAAACTTTAAGCAGGTTTTGAACAGGCTTCTACACAAACTTTTACACTGAAAATTACACAAAGGTTACTCAAAGCCACTGGACAGTCTGAAATACTAAACCTGCAGTAAACCTCGACTATTCATCTTTTGCAAAATAGATGGTATTTGCACACAAAAGAAATACAGAAAAAAGCAGCCACCACAATGAAAATTCAACACAACTGCAGCCAAGAACCAGTGAGCTACCCCAAGGAAGAATCCTGTCCTGTTGGAAGTTCATTTGTTTCCTCCAGAGATGTAGAGCAGTGTATTCCAGACTTGGCAGCCCACAGAAATGGATCAATCTTCACAACTCCTCAGGAAATTCTAATCACTCACTAATTGCCTGAAACACAAGCTTTCATTTATGCACAAGTTCAGTGTGGGTTTGGAACTGCTGATATCCAAGCAACCCAGAACGTGGAGAAAATCTTATATCCATGAGGGCTGCAGCCTAACTGCAGCTAAATGAAAAGGCCTTCAGTAATCCAAATTGTAAAAAAATACTCAAATACTTTTTAAATATATCCACCCAGCCTTGCCTGGGGATAGTCAGACACTGCACTTGAGTGCTGATTTTATCTGGCTTTTTAAAGGCATGTGCAATTGCATAATTTAGATTTCACATGATTTATATAATGGATGGTAAATGTTCCTGACCTGGAAGGTCAGCACCCCTTCCCTCTCTACAACTTCAAGATCCAGTAGATGAATACAAAAGCACCTCACTGTGGGACTCAAGAGAAGAGGATTTGAGAACAGCAGGAACAGTTGCCCCAGGTCTCAGGTTCCTGGGTCGGGAAGATTATTTTCAATCCACACCACATCATCAGTGCCTGGTGTCACAGCACAGCTTCTTGTGTGAGAGAGGTGGCAGAGCTGTGGCACAGGGCAAACCAAAGCCAGGACCAGCTGACACCTTGTGCACCCCAAGAACAGCCCTGTGCCCATGGCAGTGTCAGCAGAATCCCTTCCCCAGGGCCTGGCCAGGATGGCAGAGGAAGGAAAGCTGCAGGCCCTCGCTTCTGAACCCAGGGACAGCCCCAGGAGTCCCAGCTCTGCTTCCTGGGGCAGACCCACAGTCTGAAGGGTCTTTGGGAAGGGTAACTCAGCAAGGCTGAAAGAGGATTTCACAGATACTTCAGGACAACGCAAATCAGTTACAGCATTGCTCTTCGAGGGCAACAGCTTTACCTCAAACTTCTCAGGAATCCCAAAATCCACTTGGGAACAGTGGAAGACCATCCTGCACCACAAAGCCAAATCTTTCTGCAGTGAGGCTTTGCAAACAGGACCATTTTGCCACAGAAATATTACACAGAGGAGTAAAAAGCTCACTTTATAGTTCCTTCTTTCTCTGCTGTAGCACTTCCTCCAGGCCTGCCAGATGGGGATTGGTACAATTTGCTCAATCCCCTGCTGTGTCTACAGCCAGCTGTGCTACCCTTGACTCTGATGCCTCCCTTGTATTGTATTGATGCCTCCCTATGTATTTGGATTCTCCTGCCATAAGAAACCAACCACCTATGTAAAGACTCTTAAATGTGAGTCTTAAAGGCCCACAGAACATCTCATCAGATGCAAATCACAGAGGCTCAGGGAAAGCTGGGAATGGGCAGTGTGCTAAGCACCCAGGAGTCTGTCACTTGGAGAGGATAAGTGTCCTTCTGATGGAGACTCAGAGTGGCACCATCAGTATCAGCAAAACCATCAACACTGGTACTCACAGCTGCTGAATTCTCCTGAGCAAGGGACCCACCCTCCTGCCAGGGGGGTCTGATGAGGAGTCTGCAGTGCAAAGACACTGCACAAATGCCATATTTCAGCCTTTGTAGGAAATCTTTGATTATACATTTCTGCTTCCTAGAAAATTCCTCTGTGGGAAACAGACAAGACCTGCAAGGAAGAGGACTGTCACACACACACCCAGAACAGACTGCCTTGCATCTCCTCCTCTCCTTGGGCAGATTTCCCTCCTTCATCCCTCCCAGCACGAGCATGGCACTGCCAGAAGGCAGGCAGGGAGCAAGACACGTTTCCTAACACATTTCTTTTCACCTTAACAGGATCAGAGAAAGAAAAAATCCTCTCTTCCACACGAGGCTGAGAAAGCATCAACACAAGGCTGTGGCTAACAGCATCCCTTCTGCAGACACTTCAGCAGAGCCATCAGCAATAACAGCTCCTGCCCACCACTTGTGAAATCTCTCAGGCTTAGTGGGACTGTGTTGTGCTTTCTGAGGGACACAATTAATGTCTGACATTGCACTCGCTGTTGTAGCTCTGAGCAACGGGCACTGGATTTGCCAAGACACGATCCAGTACCTTGTGGTGATCCATGAATTCACCATGGAGAACCTGCCTCCACAGGGACATATCCTGTCCAGTGTGGAGTGGACAGACTGGGATCTCTGAATGGAACAGGAGAGAAACACCACCAAAAAAAGGCAGGCCAGCAAGTCACCCAAAGGAGTAAGGACTGGATCTCTAAGCTCCCATCACTTTTGCTGTGTTCAGAAGTCCCTTCTGCACTGATGTATCTCAGAGGGACTCATTTCACCACTTCCACCTCATCTGGCTCATGAAGATCAGTGATTAAGTCAACTACTGACTTCTGAATACTGGCAGCTTCTGAAGAGAAGACCACAATGAGAGAACTCCCCACCAAGAGGAGCAGGCTCCTGAAAGGGGTCACTCTTCTGTTCGAGCACACTTGGCAGCTTGGGGATGAAGTGTATGACCTTTAGTGCTCTCCAAAAACCACTGAAAACAACAAAGTCCAAAAAAAGCACTCGTGTGTATCAGATTGTTTGTAGCAGCAAAACTCTTTCCCCACAAGCAGAAAGGTCAGTGCTTGGCAGCACCCAAATGGTGCCAGCCAGGGGAGGCCACCACAGGTGATCCCAACCTGCCATGAGGTTTCACAGGCTGCTCCCCCCTCTTGCTGATCACAGGGAATACAGCTGGAATCCTCACCCCCTCTTGCTGATCACAGGGAATACAGCTGGAATCCTCACCCCTCTCTTGCTGATCACAGGGAATACAGCTGGAATCCTCACCCCCCTCTTGCTGATCACAGGGAATACAGCTGGAATCCTCACCCCTCTCTTGCTGATCACAGGGAACACAGCTGGAATCCTCACCCCCTCTTGCTGATCACAAGGAATACAGCTGGAATCCTCACCCCTCTCTTGCTGATCACAGGGAATACAGCTGGAATCCTCACCCCTCTCTTGCTGATCACAAGGAATACAGCTGGAATCCTCACCCCCTCTTGCTGATCACAGGGAATACAGCTGGAATCCTCACCCCCTCTTGCTGATCACAGGGAATACAGCTGGAATCCTCATCCCCTCTTGCTGATCACAAGGAATACAGCTGGAATCCTCACCCCTCTCTTGCTGATCACAGGGAATACAGCTGGAATCCTCACCCCTCTCTTGCTGATCACAAGGAATACAGCTGGAATCCTCACCCCTCTCTTGCTGATCACAGGGAATACAGCTGGAATCCTCACCCCCTCTTGCTGATCACAGGGAATACAGCTGGAATCCTCAGCAGGAGCCACAGCCAGCTCCAAATGACAGATGCACGTCATGTCCCAGGCAAATCAGGAACCAAAACTCACAGATATTTACTTCATTTTGCTGGTTCTCACACATCAAGGACACATTTCTGCTCCTCAGCTGAGGAAAGCAAAGCTCTGGCTCAGAGCTCAGTCCTGGGACCCACTCCAGTAAATAACAACTCACTTCCATTTCCAAACAAACACTAGGAACTGACCCAAGAGAGAAGGTCCCTTCTTGCCCCTAAGAATGAACAGGCTCAGTTAAAAACTAAAGTCATAAAGCCCAAAGCACTCAGATACATGAAGGACACCAGAGAAGTGCTTATGAGAACCCTTCCCTTTGGAGAATAAATCACACTTGGAAAAAGTAATCCCTGCACTTCACATTTCCCCATCCTCCAGGGCAGAGGTATCTGGATCCAGCACCAAGCCATGGCTGGCCACAGCACCTGGAAGCACCACAAGAAGCTGCTGTGACTGGAAGGGATGCCCAGACTGCATCCAGAATGCTCATCCCAGTTTAGGCTCTCCAAAGGAAACAGGCTGGGATATGGTGGAGATGACAAGGCTGGCCAAGCACTGAAGCACCAGGGGGAATAAAATGCAATGCTACCCTTTGCAAATGCCTGCAGGATGTGCAACTGCCACCAAACTGAGCTGTTGGATCAGGCCTCAAAATCTGTAACACCCACACTGAGAACTAAAAAAGAAAAGTTATTACAAGAAACTGCTGAAAACAAACCCCAAACTGGTGTTACTTTTCACTGAGAGGAGACTCCAGCCAGAAGGAACCACACTGGAAAGCACCACTGCTGATTACCAGAGGGAAAACTGGTCATTTTTACCTCAGATGAAGGAACTGGGGAATCCAGGCCATCCCCCTGCCACACTGCCCCCCAGACCCATCATGGGTAGTTTTAATTGCTTCTACACTGCTGGCCTTGGTTTGAAAGCTCTGTGTCTCTGAAAAGTCTGTTTAAACACAGGGAACAAGCAGAAATATTTCAGATATTGGACAGAACATTCTGTTCCTTTAAAGAAAAGGAATCAAATATGTATTTCTTTTTAATGGAGCTGTTGGACTGTTTCCAAAAAGAAATGGTAACAGTTCCACTGTTTTGAGGCAAAATACCAGAAAACATGTCAAAAAGGTATTTGTAAATTACTTCAGACCCAACAGAAGCAGCAAAGCAGTTGTCTGGTTATGACAACCCATTTCAACAGCTACAGAGAATAACATTTCCAAAGGGATGCAAGCTCCAGAGCAACAGGCCACTCATCATCTCCCATTTGTGATTTCATGCTCTGGAGGAGAAGGTTTGAGCAGAGCCCATCTCCAGCACTCTGTGGTTTTAAGAAAACTGCATCATGTCTGTGCCTCAATTTGTACTGGAAAAAGAGGATGAAGTAGTTTTCAAGTTCAATTCTTAGCTTTCAACTACAAGTTTTTCCAACTACACTTTCTGTTGTTGTGCTTCCCTCTGGTATCAGAATAGAAACAGAAGCTCAAAATTAGTAAAGAAAAACAAACAGAAGCTTAAGCAAGTTAATACTAAATTGTAACATTCATAAATAAAAAAATAAACTTCCCTCTGAAAACTTCTGTGTTTAAACTGAAAGAACAGAAACTTATGTCACATCCCCAGCCCAGAGCACTGAGTGCCACCTCTGGGGATGGGGACTCCATGAAAAGGAAAATGCAGGTCCAGGAGCACCTCTGGAGCTGGACACCCCACTGGGCAGAAGGCAAGGATAAAGGACAGGAAAGGCAGAGGTGCTGCCCCAAGCCTCCGAGTACTTGGGAGAATGGGCTTGGAGGAGTCTGAAAATGCCACTGCATGAACTTTACAATCTGGCCTGGGGAGGAACAAGCTGAGATCTCCCACTGGCAGCTTGAGAAGTGAGACATTTCTTGTTCCTGCAGTGAATGAATTCTGTTAAAGCTTCCAGGCCACACAGGCCATGTCTGAACACAGAGGCAAAGAGGAGCAGGGCACTGCATGCAATTAAGCTGAAAACTTAAAGCATAGATGGAAGGGTGTAACAAAGAACCTTTTCTAAGAACCCCAAAGACCTTGGGAGGGTGTAAATAAGCCAAACGAAACCTAAGTGGAGTTTTAAAAGAGATAAAATTATTTTTTAAAAAACAGAAGCAGAAGAAAGGCGTAACTGAAGACAGGGAAGAAACTTGGTGGGGCAGTATTTGTTTACTGGGTTAATTTCATTTATATCTCTCTAATAATTCATTTCCCAAGACTTATTTCATCATCTCCTACATTATGCAATAATTCAAAGTGATGCCTGGGCTCTTATCTTCTGTTGCTTAATGAGCAGTGCTCACATCACACTGGAGATGTTTACTCACAGAGCCCAGAACCCTGCCTGTCTCTGCCTGGCAGCCCTGCTGGAGCCACTTCCCAAATCAGCACCACAAAACACTCTCAAAATCCTGCTGTGCTCCAAGGATGGAGCCATGGAAGGTGCTGTACCCATAGGTTTGCATCACACACCTGCTAACAAGTTTCTCTAACAAGAACCAGTTTCTCTAAAGACCTAAACAAGAATTTTGGTTTTAATCTTGCAGAGAAATCCATATCAAAGCAAATGAAAACAGGAGCTACTTGATACCAGTTTGTTCATGTACAAAAACATCATTAAAGGTAACTAAGCAGTTAAAAATAAGGCCTTGCAGCAGTTCCAAGTATTATGAACTGGCACTTAATATGTACTTCTCCATGCAACAGAAACAAGTGTTAAGTGCCAGGGACTGTATTTCCTAATAATATCAATTAAACCAAAAGCCAGTGTAGATGAGAAGAAACCTCAAGTACCACAAACAGGAATAATTTTTTTAAAAATAAATGACCTGTTTCTCTTCTGCATTCACTAACAGCTCACAGAATACAGAAAGCAAATACTTCTCCAGTAAACTGCAAGGTTTAAAATACTAAGGTTTAAAATACTGCGAGGCTATTTTACTGCATGAGGAAAAGCACAGAGTTCACACCCAGACTGAGAACTGGAGCACCTCCCCATCCATGGGCAGAGGGGATTTGCTGAAATGCTGCAGCTTGATTTTAAACAGCTTTGTTAGGTTTGATGATTGTTAACAACCTCACAGAAAGGCAGAACAAACCTAATCCCTTCTTTCTTCCTTTAGGTGACTGCTGAAGCCCAAAGGTTTGAAAGCCCCAGGACTGAGTAAGAGCTTCCTGAAGAGATTCTCCAAGGCTCCAGTGAAGACTGCTCTTCCCCCTTTCTGGCCTGTTCACTGGTTACTCTACACACACCACACACAACAGACACAATCCCAGGTAACTTCTGTCAATCACCAAGAGCTTCTGTATTTCCCTTCCAGCACTTCCTATTAATCATTTCACTCTAACTAACGTGTGCTACAGAATCAAGAGCTCCTGCTACCTGTGCCCCACCTGATTTCTATGTGGGCTTAAGAGTTCAGGAAACTATGAAGGGCAAGTCACAGTGCCAAAAATAATAAATGGGGAAAGCAGCTGGTGTCACTTTTGCTTCCAAGTTCCCCTTACGACATCACTGAGTCACACACCTAAAAGAAGAACTTTTTTTTAAAAAAATAATCCTTCACAGACACTTCCAAAAGTCTCAAAGCCTCTTCAGTTGCAGCTCTACAGAAACAATCAAACCTTAATAATAAGAAAAAAGTCTTTATTTTGGCACAATATTTCATTGAACCATGGAATATCCTGAGCTGGAAGGGAGCCATAAGGATCATCAAAGTCCAACCCCCGGCCCTGCAGACACCCCAACAATCCCACCCTGTCGAAATTAGAAGTAGCTTGTGATAATTGCCAAGACAGACACCAAACCTCTGGGACTCTGCCCTGGCATGACTGTAGGCACTCTTCTATAAGCAATGATTTGGCCATGAGACTGTTCATTTCTATAAAACTGAATTACCCATCTAGGAGTTTGTCTTGGACATGAGTTTTTGTCCTTTCTTTAAATACTATTTCAAAATTGGAAACATAAAGCATTCAAATGGAAAAACAGATTTGTATTTTAACAAAAATTTTGAAGGAATTTCTGGTTCTGAAATTCACATTTGCTGAATTTCAAGTGGCCACATTTTGCAGGTGAGAAGAGAGGTTTTAAAATAACTGGTTACTCTCTAAGGTAAGTCACTGATGTTCTCCAGTGGCTGACCTCAAATGGAGTGACACAAAACTCAATTGTTCATTTTCATTCACAAAAAAACAATTTCTTTTAACTACTCATTTTATACACATGAAAGACTTGAACCACTGAACGATGGTCTTATGCAAACAGACTATGTTAAATAATCCTTGTTTTCTGCTAAAAAAATATTACATTCGGAAACACTTTGGGAAGTGCCACACAGTTACTCCACATGTTCAGCATTTTCCTTCCAAGGTAAATACCCTGGGAAAAATTGTTAACTGGTCCCAAAAGTTCCCTTTTATCATTTTCAATCCCTCCCAAACCAATGAAGCAGCAATTCCCCATCTATAAGTTATGCAGGCTTAGCTCCAACAGCTTACTAGAAGAAAAATAACAGACAACTTAGGATTTAGTGGTTTTCTATGCAGACCAACCCCCCCACCCCCATCCCTCGTTCTTCACTTCTTAGAAGTTAAAAAACTGAGTTAACAGGGCAACCCAAAGAGCCCAGGACTCCATGCTCACTATTCTGCGTTCAACCACGTGCAAAGACTAAGGTAAGGCTACACCCAGGCCCACGCTTAGGAGCAAATAAAAAGCTTATCCTTTCTAAATTAAATCACACAAATATCACAGGCTGGTCAGTTCATTAACAGCAAAGCTCATTATGTTATTTTTAAGTTAAACGAGAAAGCAAAACGTAGCAGGCAACATGCAGAACTATGCTACTGATATCACAACGTCAGTAAACAGGCAATAAAACACAACAGCTCCCCCCCAGCCCTACTGCACAGAAAGCCCTTAAAGAGTCACTCCTACAATGCAGTTAAGTAGAAGATTTCAGAAAAGGATGCACAAAAAACATTTAGCAGACTAAACAATTTGATTAAACAGAGTCCTGAGAGTTTAACACAAGTTCAACAGCATAACATTTACAACAAGAAAGAAGAAAGGCACCTGGAGACATCTGACACTGGGCATGCTCTGCAGGCATCTCAGTGCGCACATGCTCTCTACCAGGTTGGAGCAGCCTAGCCACAAAGACCTTGGCACAGAACACTGCAGGGTGACAAAAAGGAAGGAAGAGAAGAAGCAGTTAGATGCCACAACAAATCACTCAAGGCAGGCAACTCATTAGTATGTCAATGTGGGTACTTATCTATGTTATTTCTACATTCACCATAGTTAGCGGCCAGGGGTATAACAACCACTGAAGATGCTGTGCAGCGATCAAGGACAAGCCACCCCTCTGGCCTGAGCTCCTTTTCCCCCTCTGTAACCCCATGGCTTTAGTGCCCAGCTGTATGCTTTAACTGACTCCCAGCAGCAGGAGAGTTTTAGTTCACCCACAGTGCTGCCCACAGCAGAGCTTCTGGGGCAGAGAGCCCACCCAGCAACCCAGCCTGGCCAAAATCCCTGCCCAGCTGTGCCCTGCACAGTCCCCCTGGGGACAGGAGGCCAGGAGGTGCCACTGGGGTGGCAAGGCTTTAGAATCCACCTGGAGGAGCTTTGGGAATTAAGGTTTGACACTCCCCAGTGTCTCAGCTTTCTCAAACAAACTGTGGTTCTTTATTCTGCACTGGGACAGACAACCCGACAATGGGAGCACATTTTAGAGAGGAACCACACTAAGCTCAAATTACATTACCAAGTTCTGCTTAATCAAGGAATCCTAATGACCTGGGGAAAAATGTTGGAATTAGAGTTGAAGATATTCTAAAGCCAAATCATCCCTTGGCTACATTTAATACTCTTCCTGCCACCAAAGCTTAACTACCAAATTCCCCACTGCTGACATGAGAAGTTAGGAAAAGTTTGGAGAAAGCTGAAGAAATTTGATGCAGACAGACTCCCCAAAACTTCTGTAGCTCCCCAATATTATTTCCCAGCTCTTTTTAAGGACAGAGCAGTACATACACCAAATAAAGTTAGGGAAAAGGATTCAATTTCTCAGCATCAAGCAGAGCACAAACCCAGCTGCAATATTTGGCAGAGACTGAGCTTTCACTATTTTCCACACAGGCTTCCAATTTAGTTACAATGGACACCAAAACTTTGAAAGAAAAGCCCCACACAGGTCAAAGCTGAAAGTGGAATAACTGGAGGTGAAGCCTCATGGAAAGCAGTTTGTGCCAGGATCAAGGAGGGGGAGAGAGCCCAGAGCACCTGAAGGGTAAAAAACTTTTTTTTGTTTCCTATCTTATGAATAAAACAAAAGGAAGACTCATATTTTCATCTCCATGCCAAGGAGAGAAATTATAGCAAAACCAGCACAAGAATGGCCCTAGCAGCACCAAAACACATCAAATTTCCCTCTCTTACCCAGCAGGAAGGTGCTGATTCCACAGGGATGTCCTGTGCTACACACTTGGAATGGCAAGAGTGGGAGCATATCTCTTATGGACAGGGGTAAAAATAGTCATATCTATGTTTTATTGTATTATTCTTTCATTAATAGCAAAACAAATCCATAGTTTTCAATTACTACAAGTTTTTAAGTTTATTTAATGTTTATAGAGAAATGGGATTTAGCTATAAAGTAATTACTCCACTGTATCTGTCATTACTTTGCATTACTTAACTTTGATATGTCCTCACATTAACATTGGAAATTTAGTTTGCAGGACACTTCTAAGACAGTCAATCAGTGACAATAGGGAAACTACCTTAACTTCAAGAAGACACACAAAAAAAGAGGTTTTCATATTTTCAAAAAAGATGGGATGTACTGTTAGAACCCACTGATTGAAGATACATACTTTTATAGATCTGTTTCTCAAAAATGAGTGTATAATTCAAGAAACTCCCTTTCCAATCTGTTTTGTTCTTTGTTCCTATTTAGGACAATACCTTCATGGTTATTCTGCAACACTGAACCAGCAAAATTCAGGGTATTTCTGCAGGTGTTGATTAAAGCCCAAAAACATTTTTAAACATACAGGCCTGATCAAAAAAAGTCACTTTGCTCACTAGACTTAATAAAAGTCATTGATAAAAATCACAGCAAACTCCTCTCCTGAGATGTTCAGATTAGGTACACAAAGCTGAGGATAATGTTTATAATGAATCTACACCTGTAGATGTCCACAAATTATAAGCTAAAAATCACTGGTTTAGAGGTTGTCATGTGGGGGAGTTTAGGAACTACTCTAGCTAAACAAACTGAATTTTAAGTGCTTAAGAGAAAAATGGGTAAGTTGAGAACATTTTTAAAAATTTAATTCAAAATGCATTAGACACTGAGGCCATTTCCATGCCAAGGTTAAGCCGCACAAAAACCTTTTCACAGCATTACGAAACCTGCATGAAAGGCTTTACACAAACTCCCTGGACACTCAGCTGCAGCACTGCTATTGCACAATGCTACAAATTAAATATTGTGTCCCACTTCACACCAAAACAGCAACGTGCAAATATTTGTGTGCTTCCCTGACATGTTATTGCCTGACCCTGTCATGAATAAAAGCTTAAAAGTGTTCCAAAGGCTTCACTTTGCACTGTCCTTCTTTCACCAGGAGCCCAGGGAGGTGCAGCACTGTTTAATAAAGTCTGGGAGGAGAAAGTGCCAGTGGCCAACAGGCACAGAATTAAATGAGAACACAGAGATCAGAACTGCACAGGTTAAGGTAAGGCCAAGTGAAACTCAGATTTTAAGGAATAAGGTAATTAGCAATGCAAGCTTTAACTGCCTCACATTCTGAGGGCAGTGGATCCACTGGAGGCCCTATTTGCAGAGCTGAAAGGGGCTTTGAGCCCCAGGCAAGGCAGGAACAGACACAAACTCTCATTCTGATCACTTCAATGCCTTGTGCTTGCAAAGATTCGTACTTTAATTTTATTATTAGATGACTGATGCTAATTCCATACACAAAGAACTGCTTTGGTGGTCTAGCCCCAGGAATTACATTTCAAGCTTTACATTTCAATCTTAAATCTCAAACTGAAGCAGCCTATACAAAATGCTGCATTCCCAGAGAAACCTGTAAATCCTCAGTAAAAAGGGGAGATGCTTCAATGTCTTTACTCAAATGTTAAGAACTTCTTATATTAATTAAGCACACAGCAGTGTGCATCCAATAAACCAACTTTGTAGCTGGGAACTTTTAGATGGAGGTATAAAAAACACCTCCTCAGGCCCTGAACTATCCTATCCTAAAGTTTTCCTTCACTCTGGACTTCTCCCAGGTTACAGCACAGCCTGGTTAAAGCAGTGTAACATGCCCAGAAATCATTTCCTCCAATGCATCTGATACTGTAACACAGAAATCCTCACACTTTTGTATCCCTTAAAAAAACCTCACATATTTATCCTCTAAAGCCCTTTAAACTACCCAAGAAATGCCTATAGCCTGTATTTCTGATGGAATTAGAACACCTTTGCAACCCAGGCATGGCAATATTGCAGTGTCATAACTAAGAATGACAGCATTTATATAACCCAGACTTATGCTGCAAATTTTATAAAATATTAAAATTATGACCTCGAAATTTTTCACTGCATTAATTTTATCTATACAAGATAATTTAGAGAATCCAAATTTATTGGTGTGTTTACAGCTTGGGAAATTCTGGTCTTAAGGCAAAAACATACAAAAAAGGTAGAACCAAATAACCTCAGCCTTCACTGTCAATTATTTCCAGCTTTTTAGCTATAAGAAATTCACATGCTACTCAACAATGGTGACTTCCTGGTTAGTTTACTTTGGCCTGGACCAACACAATTGGTATTTATTTCCACCAACATTTAATATTGATAATTTTATGGGTAAGTGGTGCTAATTAAACCCCTCTCCATGGCTGGGGGCTCACTTTAATGCAGCCCAAGAGGTGCTCTGAAAAGCCAACTTGGATTTGAGGGCAGTCTGACAGTCTGGGAAAGCCTTATGTTCCCACCTCCAACTTAATGGCAAGTTCAGATCTCCTCAAAAATCAGCATTAACCACACTAAGACATAAAAAATATGAGCAGTAACACTGTTTCAAGGCCTTCATTATTATTTTACACTCGGCAGGAATAGCAGCCAACTCCAACTCCCTCCCAGTTTGCAGGCTGGGATTTCCTCCAGATCTTACCTGGTGCTTTTCCTGTTCAGGCTTCAAACAGTGCCAAGCAGAGCAGTGGTGAAGCCCTGGGCTGGGAATGAGTGTGCACAGGTGGGGAAGCAGAACATCCAAGGGTCGTGTGAACACTGGGTGGGACATGCAGGGAGCGGTGACACGAGCTTCCCCAGGGACAGCCCGGCTGGCAGGGGACATCCCTGCACACCTCTGGAGGCACAGACACCGCTGCCTGACCAACAGGAGCACTCTGGGCTCCTCCTGCTGCCACCCCACAGCCAGGCTGTGCCCGGGGACATGCCCTGTGCCCACGTGCTCCACACCAGTCTGTTGGACTCGGTGCCATCACATCACTGCCTTTCCCACGGCCAAATGCAACCCCACCGGGCCGGGGGGATTCGGAAGGCTGTTGGAGCACCATCCATACAACACATTTCCACACTCCAGGGGAGTTTTACATGTGCATTCCAGCAATCTGCTTCAATTTCAGCAGAACTGGACTCCCAGGTCAACAAAGTTGTTTCAGACGTAATTTACTCTTGCATTTATTTCTCTCTTTCCATGAGCTACAAAAGCAAAAATTAATTTCTCAAAAATGAATACCCACAGAGTGGAAAACTAATTTTAACTTGTGAATTTTTTTTATTATTCTTTTATTATTCTGTTATTAGATAATTCTAAAAAAATAGGTAACCGATAGCTGAGTCACAGTGCCACTAGGAAAATCAATTTAGCCAAATCATTGCCATTCACAATAGTTTTTCAAACTGCTCAATGGAATAACCTTCCAACAGCCATTCGAGATCTGCACGTAAGCTCTTGCATTTGGGGAAAAACACTAAGTGAGAAATCAGGAAACTTAAAGCAAGACAAGGGAAAAGAATTGACCAGAGAAATTCTCCTTATTACCACAGCGATGCTCTAGATAGGACACTGAATTCACAGGAGGCTGATGGATAACGCTGTCCCACTCTGCTCCTGAAGATCAAAGTGTGTTTGCTACACACAGTCAATGCTACAAAAGGAATATGGGTTCAGTGGAGAGAAGATTAAATGCTTTCTTTGAATAGAATAACCATCTTACTCCATTATAATTTATTAATCAGGATAAGACTCATGAGATGCAGCAGTTCGTTTTCAAGAAGATACAAAGGACTGGGAAAAAATTCTAAGATGTTTGCATAAGCCACTCTGATCATTAACTGAAATAATCTCAATTTTCCAAAACACAGCATTTAGATTAGCCCTTGCTTCCTTCATGTACATACACCCCAACTCCCACAGTTGTATGATACACCTTTCTGCACTAACATCCCCTGTGTTACATTAAAAAGGCCATTTCTAAAGCAAAACACTTTCTTCTGCTCCCCTGCAGCAGAACAGGGACTTGCAGACATCTCCAGCCAGCAGCTCAGGGCAAATCCTGAGAGGGCAACACAGACCCAGCACTGCCCATCACACAGAGAAACTTGCAGGGCATCAAACACAGAGAAAAACATGGTTGAAACTTGTCTAAGATGTTAAAAGCTGTCTCAGACCCTTAGGTTTTCAAGGCTGAGGCCTAACAGAGCTAACAATAAATCCTACGACAGCCAAGGCAGGATAGAAGCACTCAAGTTTTGATGCCTGTGGAGGCTGGGCTGCCAGAACCACCCAGGATTGCCAGGCAGGGCTGCACAGGAATACTGCCACAGCTCTGCCTCACGTGGCACTTTCTGAAATGTAACATTCAAAACACAGGCAAGAGCAAAGCCTCCAACCTGTTCAGCTCAACTGCTGCCTTTGTAGGGCTGGCTGATGTTTCCAAAAGTTAAGCAATATTAAATAACATTGAGGATCTTGATCAGCAGGAGCACTCATTTATGCTTCCTCTTTTTTTTCCCCTGCTCAGTGTATTTTAAATTATTTCCTCTTTTCAGTTTTCATCACTAAAGATGCCAAGTTTGCTTCTACCTCCCTGTTCTCTCATTTTTAGAAAAAGGCACACCCTGAACAGCAAATATTCCACAGAGAGACACTATTTTACAATTTTAACTCCAAAGTGAGTCTGATAGCTGTGTGGAACAAATTCAATTTGATATAGATGAGAATGCAAGAAATGTGTCAGTCTAAGGTTAATAAGTATTGCCCTTACATTCTCCCTCTGGTTTATTTAATAGAGTCACATTAAAACAGACTTCTCCACCCTAACCAAATAAAATTCGACTACTCAAAAAAATCAAACCAGGAAACCTTTGCACAAGTAATTAATTATAAATGTACTTATCAATTAAATTCAAATATAACTTTGGCACAAAACACCACACCAGGAAAACAAATGCAGAATTCAAACCATGCATGAGATCGACAGCACGTACAGAGTTTCTGCTACAGGAGGTTAAATACAGAGGCCTCACCAGTCACTGCAGTAACTGCCTACAAAGGAGAACACACAAAGGCTGAGCATTACTGCTGTTACTGTCCACAGGAATCCAGGTACACTGTTTCACAGTGACTTTAGAAATAACTTGCCAAGTCCATCAAAGCACCAGCTTACAGTAAAGCTGGGCACTGGGAGGTGCAGCTCTCCCATTCACACCAGATATGATATTGAACCCACATAATTTTCTTTTCCTGCCAGTCAGGGACCCAGCTTGCCTTCCTGAGGCACAGAAACACCTTCCAAACCCATCTCTAAGATAACTTTTTGTAGCCATCCCAAATCTCAGAGGAATGTGACTCCAAGTAAAATGGCTCTCCCCTACTCTGAAATAAACCCACTGTCACTGTGAGACTTCTCCTGCCACCCCAGCCCTACACCTGTCCCAAAACAGCTGAGGCCAAACCTTCACACTGACAGCTCAGGAAGGGTTTAGGACACTGACTCCAAGTGCTGCCCACAACAGGATTTCAAATGGTATTTTAGCAGGAAAAGCTGCAGGAAATTGTCCTAGGAATAACCAGAGAAGTTCTCTCCAGTTCTGATGGATCCATCAGAAGGATAGGGACTGAACTCAGAGCTCCCTGAACTTCACAGGGAGCCCAAGACAGTCACTGACAAGGCTGCTCTCCCCTTCCACAAACAGGATGTGGCAGCCAATGGCTCTGTGCCTGTTCCTGCACACACAGAAGTTCACCTCGTGCTCCCGGACTGATGCTCCACAGCAGACTGGCAATGCCCTCCAGTATTGCTCCTGTATCTCTGGGCCATGCCCTGTCTGACTCTGCCCTAACACTTGGGGACATGAAGCAGTTAAAGCGAGGGACTGAATGTGCGGACAAACTCATCTAAGCAGAAGCAGCAAGATATAGTACAGGGTGACTTCTTACCTGAAACTTTGTTTCTGGGCTTCAGATCCACCAATCCAGAATGAAAGGGGATTCGAATGGGTTTTCCTTCTCAGACTTGTCTGTTAAAAGAGAGCAGCCAATCATCTTCAGCTTGGTGTATCTACTTCTTTCTTGAACGAAATCCCAATTACTGCTAATGCTGTTAGAGACAAGGCAGCCCAGGCACCTGCCCAGCCCGGGACCGACTACGTTAGTGGGGTCGTTGGATTGGTGGATCTAAGACAGAGAAACGCATTTACAGACAAGAAATTGCTCCTTCCCTTACCCTGGTCACCCAAACAAGTGGTTTTGGGTACAGCTCACTTTGCTAAGATTAAGGAAGATGAGAAGAAGCTACAATGCAAATAACAAAGCCAAGTCCTAAAGCTTCAACCACCAGCTCACACCTCACAGGCCTGCTCCAGGAACACAGGTTTGCACGACAGCTCAATGAAGTTCTCCTGGTCTGCCATAAACATCCTCTAAAGCACTTTACTCCAATGATTATTTCCCTGTTTCCAGGCTCAAAATGACCTCATTTGCCTTACACGTCTGCAGCACAAAGATGGAGTTGTCAAGACACTCCTGATTGGAACACAGCACTGTATTCAGTACATTTGCAGTACTGCTGTGTCTCTGGAAAACAATCTAGAACCAGAAGAGAGTAAGACACTGTACACTACTCCTGAGACAAGTCACCTCTCGCTAAGCAGGGAGATAAAAGGCCTCCAGCCAGTCCTGCCAGCAGCACAGTGAGAGTGTGACTACTTTAAAACAGCTAGGAAGTGACACCTCAGAGAAGATGGGGTCCGCAGAAAACTCATACTCCATGTGCAACAGAAAGCTCAGCCTGCAGAGACCAAACCATGCAACTTGCACCGAGACCTTCAAAAACTTCAGGCCATGGCCTATGGAGCTTCCCCTACCAGCAGTGAGAACAAAATGCTGCAACATCCCCAGAGGAACACATCACCACCACCTCTCACCCTCTCTGCTCTGCAGCCCCTCCAGAGAGCTGAACCTCAGCTTCCACTGCTGTACCCCACATCTCGAGCTCCAGCAAGTCACAGAAGGGTGGAAAAAATGCCACTGTCTCCAGGTGTGCCAAGAAACCGTCTCCATGAGGACAGGACTGTCCTGAGTGCCCACAGCTCCTTAAAGAAAGGAGCATCTTCATGGTGGGGTGATTTCCTGCTTTCAGCCACTGGCAAAGGCAGTCAATCCCAGGGCAGCGTTTCAAGGACAAAGCAGCGTTGTAGGCCCAGTACCATGTCCAATGCATGATTTTTAAGGCTGCCAAGGAAAGTGCTAGGATGTCAAGGCATATGACTCAGAATTTTCAGAGTACAATATAGCTCAGCAAGAAGCCAGCTATCAAATTATATAAATGTACTGATTTGCCAAGTCACTGCAGAGCCAGCAGGGTGCTGGAAGGAGAGGCACTTCTCCAGGAAGCCAAACCTTAACATTATTTGCAAGTGCAACAGCACAGGTCTGATTTTTGTCTCCAGAAGGCCTGGCGTGCTGGAGACAGCCTGAATAACAAGTTTCCCTGGCTAGTCCTCCCCTGCCCTAAGAGAATTGCCAATGAGATTCTCTATCAAGTCCAAGCTGGAACATACTAAGTTTTGCAAATTCTGAGTATAGATTTTCAAAGAGATTTAGGCATTTTTGTCTGAAAATCAAAAACTGGTTTCACTGCAAAGGCTGGAAGACTTGAAAACAGCCCCATCATGCAAACCATGTTGAAATACACAAGCTCACACCCCTCAAAAAGGCAAACAGTGCAGATTGGCACAACTTTTGTACCAAAACTCCACATTCTAGAACTCAACAGAATGAAACTCAGAGCAAACTTGTAACACTGAATATATATATTTTTATATATATATAGTGATTCTCCTCTTCTCCTCTAAGTCAGTGAGTAAACCAAAATTCTGTAGTGTTGCCAACAGCTTGAAGTTGACCCAAAAAGCTTTTTTTGTCATTTTACCCAGAAAACACATCACTCCCTATTCCTAGCAAATGGGTCCCTACCTACATCTTACAAATTTCCATCTGTATTCACCCTACAAATGGGTCCAGGAAGCTGAACTACTCTTTGATCCCACACAAAACTGTTAATTTCCTGGGGTGGAAGTACAAGGATGCAAGTCCTGCGGGGATGTGGATTAACAAAGCACCAAAGAACCAACATGCCTTCAAATGTTACCACTGTTAATTTAGCTTGCATGAGGAGCAAATTGAGTTTTCAGAAAGAGTCAATGCTTTTTGTTGTTAAAACACCAATGGCATTGCATTATTTTTGCATTATCTGCTCTCGGGTCATGCATTGCTTGTATTGGGAAACGTATGGAAGTGGTACAGGAAAATGGAGTAGGCTGTCAGATGTCACACCACTGAGCTCATAAATACATCAAACTGGGGAAGGAAGGGAATTTCCAGAAAAAGTGGATTTTCTGTGAATAATGATGCCATAAAAATCAAACCACGAAATTAGATTATGTAACAACATAAACAGTGGCATCTGTATAAAGAAGACGTCGCCCAAGGAAAAAGCTAGAAGGAAAGAATTGTTATCCATCAGCATTAATTTAAACAACTCAGTCAATATTCTCATTTCCCTTCAATTCATTTTCTGCCCTGCAACAAAAAAAAAATTCCTTGTCACGGAGCAGCCCTCTCATAAGCACGGCCTCTTGTTCTCTCCCACACATCATTCCTCTCGCATTGGCACATTTGCTGCAACATCCATTTCATCTGAAAGCCATCAGCAATCTCCCTGAGCACACTGCTGCACAAGCACTCCAAGCTGCCCAGGGCTGGGCAACTGGAAATGCCAAAGCACCAGCGACCTCTAAACTGCGAGGCAATAAATCCAGCAGACCCAGAGACACACGGCAAGCTGATTTAACAAGCAGCAGAGGTGTTTTAGAAACCATGAAATGAAAAGGTACATCCACCTTTCAAAGAACATTCCCAGGTCTCTCTGAGGGTACAGCTTGTAACAAGGCAGGTTGTTTTGCTGCGATGCTGCTCACAACACTCCTCAGTGACCCAAATCTTAGCAGTGCTCAAAGCTCTGTATCCTGAGGGACACAGCCGGCACTGTCTGACACGCAGCAAAGGCAGATGGGCTTTTCAAAGCAGCAGCCCCAGAGCACTTCAGAGAGGGCAGCTGCACCCACAGCAGCTGCCTGCAGAGACAGGATCTCGTTCCACACAGACACCTGGACAGGGATTCACTCTGGGAGCTGCTGGCCCCCAAGCAGAGCTCTGGGGCAGCCATGGAGCCAAGCGCTGCCCAGTCACACTCCCCCAGATGAGCCCTGCACGTGTTCCAGACTGCAGGGAACTTCCTCTGCTGCACCTCACTAGCTCAGCACCAGGCAAAGCTTGGAGAACTTTGTTATGTTAGAAAATGTAACTGCAATGTGAAGTGAGAAATCTCTGAGTCTGGAATGAGATTTAAAAAGCCTCTGGTTAAACACCAGGGCTTAGTCTCCACAATAATTGGTAACTTCCTTTCATTAAGAACCAAACGCAATTTAGTTTCAGAAGTTCCCCCATAATTGGCACATCTGCAGCTTTCCTTCACCTGAATTATCTGATGGCTACTGCCACCATCATCAGAAACCTCAGGTAACTTTACACACTTCTGCATCTCTGTAGCCTCCTTCTCTCTGCCATCTCATTTCCCCAATCAGGCCATTGCTCCAGCTAACCCTTCCCAAGATAAAGCTTTCCACACTCTTTTGTCCACTTCCCTCCTTTCACCACTCCGCTGGCTCTGAGCGCAGTTGCCTTGCTCTAATTCATGTTCTTAAGCTCTTCCTTCCCATTTTCTGCACTGCTGCCAAAGTCACAGCAATCTCTTCAGATTTGCATCCTTCCTCTGCAAGGCACTCTCTGAAACGGGACTGTCATTCTGAGAGCCTGGCAGCAGCACATACCTCACATCCCCTGCCCCAAGGCTAATCCCAAGGCTGTGCCTTCCTCAAATCCATCCCACCACCACCTCTTTAGCTGTATGCTCCAGCCATTGCTTATTTCCCCATGTATAAAACCCTGCATGCTTTACTGTCCAACATGCAGCTCTCAACTCTGCTCATTTAGCTACTGAAGATTAAAAAAAGATGCCAGCAAAGCAAACGGATTGTTATCCTGCTGAAGAAAGCACATCCAAGTTACACACAGGTTTACAAATACCTTACTAACACTCCATCTACTCCCAGGCTTCAATTAAGAACCAGTCACATTTTAGCTAGAACAGTATCTCCTTTGTTTCAGCTGCAAAGACGATCATTTCCTGTATCTGTGTCGCTACAAAAGTCAACTCTTTGAAGGATTCCTCCAAGAGTATGTGAAAAAAAAAAAAAATCACACAAATCCAACTGCCTGCTTACCTTGCAATGACTGAGACAGGGAAGAAAAAAGCCAGAGCACTACAGCCCTACTGAGATAGATATATATATATACATACAGCAGCTGTATTTCAGCTTCCAAGCAGAATGTTGGGATTTATTTTGCACTTTAGCTTTAAATAGTTTGGGGGCACAACCATCTCCAGTTGCAGTGACCCAAGGAACTTCAGGTACCCCTGGAGTGATTTACAGCAGGAGCTGCTGCTGCTCAGCAGGCCTGTGTGAAACACTTCCTTCCCAGACTGGTACCTCTGAATTGAACACCCCCACCTCACATCAAAGTCCTACCAGGAGAAACAGAAAGATTTTTGGCAAGATAATAAATTATAATACTTCATTTATTATTTACCAAGGTACTTAAACACTGGATGCTTTTAGGAGAGCCAGAGAAGCATTCTTGACACTGAAGGCCATGTGTTAGGAAGATTATTTCCATATATACAACTTCAAGATACAAATGATAGCAGTGTGAACAAGTGCTTGCCCATTTTATTGCCAGGCATGGCCTTTCCCAAACCTTTTCATGCTCCTACCACAGAGCAGTGAATGCTGAATTTAACCTGCCAGCACAGGGACCTGTGTTTGGAGAGCAGCTTGGGCAGCAAAGCCACAGTGAAACATGAGGGGCATAAGCTCAGTGAGTGGGAGAATTTCCACACAGCTGGATTCCTGCTCAGGAGCCATCTCCCGTAGGTGGCTGGTAGGTCCAGGAGCCAGGGAGCAGCAGATTTATTTTGTTATGCCATCCACATCTCATGGTGCACACAGTCCACCCCACAAATGTATAAAAAGCCCCCCAAACTACTCGCCACACTGCTGTATTCGGTTACAACCACCTCAGTACAACCTAAGCAGCTAACCCTCCACACTGTGAAAGCTGCTGGTAAGACTAAATAACAATTATGGGAAGGGTCCTGGGGAAATGAAGAGCACAAGGCTTTCAGCAGATATTGAAGGTAAATGCAAATCATAGGGTTGATGCAACTGAACATGGATTTTAAACACAACTTGGATCTGCAGGCAACAAAACTTATTTCACAAAGCATTGCAGTTGGTTCTTTAAAAGAGCAAAAAGGTCACAGTTATCTAATTTCACTGAGAAAACCAAAACCAGGGGCAGAAAGAGCCCTTTCAGTGAGTGACCCTCCATCTGTTCTGGATTACCTCCTCACACCCAGCATTTCCCTGAGCCCACAGTGAAGCAGCCCCAACCCTGCCAGACACCGTGAGCTCAGCCTGGGCAGCCCAGTCAGCCCCAGTTACCCTTGGGGATCCCACCCTACAGGTGGGCACCACCTGCACCTGGAATGGCATCACTCAACACTCATCTCCCTGGAAATGACTAAGGACAGCATCCACAGAAGCAGCACATGGCACGGGAAGCCTTCAGCTGTCCTGAGGGACACAGTGGCTTGGAACACTCACTAAAACTTCACACAGCAAATCAAAGTTGTCACTCTGAAACCTTGAAATATTTCTCTGAGATTCCAGCCTTAAAAATAGAACAGTTTTATTTCCATGACTGATTTTCCTTTAAATAAATGCAAATGATCAATCCAGGGAAGGCACAGTTGATGGGTAGAGCAGCATGTTCTGAAACGTACATGCAATTAACATATTGACACATTACCTCATGTCCATCAGCCCCTCAGAATTATGGTGTATTTGCTCCTCAGAGCTTTCAGATCACACTCTGCTCCTGCATTTACTACAGATTCATCCCTGGCACTGGAGGGAAGCAATGCACCAAACCCCATCTCCCTGATCAGAGAGAGGTATAAAACATCTGCTTTTAGGAATGTGGAACACTTTATAAAAGCAGCATCCCCCTAAGTCTGCCAGGGATGATCCTGGGTTTGGGATGTTTCCCACAGACCAACTCCCACGTTTCCAGATCACACAGCCCAAACAGCTTCTGCCCTGTGGATTCAAACAAATCTCCTGGAGAATCTCCCCTTCTGCACCACACCAGAAGGCAAAACCTCCACATCTGCATCCAGCAGTGATTTGCAAAGCTTTTAGGGAAACATCTTCACTCAAACATAAGTGATCCCGTGCAAGCCTCTACTAAGGTTAACATTAAATTCAACTAATAATTACATCGTAGAGAGCACCATTTTCTCTTTGAAATGACAGAATTAATTGTTCATCTTATTCAATTTTTACATTTATCCATTTCTTGTGAAAGAGAGAAAAGTGTATTTCTAAAACCTCCTACAACAGACTAAAACTCCTACAAGCCCCACTGATGTTTGCATGGATTAGCACATTTCCCAGCTCCAGCAAGTGGAGGATACAACACTCACCAGCAAAAGTCCCATTTGCTTCCTCCTGATACATACAACCTGGCCACAAAGAGGAGAGACTAAAATGGGAGAGCACTTGTGAAAACACAAAGAAGTGGGGGTTTTTGAAAGCTGAGGAAGCCAAACCTTCCAGCTCCAAATGCTATTTGAACACCTCACAGAACCCAAAGCTGAGGAGCGCTGGTGACTGTTCCACGGAAGGAGAAAGCCACCAGAGCACACTTCCCACCTCGGCAATTTAGGAGGCATCTCTGGGAGGCTGCTCCTGAGCCGGCTGCCCACAGAGCTGCCCCAGCCCTGCCCTTCCTGCTGAGGGGACTGATGGCTCTGATGTCCCCCAGGGCAAGTGTGAGATCACAGACCAGGGGAGGAGGCTCCTAGGAATGACTTTTAAGCCCCTGCCCCCAGTAACCAGTAGAAAGAATGAAAGATACACAAAGGCTTTGTAGGTTCCCCTTTTTCTTTTTCATCTTATTTCTGCTTTTTGAGACCAGATGGCACACTTAAAGAAAGTTCATATATTCTGGAGCAGGTAGTTTAGCAACAACTCCACTGGCTAAAAAACCCATTTATGTCTCCACTGAACCCAGCTCACCTTCAGAGTGCCTTAAAGGGAAATTATTTGCATTTTGCCCCTCAGTTCTGGAGAACTGTATGAAATTTTGTATATGAGAGCAAATTATGCTTAGGAGAAAAAGCAATTATGTTTATAACAAATAAATTAGGATATATTTACCGATTAGTATTCTATGTCAACTCCTAACTTAATTTTATTCATGCCTAAAAACAGTAAAATGATAGGCCTCCAATATTTGCCCATAGAAACCTTATTTGTTTATATTTAAAAAAAAATCAACACCTCTTTCTACTGCTCCCACCTGGCTGCCTCTCCACTAACGCGAATTTAGCGGCGTAAGCGTTAATTAGGAGTATAACCAATACACCAATTAGGTCTCGTTAGGTAATTCCGTGTGTGCTGGACCGGAGCTGCAGCACCGGTGCTGCCCCGGCCCGGGGCCCCGAACCCCCCCTGCGGGGTCTGATCCGCCCCCGGGGGCGCGGAGGGGTCCGGCCGGGCCGGGGCTGGAGCCGGAGCCCCCCCGCCCGGGGCATTTCGCTTTCGGTTCGTGCCCCGGCCCGGCCCTGCCCGCTGCGGGGGTTAATTGGAATTATTTATTTATTTTCAATGAAACGGAGGCGCCCGTGGCGCCCCGGGCGGGCCGCGGGGCCGCGGCGGAGGCGCGAGCGAGCGGATCCCCCCGCGGGGAGAGCGCGGCCGGGCCGGGGCCGAGCAGGGCCCGGCACAGCCCCCGCAGCGGCGGCGTCGGACCCCGCGGGCCGGGCGCGCCGTCGGGGCCTGAGCCGGGGGGGAAGAGGGGGCGGGAGGGTGTGCGCGGGGGCCGGGGGTGACTCACCATGAGCTCGATGGTCTTGTCCTCGATGACCGAGTCGGGCTCCATCGCGGCGGCGGCCGCTCCGCTCCGCCTGCCCGGCCCGGCTCGGCCCCGCCGCCGCCGCCCCGCGCCCGCCAGGCCCCGCCGCGGCCCGCCCGCCCCCGCCGCGCGCACGCGCAAACGCACGCGCGCTGCGTCCGCCGTGATGTCACGGCGCTCGCGGAAAGAGCGGGGGCCCGGCCCCGCCCCCCGGGACAGCCCCGCGCTGCCCATTGGCCACGGGGCGCCCGCGGGGGGTGCCGGGAGCGGCGCGCGGCCGCCGAATGCGGGGGGGGGGGGGGCGGCCTGAGGGGCCCGATCGGGAACGGAAACGGGAACAGAAATGGAAATAGGAATGGAACGGGAATGGGAATGGAAAGGGAACGGAAACGGAACAGAACAGAACAGGAATGGAACGGAGCGGCAGCGAGCGCCTCCGTGGGGCGGCGGAAGCGCCCGGGGCCTCCTGTCCCGCGCTGCCGGGGCTGCCGAGCGGGCAGAGCCGTGTGGGAACGGCCAGGGCCGGGTTTGCTGCCGGACGCTGCGGGACCCGAAGCTTGGAAAGCGCCTTTGGGACTCGCCCCTATCGGCTCCTGCCGTGCCCAGAGCAGCTGGGGCTGCCCCTGGATCCCTGGCAGTGCCCAAGGCTAGGCTGGATGGGGCTTGGAGCAGCCTGGGATGATGAAAGGTGTCCCTGCCATGGCAGGGGTGCGATGGGATGAGCTTTAAGGTCCCTTCCAGCCCAAACCAGTCTGGGATTCTGTGGTACATGGACTCACGAGATGGCTCTGCATGTTGTACTGTTCACTTAATAAACAGTTCTATTTAACAAGTCCTGATCTGTGCCTTAGGCCTGGTCTTGCTGGCACCACAGAGCATTTCCATGTAGCTGACCTCAACCCTTGGCAATGAGCAGCTTATTCAGCCTTTAGGGTCTGGATCCTGCTGGCAAACTGTGCCTCTGCCACAGGAGCCACAGAGCATCCAGGAGCCATCCAGAGGTGCTTTGGGGACCAAGGACACCCAGGCTGCCCTCTGGCCACGCAGCAGGGACCAACTGCAGCCATAGGCATTGGAAATGGGAAGCAAACCTGTGCTGAGCAGCAGTCTGCTGTGACAGCACAGCACTGGGCTTGCCATGAAAATGGACCTGCAGCTTCCTGCTAAGCATTTTTTTCTGTTACCTGTTCACATCTCTGCCAAATGGTGAAGAGATGGAGGATGAACAAATGGAAATGGTGCAAAGTCCTTTCTTACTGACAGTTCACCTGCTCCACAGGACATGGAGTCAGAAATGTCCTTCATCACACAAAATCCCTTAGAACAATACTTACCATGAGGTCTAAACTCTTTTTAGAGCATTTAAAAGGCAAAACAAGAACTGCAAATGCCCCTCTGCATCAAACCCCTGCTGCTGCTCAACTGGGGATAACAAATTGAAGTGCCCCAAAAGCTGCCCTATTTCCATTTGTGGGGACAAAGCCAAACGCGGAGATGCCACTGCCCAAAGTGCCTCAAGCAAGGCTCCCCAAACCCCCCAGGGTGCCCCCAGCAGCACTGCCCCTCACCCTGACACCCCCCTGCCAGGGACAATCCTTCCTTTTCCTGCCACACTGGGCCCTGCTGGCAGCTGGGCTGGATCAGAACCCCTAAGGAAGGATTGCAGTGGAATTATACCCATTGTGTAACACCCCCACACAGGTGTCACTGAGAAAGGTGGGACAAAATCCAGCTCCATTCTGCTGTCCCTGGCTCTGGACATCAACCAAGGCAGCAGAGATTTGTTTGGGACACCAAAGTAAAAAATCAGCATGTCTCAGTCTAAATATACCCAGGGCAGGGATTTGCTGACAGCACAAGGCTCCCAGTGCTTTCCCAAGCACAGCCTGGTGTTCTGAGTATGGGAAGGATTCCTAGGGCAAAGGAAATGAGGAGAAAATGAAATCGAGAAAAAAGGAGGGGGCAAATCTTCCATGATTCTGTACAAAGGGTAAATCATTGTGGCCACCCCGGCAGTTCTGAGGGTTCCTGCAGCACAGCAATGGATGTTGCACATCAGGATGGGCCTCACTCTGGCAGGAGATGTCAGATGGAATTGGAGTTCCTGTAATCTGCTCTTAATGGTTAATAAAAGCAATTCCTATGATGTGAGAAGGAGAAAAACACAGAAAATAATTAAGGAAAGCATTATAAAAATATCAAATATTTTGCCCTTAGTGTGGAACACCAAGGAAAGCAGGAGTGAGGATATCAACCCCTATGCCTGTAAATTAAAATTGCTTCTGACCAACTCACAACTTAAAACCTCATGAGGACTGAGCAACATGTCCAAGGCATAATAAGATGAAAAAACAGGTTTTGATAAATTTGTTCTGAGATAGAAACTCACTGGGAAAGAGTCAGTCCTAGGAGGAGCAGCTGAGGGAGCTGGGCAGGGGCTCAGCCTGGAGCAAAGGAGGCTCAGGGGGCCCTTGTGGCTCTGCCCAGCTCCTGCCAGGAGGGGACAGCCGGGGGGGCCGGGCTGTGCTCCAGGGAACAGGGACAGGAGCAGAGGGAACGGCCTCAGGCTGGGCCAGGGCAGGCTCAGGGTGGGCACCAGGAGGAATTTCCCCATGGAAAGGGGGCTCAGGGATTGGCAGGGGCTGCCCAGGGGGGTTCTGGATAGGACTGGAGGTGGCACTGAGTGCTCTGGGCTGGGGACAAGGAGGGGATCAGGCACAGCTTGGACTCAGTCCTGGAGGTCTTTTCCTCCCTAAATGTTTCCATGATTCAAGCACAATATTCCCATGCCTACCTGGCTGCAGGAATTTGAGGAGCAGTCTCTGGGTGTGCCTTGCTCAGACAAGGCTGTGCCAGTGTGTGACAGATCTGTGTCACATCTGCACAGCAGCCGTGCAGGGACACAGCTGCTAATTAATGCTAATGAGGCCCCTGCTCAGGTGGAGGCACACAGGGAGGTGGGGCCGTTTCGTGTCCCAGAGAACTTGCTCTGCCAGTTTTCCTGCGAGGATGAGGATGGGGGGGAAGTGGAGAGGATGAGGATGGGGGGGAAGTGGAAGGGAAAGTCCTGGCGCCACCAACCTGGAGATATCTTCGTGTTGTGCAACAGGGCAGGGATTCCTGGAGGGTCACCACAGCCTCACTGTATGGAAGCAAAGTAATCCTGTGCTTAGAAAAACCCTGGGAACCCCCATTCCCCTGGGCTGATTCCAGTGGGACTCAGCCATCGGTTCTGTCCATGTTTTCTGTCCACTCATTGTCCCAGGGAAGGATTTGCTCCCTGGTCATCCCCACCTCTATTCCCACACAGGCTCTGTCTGTCTGTCTGTCTGTCTGTCTGTCATGTGCCCTGGCACCAGCACAACACACCTGGGGCAGGATTTTGGGAGTGATGCCCTTGGATTTTCTCTCACTACATCTTTTCTGGATAATGAGCTGAACTATTTCTCCTGACACCCTCCCACACTGGGCTGTCCTGAGGCTGGCCAAGATTCCCTGACAGCTGCACTGCCCAGACAAGCCCAGTCTCACCAGGGTCCTTCCAGGAGCCACTGCCCCTCTTTCCTCCACAGGCTGGCAGCAGAGCAGCTCAAGGGACACTGGAGATCCCAGGAGCCTCAGCCAAGCCGATTTGAAGGTTCCCCACTCCAAGCAAGTCCTGGAGCCGAAGCAGGGAAGCAAAGCAGCCACCTGGGCTCTCCAGGCACATGACAGGGAACAACCAGGCAGGGAAACTCAGCTGTGAGGATCCCTTAGCTGGGGAGGAGGGGTTTGTGCCCATGTGGGAACCTGGTGGCCAAACAGGTGAAGCAGCTTCTCAGGAAACTCCTGCCCTGGCACTGAAAAGGAGAAACTGGGCGAGCAACAGCTTTTGTCTCACAGCTCTGGAGGTGGCTGGGGTGGAAGGGGAGACTCCCACACAAGGGACACTCACCCAGATTTACAGAGTCCTTCAGCAGCTCCTGCCTCCATCCCAGCTGTCCAAGAGCTGCCACGTCCAGGGTGGGCCCCATGGTGGCTCTGGGGAGAGCAGAGCTGCACACAGGGCATGGCCACAGAGCTGCAGCTGCAGCAGCGCCAACGGGGACACCTGGGGACACAGAGGGAAGGGGGGAGAACTGACCCCAAAAGGGGCACAGTGAGATGAGCAAGGAGCCCAGCGCCACCCCACCATAGCAGTGACCATGGGACACCTGCACAGAGGGGACAGACAGGTGGCTATGGCAGGGCTGTGGCAGTGTCAGAGCTGTGGCAGTGGCAGAGCAGTGGCAGTGGCAGAGCTGTGGCTGTGGCAGTGTCAGAACTGTGGCTGTGGCAGTGTCAGAGCAGTGTCAGAGCTGTGGCAGTGGCAGAGCTGTGGCTGTGGCAGTGTCAGGGCAGTGTCAGGGCAGTGTCAGAGCTGTGGCAGTGTCAGGGCAGTGTCAGGGCAGTGTCAGAGCTGTGGCAGTGGCAGTGGCAGGGCAGTGGCAGTGGCAGAGCTGTGGCTGTGGCAGTGGCAGAGCTGTGGCTGTGGCAGTGTCAGGGCAGTGTCAGAGCTGTGGCAGTGGCAGTGGCAGGGCAGTGGCAGAGCTGTGGCAGTGGCAGGGCAGTGGCAGTATCAGAGCTGTGGGTGTGTCAAGGCAGTGGCAGAGCTGTGGCAGGGCAGCAATCCCCCAGCTCCCCCATTGGCAGCTCAGCCCTGCAGCAGCTCCAGGTCACCTCCTCATCCTGCTCTTTACAGCAGCCAGGACCTGCCCTTTGGTTTATTTAAGCACTGACAGCGATTCAAAAGTGTTGGAAGAGCAATTTTTCACCACCGACTAAAAATAGCGGAGTGAGATTCCAGAGCTGCCTCCAGCAGCACCGGCCGGGCCCGGCTGCCCGGGACAATGGCATTTGTAACCCACGAGTGACAACAGCACAGGCCGAGCTCCAGCTCCCGAAATAACAACTCAGAAAGGGCAAATTCTGGCTTTAATTACAGCCAGACAAAAAGGAGCATTTCAGAAGAGCATTATCAGACTATCTGAGCATGCAGTGCCAGCTGGAAACCGAGTGGGGAATGCAGAGGGAGCGGGGTGGCCTCACCACACAGACACCCCAAATTTCAGGTATTCCCCAGGAGGGGAGGCACATGCAGCTGGAGCTTTCAGAAAAGCTGAAGCCTTTGGCACAAGGGAAAAAAACCCTTCAGACAGCCAGAAGGAGCTGATGAACTTTGACAAGGAGCCTCCAGCCCCACATCAAAACCCAGGAGCACACAGGGATGGGCCCTCTGAACCTCTCCAATGTGCACAGAGGAAACTCCATGTGACATCCTGGAAGTGACTCTTTTTCTCTCAGTTCCAGATAACCAAGACTGGATCCCTTCTGGGAAAATAGTCATTCCTCACAGAATCCTACCCAGCTTCCAATCTCAAACCTGCTGGAAGTGCCCAAACATGGCCCCATCAAACTCCCTTCTCAATTCCAGCAGCAATCCCGTGGTCTGGAGGCACTCGAGCCTCCTGGAGGGGAGCCCTGCCAGGTGGTGCCCACATGGACAGGGCAGGGAGAACCCACCTGATGCTCTGCAATATTCAGTGTGAAAAAAGGCACTTTTGGATACAGAGCAGCCCGAGTGCACCTGGAACAAAAGCCAGGCTGCAGCAGAGCTGCTTTCTGAATGTCAGAGGGACCCAGTGACCTGATCCTGGCAGCTGAAAGGAAGAAAAGTTTCACCATGTCTCTCTCCAAAGCTCTTCCATGGGTGAGGAGCTGCTGGGAGAATTCCAGGTGCCAGGCACTGAGGTGACCCAGCACACCCAGCCACAGCTGTGCTCTCACTGAAACGTGCAGGGGAAGAGCCAGGAACCAGCCAAGCTCCACGGGGAAAGAGCAGCTTCAAACACAGCTGTGACAGCAGAGGAGAGCTCTGGGCATCTCTCCACAGCAGCCAGGCCTTGCTGCTCCTGCTTCCTCTTGGATTGCACAACTGGAAAGCAGAAACAGGCTTGGTGCTGCCAGTAAAGGGTCAACTGAGAAATACCTGGGATTTTATTAAGCAATACACACACACGTCCCTGGCTGCACCAAATGGGGAGGCTGCAGGAGCAGTTCTCTGCAGGCAGCACCTTCCCCTGACTGCACCAACTGAAGGGATTATTTTTATATTTTTAATTTAGTGCTGAGCTCAGCTTGATGCCTTTACCTACACCAAGAGCTGAACAGTATCACTTCTGTGTTACCTGGGTCACACAGAGTGTGAGATTTGTGCATCACTTTTATGTCTGCTTCAGCAGAAACCTCCCATGTCCAAAATTTGGGAATCCAGAGAATGGAGAACAAGCCAGGCTGTCCCACCTGCCACAGCTGCAGATCAGAGACTGTGTGAGGCAGAGCACAAGTTTGGAAGTCTCAGCCCCCAGGAATAACTCTGCACAAGCCCCAGTGTGGCAGCAACAGGCCAAGAGCCTCACACCCAAATCCTGCTGTTCCCATGGAAGGTGGAGGCTCAGCCTTGGGGAGTCTCAGCTAAGCAACACCTGCTGAGAGGGGATTTAAAGCATCCTTTAAAAGCCCTGGTATTAATATGTCCCTCCCAAATTGCCTGCCCAGCTGTGGGAGGAGCTGTGTGCTCCCTGGGCTGCCAGGGACACACGTGGGTTGGCCACAGGAGAAGCCAGTGGTCAGGGCAGGCCCAGGGAGCCAGGACCCTTGGCTGGCCCAAGAAGCAGAGTAGAAAAGGCTTCTTAAAAAAACACCCTGGGGTTCTGGAATTGGGATGTTAAGGGCAGGGTGCTGCTGCTGCAGGCTGTCCTTCCTCTGCCTCAGGTGTTCAGAGCACCCAGGTAACACTCACAGCCCACCTGCCTTTGGGCTCTTTCTTGGATTTCTCCCTCCTTCTGAAGTCACATTTTTAAGCTCCAGCTTCAAAGAACAACTGAGTGTGCTGGAGAAACACAGAACCATGGAATCACTGAGGTGGGAAAATCCCTCCCAGGGCATCGAGTCCAAACCCTGCCTGATCCCCACCTTGTCCCCAGCCCAGAGCACTCGGTGCCTCCTCCAGCCCTTCCTTGGACACCTCCAGGGATGGGGACACCAAACCCCCTTGGGCAGCCCCTCCCAATCCCTGAGCCCCCTTTCCATGGGGAAATTCCTCCTGGTGCCCACCCTGAGCCTGCCCTGGCCCAGCCTGAGGCCGTTCCCTCTGCTCCTGTCCCTGTTCCCTGGAGCACAGCCCGGCCCCCCCGGCTGTCCCCTCCTGGCAGGAGCTGGGCAGAGCCACAAGGGCCCCCTGAGCCTCCTTTGCTCCAGGCTGAGCCCCTGCCCAGCTCCCTCAGCCTCTCCTGGGGCTCCAGCCCCTTCCCAGCTCCGTTCCCTGCCCTGGACACGCTCCAGCCCCTCAGTGTCCTTGCTGCAGTGAGGGGCCAGAACTGGGCACAGCCCTTAGGGGCCTGAGCAGGGCCAGCACAGGGAGAAACATCCAGAAACACAAACTGAGCTGTGAAAGAGCTGCCTCCAACCTCCAGCCCTGAAGCTGGCATTGAGCTGAGAGCAAAAAGCAAGAGTTTCCTGGACTAGAGAAAATAAACCAGGAGTCTGTACTATATTCTTAAATATGGTTTAATACTCTTCTCCATTTCTGTACATCACAACACCAAGATATCACTGCTTGGGATCTCTCTGCAGAGGCTATATAGTATGCAAAGGCTAGGATCTCCCACCCCCACTGAGTGTGTTTGCATGTGTAAGTGTAATACATATCAGTATATATTGATATACACATCAATATATAATGCAATATATATCACTGAAGAGAACACATTGATTAAAGAAATACAAAAATTTGGCATCATTTCCAAACTTAAATAGTAAAAATAAAAACTACAAAAAGGAGCTGCATACCCTAATGTATCATGTGAAACAACAAGCAGTATATTCAAAAATGTAAATTTACAACCAATTTTTGTGGTCTTGTCATGTCACATTAGACCCATTTACAATGGCAAAATCCAGAACATACTGCTGTGAGGGCCAGGGCTGTGCTCAGCCCTGAGCAGACCCAGCCCCATCTCCCGGGAGAGATTCCAGCTTGGATGTGAGGACGGCAGCGAAGCCGCCGGCCAGGGTAGGGACCAGGGGGACAAATGGTATTGCTCACAAGGACAGGAATTTTGGACCTCAAACAACAGTGTGGCAGAAATTTGAAGAGAAGCTCCCTCTGTTCAAGTGAACCAGGACAAGAGGCAAAGGTTTGCAGCTGGAACAGGAGCTGCTCCTGAGGGAAGCACCGGGAGCAATGCTGGGAGAGCCCCCAGGGAGGGAGCAGGACCTGAGCTGTGTCACTGGGCACAGTGCCACTGCTCCCCTGGGACAGGACGTGAGCTGTGTCACTGGGCACAGTGCCACTGCTCCCCTGGGACAGGACCTGAGCTGTGCCACTGGGCACAGTGCCACTGCTCCCCTGGGATAGGACCTGCCCTTGAGCCACTGCTCCCCTGGCCTGCACAGCCCCTGACCCCCAGAGTGTCACCAGCAGGCTGGACACACCCCAAGGATGAGCTCCCTGATCTATGGATGCTCTGTGGAACAGGCAGGACACAAAGCCTGGGCAGTCTGGGACCATCCAGAGGTGATCCTTTGCCTCCTGAAGGGCACATCCCCACAGGACAGACACTTCTGGGAGTTGGGTGTTCCCAGGGCTGTGCCAGTGCTCCACGAATCAGAATCAAATATTCCACACTCCCAGCACTAATTCAGCCTTCACTCCACTGACTCAGTATTCCTGTCAAACACCCACTTCCATTTAAGACCTGTGGGCTCAAATTCACATAATCAAGGAAACCTTACGCAGTCCTAAAGCAAAAAGAAAAACTTACTGAGGAACAAAAAGCCAAGTGTACCTTACTTCACTGAAATCTCATGTTTATTTTTGTCAAGACTGAAAAAAAAATAAATTCCTGAAGGCTGCACTGCTCAAATCCAAATTAAGCCCAAGACTTCAGCAGCATTTTCATTGCAATCCATGAAGTGCATTTCCTAGTTTGTAAGAGCAGTGTTTCTGCAAATAGATTAAAGCACGTTCGGCTGGTGAGCCTCCCCAAACCATCAGAATTTGCAAGCCACATGTAATGAACCAGCACTCAGGTCAGTGCCTCCTCAAGCTTTTGAAGAGAATTATGGCTCCAACCTCGTTCCATTTCTTCTGCAGGCTAAGCTGAGAATGCCATGTAAATGGGTCACGGCGCTGCCAAATGCAGCAATTGATTTCTCCAATCAAAGTATAAAGAAACAAACCAGTAGGATCTTACTTCTATTAATTTTGGAAGGAAGAGGTTTACAGCAGTTAATGTATCATGAAGGTTAAAAAAATCATTTCCATAAAATACAAGAGCAACCAATTTCACCATTGAGTAAAAGTAAAAACTGGGATTCTTTTTAAATTAGTCCAAAGTGGCATATCGGAACTTAGTAGTTTGCTGCTGTACTGACACTATGACAAATCAAAGTGTAGGGTTTTGCTTTCTTAAATCCAAATGCTCGTGGATCAAGTTCTGGAAATGTTCCAATACTAAGGCAGGGATCAGTTGTGTTTTCCACCATGAGTTTGCTCCTTGGGTTGGATGCTGGAGGGGCGAGGCACGTGTTGCCGGACCCAGCTCGACTACCTAGTAGTCATCAAGGTCAAAAAATTCATCGTCTCCTCCTTGGTATTCCATGCCCTGGAAGTCCACCCGGTACCGCAAGATACCTGCCAAAGAAACAGCCTTTAGCTTCCCCAGGCACAGCTCCCCAGCCTGCTCCCACAGCTTCCCACTCATATCCAGCTCAGGCCTGGCAGCAGACAGGCAGCTGCACTGAGAAATGCCACAGGGAATTCAGCGCCCCAAGGAAGCTGCCCAGCCTGGCCAGCTTTCTCCTGGAAACGCTGAGCCTGTTCTGGGGCTGCATCTCCACAAAACACCAGTGGCACATCACTGCTCCCAGTGGCACTGCTCAGATCCAGCCTGGCAGTAAAATCCAGAGGGCAGCTGGCACTGCAGCTACTTTTACAATGCAGTAAAAGCAGGATTTAGGATCTGTCTCTTCCTATCCCAAACACCAACCCAGGGCTCTGGAAATCCTGTATCCCTGGAATCATTTACTGAGGTGAAGGAGATTTTCAAGGACATTTCCTTTCCAGCCTACAGAGCATGGGAGCAAAGAGGATCCCACCATGCAATGAGGCTGGACCTGGCAGGAAATAAGAGACTCCTGGAATTACAAACCCTGAAACTTAGAAACCTTGCTCCTTATGGAGCCAAACAATCCCAGGTTCTTTCCTCCTGACTGGTGCTCTCTGTACCCTAGAAATTCCCCTTTACAATGCCCTTCTCCCTGACTCACATCCACCAGAGCTGAGCCCAGCCAGTGGCACAGCATTGTCTGGAACCCCTGCCCAGGCAGGATGTGCAGCTCCCCCTGGCACTGCTGTGGCTCCCCCTGCCCAGGACTGGTCAGACTGGCACAGGAGCCACCTGCACCTCTGCCAGGCGTGGCTGATGCCCAGTGAGCTCCAGAGCAGGACTGGCTCCCAGAGGCCTCACTGCTCCACAGGATGGACTAAAAACACTTTTCTTTTGAAAAGAAGCAGAAGATCAAGGAGCAAAGTACAGAAAGGCTCCGAGAGAAGAGCAACAGCTCCAAGTGCTTCAGGAACAGGGCTGGGGGTTGTCAGAGCTCCCAGGGCAGAACAGGGGCTGCCACCAAGCCCCTGTGCAGACAGAGCCAGGGCCCTCCTGAGCTCCAGCAGCTGCACAGGGCAACAGCCCAGCCCTGAGCCCTGCACAGGACACAGGCATTGAGGAACACAGCTGGCAAGTGACAGGGCCCAACATGGATCACCATCCTGCTGGACAGGGAATGAATCCACCCTGGTGAACACAACTGTTTCTAAAACTGGTTTCAAGACTGCCAGGAATAAGATTAATCCCACTCATGTTGGCACCAGATTATCAAACCAACCACTATACAAAACAAACACATTTTCCTCTTGCAGTTTACCTCCAATTCCTCCAAATCCTTTCACAAATTGGGATCCTTCTTGTGATTTGTCTGTAACAATTTCCAATGTTGCTCCAAATTTCTTGTAGTTGTTTGCAAACCACTCCAGGAGGGGCATACTTTCTATGAGTTCATGTTCCTGCCCAGTCTGTGGAGACATTGGAAGGGAAAAATAAATAATAAAGCCCTGTTACAGTCACTGTGTGTTCAGTACTGAGAAAATCCCCTCCCAAATTGGCTCCATGGCTTTGTCAGCTGTAGCAGGGACAGCAGCCCTCACAGGGCTCCCTCCACAGGGACATTCCTGGGGGAAGGCATTCCTGGCACAACTGCACCAGGGAAGGGCAGGCACAACCAGCAGCTCCTGGTGCTACAAAATTAATCACTGACAGGTTTTTGGCCCTCTAATAGGACATTTAGTGCAGAAGCAGGAGAAAAACTGCCTTGATTCTTCTGCTCCAGTGTCACTCCATGCTACATCTCAGCTTCACTGCTCATTCAGACTTGCTCTGCCCCCTCATCCAGCAGGCCCTGTTCTCAGGCAGGAACACTGATCCATGAAAGCACAGAGCCAAAAGGCACCATTTTCTAAGCAGGAAGTGCAGTGATTATTGTGAAACAGAAGCACCTCACTGCAGGTAACGCTGCAAACCCTCCATGCACAGCAGGGATTGGCAGTCCTCCCTCCAGGAGGGAATACAGCTGGAAATGGCCCCCAGGCACAACCCAAGTGGGACAGATCCCCACCCTTTGGCAAGGGACACTTTTTCCCAGTTTATTCTGCAAAGTAATACAGACCCCTGGTCCACAAGGGCTGTTTGACCTGCACAGGCAGGAAACTCAAGCAGCAAATGACAGTTCCAGGTGTCAAATGCATCCCCCAAAGCAGACACTCCCTTGGCACCTGATCCAGGTCACCATTCCTGACCTCACAGTGGTTCTGCACAACCAAATCAGTGCCAGAAAGCAGGAAGTGATGGTTCTGGGGCCTTGCCTGCATGGTGGCTACCAAACCCTTGGAGGTGATGGTTTGGTGGTGCTCAAAGATTGACACTGCCCATTTACACAACCTTGGCATTGGCAGCAGGGAAGACTGGAGAAAAGCAGGGGTAGGATCCAAGGGGTTACACAGGAAGAGCCACAGGTTCCTGCCCTGAGGTGTCACTGAGTGCCAGAAGGTCACTGTGCTCAGGTGCTTGGGACAAACTTAGCCCAGATGTCCAGAGCTCTGCACCAACACACTGAGAACAAAGCCAGAAGCCCCAAAGCTGAAATACCTCCTTGTCTGTGAAGTGGGATTTATCCTTCTCTTGCTCTGGTGTCAAATACAGGATCTTCTCCTCTAAAAAGGGAGGAAAAAATGATAATATTAGTTTGGCTAAGGCTACAAGATGCAGTTTAAAGACAGCAGGAGACTGAGCACAGCCAGCAGCTACAACACAGAGGGTCTGGGCACCACCACTGCCTTCCTTCCTCTCCAAAGCTCTGTGAGCAACCCCACAGGGCACAGCAGCACAGAGCAGCTGCAGAGCCAACACAGAGAGGGACAGGTCCTGCTGCAGGCCCAGCAATTGTGTTTCTGGACACAAGGTCACCTCAGTCTCCCCTCTGGTACCACACTCCCTAAGCTGGAAGGAGGTTCCAGGCTGGCCCTGGGACCAAGTGCCCCCCTGGCACTGCAATTCCCTCTGTGCACTGGAACCCTGCTTGTTCCAGCTTTTCCCCCAGAGGCTGGGAAACCTGCAAAGTAACAGAGCCCTGCACAACATCCCTGTGGTCAGACATCCTCAGGGAGCTCCTCCAGCCAACCCATCCCAGCGAGGCACCTCAGGTGTCAAACCCTGAGAGCTCCCATGTCCCAGAGCACCACGTACCCTCCGTGCCTTGGCAGTGCAGGACGTATCTCATGATATCCAGGTTTTCATAGACTATCAGGATCTCTACTGCTCCCATTTCCAAAGCTTTTAGTGTATCTTCCACACCAAAGCAGTACTTGCCCGTGTCCTGGCTGATCTCATCGAAGTATCGTCCTGCAGGGCACACAGAGCCTGCCATGAGCACTCAGCACAGCACACACACTTCAAACAAGCTGCATTTGAGTGCAAGAAACTGAGAAGCAGCTGCCACCAGAAGCCTGGAACTAAGGGGGATCTCTGATGGAAGGAGAGAGAAGGTCCAAGAATTCTGGTGTGGAAAAAGAAACCAACCAAACCCCATCCCCCCATACCAGCACTTGAGGTGTGCAGGTGGTAAAAAGAACCATTGCAAGTGCCACTCTCAGCCAGCATGGCAGGGCTGGGGCAGCACAAGGGCACTGCCAGGAGGGTGAGAGCAAGAGCAGCACCTGTGCCACACACCTGGTTCAGGAGGAGGCTGCAGTGCATCACTTACCTATTAGCTTTTTCTCTTGGATGAATTTCACATTGGAGAGGACCTCAGTTGACAACTCAATTGCTTGATTGAAGCCATTTTCTCCTCCATATGAAATATCAACTAGTTTGAGCACTTTGGATTGCAACCGCTGAACAAGAGAAGGAGGAGACAGGAAATGGTGAATCCAGCCCAGAGCAGGGCTGTCACACTCCTCACCCTGCCATGGGAGTCACTGCTCTCATTACTGCACTTCACCTGAGGCACCTCTGAATGCACAGTACTGAACCACAGTTTTCAGGCAACAGGACCAGGATCAGGTTTACTGGAGTTCAATTCCAGTAAAACTTCTGCTTTAGATTTGGGAGCACAAAGAATGTGAATGCCAGTTCCAAACCAGGGAGGACAGATTTCTTATCAGCCCTTTTTCAAGAACAGGAGCTCTCAGCTCCTTGCAGGAGGTATCAGGAATGGGAGACTTCTTTGGATACATCACATTTTTAGTTTGGATCAAATCTCTTCAGAGGCCAGAGTTACATTCCTCTGCTACAATGACTGCTTCACCACTGACACTCAGACATGATGTTTGCTCAGAACAGGCCACTCACCTGATCAAACATGTCGGACTGACTGAGCTCAGTTTTGAAGTCGGCCGAGCCAGCGAGGACGAGCCCGGCCACGTTGACCTTGTCCCCGGAGATGAAGAGCTGCACGGCCGTCTCGGCCACCTTGCGCACGTAGTTGTGCCTCTTCTCCATGCGCAGGCGGGCGAAGCGCAGGGCAGACTGACCTCCTCTGCCTGCAGGGAGGGACAGGGCAGCATGGGGGACCCACTGCACGCCAGCAGCATCCTCAGGACACAGCTGGCACGGAATAACCACAGCCGAGGGCAGCTGCAGCCTCCTGAATTCAGTTTGCCATGAGCCGAGGCAAGGGCTGCCATGGAACACTCAGAGAATAGAGGGTTCATTCCCACCAGGAGATTTTTCTCCACAGAGGAAAATATTTCTTTTCTTTCTATAAAGACTCGTAACTCTGAAGAAATTGAACATCTGAGCGCATCTTCTCTCCCTGTACCTTCAAGAGAAGCCATCTCCTTTGTACACTGCTTCAAACGCTGCTGACGCAGCACAGCCCAGCAGTCTCTGCTGCACAGCCTCACCAGAGGCAGTGTTTTTGTTTCATTTTGTCCCATCCCACTCTACAAAGGACAGTGGGCCAGGAGTAACCAGCAGACAATTTGCTGAACTCATCAGTGGCTGGCTACAACACAGCAGCACAGAGTGGAACTCGAATTTTCCTTGCTCTATGAGGCCCCGTGCTTCCCGCAGAGAGCAGCTCGCTGCTCCTCCCTGTGGGGTGCACACAGCACCAGCACATCAAACCATAACGACCCCACTGAGTGGGATTGCTGATTGTGCTATGAATACTTAGTTACAACTGTCCCAAAGCCAAAGAAAGGGTCAAACGCAGCAAGAAATAAAAAGTGCCACTTCTGAGATCAACTGAATATTACTGTGATTCATTAATTCTGACAGAAGGCTCAGACTGGAGGCTTTGCTGTCAGATTCCAAGGGAGCACAAATTTGAGCAGAGCTAAACCCCCACAGGCCAAGTTCCCCTTTCCACCCTCACATCCCAGCCCAGGACAGAGCCAGCCCAGTGTGTTACCGTGCTTCTTTGGAAGATCCACAGTGAATTTGTGCAGCACTTCCCGTGTGTTTCCCTGCAGCGTCCCGAACAGGGCCCCGCTCCCATCTATTACAATGAAGCCAAACTTGCTGTCGTCAGAGAGCAGCGCCGTGAGGGCCTGGAACAGACACAGCCATGAGGGAAGGCCAGGACAGCACAGCCCCAGCAGTCCCAGCTCACAGCTGCTCATGGCTGTATTGTCATTAATAAAGTGGAGAAAAACCGGCACATTCAGGAGCTGTAACTATTCCAGATCACTGCAGAATCCCAGGATTGTTTGGGCTGGAAGAGACCTTAAAGACCTTCCCCTGCCATCCCAGGCTGCTCCAAGCCCCAGTGTCCAGCCTGGCCTTGGGCACTGCCAAGGATCCAGGGGCAGCCCCAGCTGCTCTGGGCACCCTGTGCCAGGGCCTGCCCACCCTCACAGAGAGGTATTCCTTCCATACATAATCCCATCCCATACAACACTGTCAAGAGCACAGAAGAAACTCACGTTTAAATTTGATCACAATTTCCCAGCTTTGCCAGCTCCCCACCTGAGGTCACGGGCAGGTGTGACAGCAAAACTCTGGAGATGGGCTGTGGAGAGTGTGAAGTGAAATGGATCCCACCTGTCTGAGGCTGCCTCACCTCTCTGGCTAGCACAACTGGAGCAGTAATTCTCCTGGCATTCCAACCAGGAAAGCAGAACTTGCTCAGTTCATTGTTGGTTCAGTTTTGTAGTCCAAAGCATTGACACAGCCTCCCTACCACCACTACTGGTCTGCTGCACCTGCTGACTTCAAGTTCCACAGGCAGAATGATGAAATAAATCTACAGTGGCTGTAGCAAATTCAGCCTTACAGAGCACAAGGAACAGCAGCAATAATAGTCCTGTGCATAACTGGCTGTGGAGAAGACAGCCAGAACATTTGCTGCAAAATGAAGTTATCCTTCAATTTTCCTCCCTTTAAAAAAAGCAGCTGACTATTTCTCATAAGGTCATTTAAGTTGCCCAACCAAAGCACAGAGTAGTATCAAGGTTTTTGAGTTCACTTTGCCCAAGCATCCAAACTCTGCACTCCTTTCTCAAGGCAGTCTCTCAGCTGCTGCTCCCTCAGGGGCTGTCTGAGTGGGCAGAAACATCCAGCACACACACACACTCCTGCTCACTTACACATGCCCAAAAAAGCAATAGCCAGAATCCTCTTTCTGGCTGGCAAAACCACATCAGTAGGATGGGGAACTTGTCAAAACTCCAGATTGCTTGAAGTCACCAGTTTAACACTGAAAGTGATGGTGCTGGGTTACTGCACGGGACCTCAAGCTGCCTGCAGGGCTGTCAGCCTGATTACTGGGCTGAACTGAAAGGATAAAACCCATCAGTCATCCTCTTCCAAAATCCACACAACCCAGGATGCAGCTCTCTAGCTTAGAAGAAACAGGGGCTAAGGTTTAATGAAATCTCCTGGCCAAAGTTAATATTCTGTATAAATTCCTCAGCAGTGGGATGAATGAGAGGAGGAAGTGGCATTTTACACTGCAATCTCTTGAACTGGGACCGAGCCAAGCAAAACGTGTGACTGGAATGAATGCTCCAGCCAAGGTATCAGAGTAAGTCATTGTAAATCCTACCCCTCAGACACACATCAGGGCTCACAGCCCCCTGGGGGAGTTATTTCAGTTTCACACAGGCAATAAAAGATCTAGAAGATATCTTATCAGATGCTCTTGCCAGACAGCACATGACTAAAGCTCTGATTTCTTGATTTCCTCTTATTTTCATACAGTAGCAATGATCAGTGATTCCCTGGTCAGCTCTGGCAGCAATTGCACTGTTTGACCTGTCAAGCACCAAGGGACCATTGCCTTTGTTCTGCTCCTTCAGCCTGGACTGAGCTCCCTCTCTGCAGCTGTAGCCCAAAGGTGAAGAGCAGCCCTTCCTCCCCACCTTTCCAGGGAAGCTGTGGGTGCCCGAGCAGCTGCCCCTGCTCTCAGCTCAGGGGTTCAAGGCTCTACAGCCAGAGAGGGGGCAAAGGCAGAGCTCAGAGCTCACAGCCCCCAGCAGGCTGCTCCAGCCCCAGCAGTGCAGGCAATCCCCAGGGCAATAACCCCACAACCCCAGCCAGGGAGAGCACAGAGCCCGTGCAGGGAGGGGCTGGCAGTGATCCCATCATCAGGAGCAGCAATTCCCACAAATTCCCCTCAGGTCACTGCCACTCGTGGTGAGCAGTGCCACACACCAGCACCAGTGGACTTGCAGCTGCTCCTGGGAACAGCCTGCTGGGCACTTCTATATGGAATCAGTGCCCTGAGGCACAGGAGACCAAATGAATCCATCTCCTGCCAGGGCAGGAGGAAACCCAGCACCCTCCCACTGCCCACAGCAGCAGGGACAAACACTTCCCTGGGCATGGCATCCTGGCTCTCTACTGAATTCTCTAATTTCCTTCTTGCTTTCACTCATCTATGGACACAGGGACCCAGCAGAACTCCAGACCTGTGCCTGTGCACAGGTTTTTATTCCTGGGAGATCAAAGGCATGTTGGGATTTCATCCTTTGTGGGGAGACAGAACAGTAGGGATGGACCTCACCTGTACAATAAGCACACCTTTCCCTGCTGTACTCCTGCCCTCTGGAAGCTACTTATGGATCAAATCTCCACAGACCCACAAAGACAAGCAGAACTACATCACTGGAGGGCCTGCCAAGCCCTGTCAGATGGGTCTGACAACAGGCAGTTAAGTCTCAGGCCATACATTTATCATGGGAAACATCAAGGATGTGAGGGGCACTGCAAACATTGAGACCTCTGCACCTGCCAGAGCCAAAATAGTCTCAGAGGCAATACACTGACTGCTGTAATCCACATTTCTTTCAAAATGCCTCAAACCATTCATTTAACTTAATTAGATGTTGGATAAAAATAATCCCACTTCCCCCCAGACAGATTAGGCACATGCCAGTTCTCCATCAAGGCTCTCAGTTAACACATCTGATAGCAAGACTGGCAACACTGATATTATCTTGGCAGTATTTTAAAGCCTGACTTGGAATAGTATCTATGGGCCTCTGTGGTTAAGAAAAAACCCAGCCTTCCTCCAGTTACAGAGAGGAGCTCCTGTCTGTGGGTTACACAGACTCAGGGGTGGGAGGAGCTGGGCAGTCCCTCAGCTCCTTCCAGCGGGCATTCCTCATCTCTGGCAGTCCCAAGCCATCCAGAGCCCTCCCCAGGGCATGTTCCTGCTGTTCTTGTGGCTCAAGCACAGCAAGGCTGTGCCCAGACCTTGGCTCCTGCCATGGGGGAGTCCTTACCTCCGTGTGGAATTTGTTGTCACACAAATACAACGACGTATTGATTGGTTTGAAAGGTTCAAAGTCAATGTTGACTTTCTTCTCTTTTCCTTCTTCTGTCACAATTGTTCCACAGTAAACAACCAGACCATTTGGAGGTACTACAAACAACACAATGCAGGTTTAGATCACTAAGGAATGTGACAAGCTGAACTCATCAAAAACTGACTGCCAGCGCCCCTTGAGACTCATAGCAGAATGAAATTCAAGATCCCAAACTTTTCATTTTCCCTTTTCCCCACCTCATTCCCACCCAGGTCTCTACAATGGGAAACAAACTCATTTAGTGCACCTGTAGCAGACATGCAGCCTCTTAAAGCCATGAGTTTGCAAGCTCACACCCCCCAGAGAAAGGCTGAGCAGCCCCTGAAGCTCTGCTGGTCCCCATACAGGGATTTGCAGAGTGCCCATCCCAGGGAAGGCCACAGGCCAGGGCAAAAACAGTAACAATGAACTCTCCCAGGCTCATCTGAGATGGCCTGGGTCTGTTCCCCCCAGAATGATGGCAGCTGCTCAATGCCATGCTTAAGGCACACAGAAGTTTCTGCTTGACAGAAAATTACTACTTTAACACAAATGAACTATTGCAGAATATCCAGCTCTTAAGCCTGGCCAAGTTTAGCACAGTCATCACTAACAGAATCATGACCCCACTCCTTTAAGACAAGGACCACCTTACTACTCTAGTCCCAAAGTCCACCCCTGAAGTAGCCATCCAAGGGCAACATACCTGGAATATCAGTGCAAAACAGCAGCACAGGCCAACAGATTTGATTAGCAGAAAACTGCATAGTGCAGGAACTTAAGGCTGCTTCCAAGAAAGGGAAGTGTGCCAGCATCCATACAAGCTAGAAGTTACCTTTGTTATAGAGTTTCAGTCTTTGCTGTACAGATGTAATGGCTCCCAGTACTGAAAGGCGATT
The DNA here is from genome assembly GCF_051311805.1 of Agelaius phoeniceus. Lineage (NCBI taxonomy): Eukaryota > Metazoa > Chordata > Aves > Passeriformes > Icteridae > Agelaius > Agelaius phoeniceus. The sequence continues at coordinate 17,992,593 of NC_135279.1, read as the reverse complement.
CACTCTGGACTTTATGTTGGAGGCAGTGCCAAACTCGTCCGCTAACATTTTTGCCACTCGCGAGATCTGGTCTTTGGGGGGAATGATCAACGAGATCATGCTGGTACCATTGCTGGGGAGGGAAAAAAGGGATGTGAGCAGGCAGCAAAGCAACAAGCACCCTCACACCATAGCCCATGAACACAGTTCTCTCCTCCCTCCCCCAAGGACGCTTCTTCACCGTCACTGGTGTAATTCCCCTTCTGCTGGACAACAATGGGAGAGGAAAGAAAACAAAACCAAAACAGGCTCTTCTTCAGTGCTCAGCCTCTACCAAGCAAGTCCTCCAAAAGCTGCTTTTTCACTCTAGGGCACTACATGGGAAGAAAGAACACATGTGCAGACCAAGGGCTGCACAGACCAGGGGCTGTGAGCAGAAGGAATGGAAGCAGCTCCCAGCAGAGATTATTTAAAACAATGCAGCCACATACTTCATGGACATCTTAGAGCCCATTTAATTTGTTCTCAGACAGCTGGAGCACTAAGCAGCCCAAGTGCTTTCTTAACTCGTTGTTTTCCTCAGATTAATACAGAAAACTGAACTGGAAGGATCCCTTTGTCACAGTGAGTATTTTCTGCTTTCCCACTATCACTTTTCTCCCCAGAGCAGCTCATCAGCCCTGGCAGCTGCTTTAACTGAACTGTGCTAAGCACACACTGCTGCTTCACCAGCACCAACCCCAGGCACAGAGTCAGAAGATAACACCCCACAAATCACAGGACAGGCTTAAATTAAAGGAAAATAAGTTTGATATTCATTTTTCCTAGGGCTTTGGGGTGGGTCTTGCAGAAATCTTAATCCCCAAAGCTGCCTTGTGGTTTAAATCCACCCAAAGCCAAAAGGAAAATTGGGGAAGCTCCCATCTGCCTTCCAGCAGGTACCTCCCATTTGCCATTGAAGTATCCCAGATGTCTGAAGTGCTGCCTCTGCATTGTCTCAGATTTAACCCAGACCTCATGCTTCCCATTAGAGTAATGGCATAAAAATCAAATCCCTCATCGTATCCTCCAGTTCTCTCAAGGGCAAACCAGCTAAGCTCTGTGAAAAAGCCTTTTCTCAGGATTCTGAGTCAGAGCACCAACAAAGTGCTTTTCAGACATCAGACTCCAGGGTTTTGCTCTTTTACATTTCTTATGGAAGGAGCCTACCCCAGCCCCTGCTCGCTGCTGTTTCAGGCTGTCACATACCAGTGTCCTGCTGAAGTGTTTGGGCTACAGAGGCAGCAGGGAAGTGCTTTAAAAAGCATCACTTCATTAGCTTCTTTACACAAGTTGTACAGCCCTCTCCCAAAGATCCTCAATCCAGGCCAAGTTGAAATGGAGGCTGGTAGGTCAAATAAGTCCTTGACCTTAAAGACAACTAATTGGTTTTAATATCTGAGCTCCCCATACACACCAGTGGAAGTCACAAAGCCACTCTGGCCTGTGTTATTCCCAGGAGGAGCTCTGAGCCATGCTGGCAGCTCTCAGGCTTCCAGGTCACCCCAGCCAAGAATACTCCACAGCCCAGTCAATTAAAGCAGTTCCCCACCCAGTGAATGGCACCAGCCTTGGGGACAGATAATGGCTATCATTCCCAGCAGGCTCCTTTGAGCAAGAGGCTGATCAGAACTAAAGCAACTCTTCCCCACTTCTGTGCAAGTAGCACTCCTGAGTTATCTTCTCCTCTCAAAGAAGAAAGTCTTACAACTTCCCAGAGATTAGAAAGCTCTGCCCATCACACCTAACTTCCTGCATCCCCTAGGGGCATCCCAGTGGGGCAGGTGGGAGTGGGACTGTTACACCCCTTGGGCACTCCATGGCTCTCCTGCTAGGAAGAGATTACATACAATTTTTCCTGAATTGAGGAGAGAGGGGAAAGAGCAGGGAGCAAGTCCTGTCACAAGCTGTCTGGAAGAAGAGCCCAATGTCCCCACCTATAAACCCCTTGCAGGAATTTGCAGAGAGCAATAAGGCCCCCCCTTGAGCCTCCTTTTCTCCAAGCTGAGCCCCTCCAGATCCCTCAGCTGTTCCTCACAGGACTGACTCTCCAGATGCTTCCCCAGCTTTGTGAACAATACGGAGGAAGGCTGGGTGTGCACTCCCAAGAGCAATTCCTCAGTAAAAAGTCATTTGAAAGGCTCCCTTCAGTTTTCAAATGCAAGCCACCCCCCCTCAGACGCCAGCCCCGGGCCTTGTGCTGTGTGCCAGTGCCCCAGAGACACTGGTGCCAGCACAGAGCACCCACTGGATCCTACACACAGCTTGGGGACAGATACTCATCCACCAGGCAGGGTCACAGCACTGCTCCTCAGGGATATCCCACCCGAGGTAACAGAGTGGCCTTCACAAGCCTTGGTGATTCATTACTGCAAACAAACAAATTTAAAGGGTCTCAGAGGATGCACTCCCCTCATTTAAATCTCCAACTAGTTCAACACAGCACAGTACTGTGCCTGGGCCAATCCTTCAGCAAATTCCAGTCTGGATTTGTATCCAAAAGCACCTTCCACTACCAACATCAAGTGCACTTCTCAGGTTTGGCATGCTTCACCACTATTTACACAGTCAGAGCTATTTCAGGCTCTAACCAATTCCTGAAGAATCCAGCAAAACAGCTGGCATGCAGCTTGCCACAGGAGCAACCTCCCAGGCTGCTGGAAGCCTGGAGCACAAGGAACCAGCCAGCTTGTCACCATGTCCCCATGCACCCAGCACTCCAAGGGATCACTAAACAAGCAAACAACCAAAGACTGAGACCAGCAAGACACCACTGAAGCAGATGGGCACCAGCACTCACGGTGGCTGCAGAACTCCCTCACACGCTGCCAACACCTCGTTACCCGACCATGCAAGAGCAGCTTTCCTCTTTCAAAGCAAGCTTGTACCTGTCTGTGACCCTAATGCAGTATGGCAGGGTCTAAAAAACCCTGTGGTGCATCTACTAAACCCACCCCAAGGAGACAAAATGCAGCAAAGAGTTTCTAAGAAAGCTGCTGTTCAAAAACACTCAGAAAAAAATAGGTTATTCTGCAGAATAAGGTAATTTCCAAGTCTGCTCTGGGTCTTTGTAGCCTCAAAAAAATAAAAGGTTTTCTGCAAATCCCACCCTGTCCCCTCCGGAGCTGAGGGCTCCAGAGAACACTTACCTGGGAATGAGGTAAGGAATTTCCCCATAACCATCCTAAGGCCTCCCAAAAGGGGGCACAGCTGCACCACACACCTGCTATGGGACACAACCAAGTGATCTAGTGAGATCAGAGGCACTGCTCACACTGGCAGCTCGGGGTCAGAGGTGCCAGGAGCTGGGTCTGCCCTGCATCCCCCACAGCATTCCTGAAGGAAGCATGGACCCCATGCCAGGCTATATCCCGATTTCACAGCACTGCTGAGGTTTCCCCTGCTCAGCACACCCAAGTTCCACCAGAAAAGCTGGGAGCTGATGCTTTTGGACCAAGCCAAGCCAGGGGCTTGCTGAGCTCCAGGCAGTTGCTGTCCCTGTTCTGGCCAAAGAGCTGCCAGTGCCATCCAAGGGCGGGATGCTCGAGATGTTTGTGATGGAGGGAAGCAGCACCCCAGCCCACAGGCCAGCACCACAAGTGCCACTGCTCAGGGGACAGGGGCAGAGGAAACAATCAGGAGCATGAGGGGCACCAGCCCACACATTCCAAAGAACCAAGGAAGCAGTTCTGCCAGCTCTGGAGAGGCAGAAGGCCCGCACTGTCTGCACTGCTCATGGTGCCAGCCCTGCCAGGAACGGGCAGTTAGCTCAGATTTAGCAGCACCTGCCGTGAGCAGCATTAGGTATCTCCAGGAGAGAGGACAAGGATCAAAGCTCCAACTTTCCCACACCATAGCAGGTGAGCTCTAGCTTTCTCCCACAGTGTGCTGGAGGCCTGTTTGAGGAAAGAGGAGAAGGAAAAACAAGCACATTTCTCTCTTGGGAGACAGCAAGTTCCTCAGAAAATCAAGGCTTGTGGATAGGACAGCCTTTCTGTTATTAAAACTCCGATGTTGCTACAGTTGGAATTTCAGACAACTGTGCCACCAAACAGCTTTCCCAGACACACAGAGAGACCTCAGAGCAACTGCTGACAAGTGATCACAGCGAGTGGCCGTGTGGGCAGCGCTGAATCACCACCAACCCAGTCCCCAGAGCTGCAGGGGAGCTGTGCCACTCCTGCAAGCAGCTGCTGTGGCACCCAAGCAGCTCCTGCCAGGAGAGGAGGGATGGCCCAGGAGCCCTCCCTGCTGTGTGTGCAGGCCAGGAGCACGGCTGGGTCCCTTCCAGGAGCAGGAATGGCCCAGAGGATGCTGGCACCAGCTGGGTCCCTGCTCCCTGCCCACGCCACGCTCAGTACAAGCAGTGGGGCCCTCTGTGGATGTGCTCTGTGCTCCAGCACGAGGGAGGCACCAGAGCAGGAGCCAAGAGCACAAAGCAGGCACTGCACCCTCCTGGGATGGGCTGCCACATGCACCCGGGGCTGCTTTCCATGACAGCTGCCAGAGGGGCCTCCTGCTCTGGGTGGCCATCTCCACCTGCAGGGCTTTGTCACCATGTTCCTACCATCCTGCCACCAGAAGGAACAGCTGAGCAGATCCTTAGACCTTCAGTTTTCAGCTGGCACTAGACAGCAATGTAGTGGTTTTCCAAAAGGCTCCTACCACCTTACACAGTGCTGTGCCACTGAAATGGGTCGTGCAGTGCCACACCCCAAACCAGCAGCAGCCAGCACAGCTCCCCTCCAGCAGGCAGACAACCACAGCACTCTGAGGAGGAGCAGTCAATCAACCTGGCTCCTGCAATTTGGGCTATGAGCTGGCACGGGAGAGCATTAATTTCACAGCCTGCTATATAAATAGCAGTGACTGGCCTGCCCTGTGCTATCAGAGAAGACCTGACAAACAGCAGCTGAGCTGTAGCTGTTCCACAGTGAAACATTTCACACTAACAGCACACTGTGGAATGTGGGATACAGAGGCAAGGGAGGGCAGTCATTCCCTAGGACTCAAAATGGGCTTATTTTTACAGGGCACAGCTTCATGAGCATCCTGCTCTCCCCAGGAACCAAGGGCAGCACCAGGCCTGTGTGTGACTGCCAGAGACTGGCAGGAGCACAGAGCCAGCAGCTCCCAGATAATCTGATCCCAACCACATTCCACAGCCAGGAAGCTTTCTATGAAACAACTGTTGCCACACACTGCTCCAAGCCATGGTACCTTCCCCAGGTAACCTCTGCTGCTCTCCATCCAGGACTGTGCATCAACATATCCCAAGGAGCCCAAGATGCCTGGACAGCCAAGGCTACCCAAGTTATGTGGTGGCTAAAGCAGTTCCACGTGCAGCCAGCTGCAAGGCAGATGCCAGCAATATCACTGCAATCCAAGGCAGATGCCAGCAATATCACGGCAATCCAAGGCAGAACTCCATCAGGCACATCCCAGAGGTGCCAAAGAGCTGCTCCTGAACCAACACCCACAGTGCTGCAGGCACGTGGCACTTCAGTGAAGGACTACATTCAGGGCACACAAAATCAGTGATGTGAAGAAAGAATATTTGAGGGTTTTTCATGCTGTACCTGAGCAGAGATGTTGAATGGAGTGCTATAAAAAGGAAGTGTCCTTTGGTACAGGCAAGTACAAAATTGCTGGTTTGGGTTCCCTTACAACACCCAGGCCATCAGACACTCCCCACTCATCCTGCCCTGAGTGCAAGAGCACTGAGCTTGCCAGAGGGAAGTGCTACACACACTCCTGAAACTTATGAATTATGGCTGTGAAACAAACAGGTCACAGCTGCACCCATTAAAGACTTAATGTCTTTTAATAAGACAAAGCCTTCATCAAACAGAGTGGATCAAGTCCACTTGAGATGCCAAATCTGGAGAGACAACAGCAGATGAAAGAGCTGCACAACTTTTCCTGGAAAACCTGCTAGGAAAGAGCAGGGAATCTCCAGAGTCCAGGATCCCTCAGAGGCCACATCACCTGGAAGCCAAAGACTGCACAGTCTGTAAGATATCAGTTGAATGCTCTGCAATAAACCCAGCAAACACCCTCAGCCTAACTGCTGCTTGGAGGCACCAGGGTTTTGTGATGCCTCCACCAGAAGCAGATGAACTCCCCCTCCCTGCTCAGCCCATGGGCTCCGAGCACATGGAGCAGGACACAAGCACTGCACAGACACCCAGCCAGAGCACACAGCACTGGGGAGCTCAGTGGGACCCACCACAACCCCTCTGAGGTTTAATGTGGAGCTGAGCCAAAAGCCATGCAGAACTTTGTACAGCACAATTTCAGCAGGAACCTCACAATCCCCCAGAGGCATCCTGCATTTCACCCCAGCGTGCAGCAGAGCTCTGGATCATCTCCTAAAAGGCAACATGAATACAAGTCATTCCTCAAAGGCTTCCATGTCATCCAAAGAAGGGTTTGAAGGTATGGAAGGGACCAGTTCCCAAGCAAAAGTAAGGCAGAGTTCACCTCTCTGGATCCACTGACACCTCAGAAGCAGAGAAAAAGGACAAGATGGGGGCAGGGTGGGTATGAGGAGAGGATTTGCAGAGTCAGGAGACCAAGTAATTAATTCTTCAGGAATCCTTTTCAGCATAAGCATGTATTGGAGAAACTGAGCCCCACCCCCCCCTCCACTGAACTGAAGAAACACCCCAGACACTGAATTCTTCCATCAGCCTCTGAATGCCACCTCTCCCCTGGACAAAGGAAAACCACTTAACTGCACAGCATGAGACCATGCAGCTATTCCACCATGGCTCACACAATGCCAGGCTCTCCTGCTGTAGTCCTGCTCCAAAGCCCACAACAGGAATCCTATACATCATTCTCCTCTAATGCTGGCAGACTGGATAGAAAAAGCACTTCATGTAACCAGAACCAGCTTGAAGCAGACACTCACACTGGCCTGGAAAGGTATCCTGCCCTCCTACCCTCACCCACCACCTTTTCAGAGACGAAAGGCCTCCAGATGCCAACCAGGCTCTGAGTGCCAGTCAAGGAGAAAAGCACCCAGCCAGAACCCACCCTGGAAAACACAAGTGAGCCTCATTTCCTCAGTGCACGTCTGGCTCCAGCAGCCAGGGAAAGCTTCCCACAGGGAGGCAGCAAATGGCTGCACAGCAAAGGAGCAGAGCAAGCCTGGCCACAGCCTGAGCAAGGGTCAGGTGAGGCAGTGCTGCCCCCTGAGCCGCCGCCTGCCAGGAGCTGCCTCCTGAGCCCAGCCTCCCTCACTGCCAGGACACAGAGGAGGTGAGACAAGAATCAGGTCACGGACTCCTGCTCCTGCACACAGCACAGCCTGGCAGCTCTCCTGTGGCTGAGGCTGCACAGGTAGCAGGTGATAGCGAGCCCTTGGCCCCTGGGCCACCACACACCAGCTGCCAGAGGGACATGTCAGCAGCTCTGTCCCCAGAGCCAGACTGGGGCTGGCTCTGATACTGCTGCTCAGGCCACTGCCAGCACCCCCGTCCCTGCAGCTCCAGGAGCAGATCCCAATTTCATCCCAAGCACTGAATCAACACAAGTGCATCCTGCACACCCCTTGGAGAAGGTGAATCAATGCCTCTCCAAAATCCTTGGATCAAAGGCAACACACCACAAAACATAATTGCACAGGCATGTTTTGAATAGGCCTTATTGGCTGCATCTGACCTCATGCAGAAAGCCCGGATGCCCAATTACTGGGAAGTGGAACAGACATTTCTGCACTTCAGACATTTGTGACTCACTGGGAGGCTCAGTTTTGCCACAGCTCCCCTGCTCTCCCTCCTCCTTCTCCAATTATTAATGCTCCAAGTTTAAAAGACTTGTTGCATTATGCTAATGGGCCATTTGGGTACAAGATGTCCACTGAGGGACTGAAACAAATCCAGATTTGCTTATTAAGATGCTAATGCCCCAGAGCTACATGGGAATAGGTGGCTAACAGGAGGGAAAAGAAATCCAGTTGCCACAAAGCCAAAAAAGTCTGTCCTCTTTTGAGGTGCTTGTTCCCATCTCCTACCACGTCATTCCTCAGGGGCTCATTCATTAGCTCGATGTGAATGATGATCTGTGCATGAATCACACTGCTCACTAATGATTCACACAGTTGTAAAAGAGGTACCAGGCTGCTGAACAGCCACAGGCTGTCAGACACTCGCTGGAGTTCTGATCTGGAGCCACTTTTCCAGCTCAGGTCCTCCTCAGCCACCTGCTAGTGAGCTCTCTCCAAACAGCACTTCCTAATTGTCACTGCACTACAAAAGGAACAGGTACAGCAGGCAGGTGAGAGCCCAGAAAATGTTTTACAACCATTAGACTGAGGCAACCAGCAGGATGTCAACAACCCTTTGGACATTGTCCCTGGCTTCAGCTTCCCTGGCTCCTCTTCTGACCTGGCACAGCTTTCTCAGACCTCCCACCCTGAGCACCACTGAAACACGAGACACTGCTTAGTCCTGAGAGGTCTGATCAGTCCTGCCTATAAGAAATCCACATGCAGCTTCTACCCCAGCACTGTGGACACTGGCAGCCTGAAGAGGTCCAACAGAGCAGGGAAATGGTGTGGAAGCAGCTGCTGTTCATCCCACGTGGTTTCCTGCCACAGTGCCCTCAGCTCTCCCTTCTGCTCTGGACTGTTTCTATTCCAGCCTCTCTGCAAACACCTCCTCCCTCTCCTCACACAGCAGAAGCAAAGGCACTATTAGCATCATAGCCTCTGCCTCTCACAGAAACATGACCTCCTTTAGGAACTCCCCCTGCCATAGGCAGGATGAGAAAGCACAGCTTGGAGGAAGCAATCTGCCTTGGGTAGGAACTTAAACCACAACCTCTTCCCTGAACACGCCACACTAAGGTCAGATCACCAAGTCAAAGCAGAAAACTCACTGTCAGTAAGGCTCAATTCCTGCACACCCACCTGCTCCTCCAGCCCTTGTCCCACCCGTGCCTCACATTTCCCAGTGTGACAGCCCAGCTCAATTCCAGCTGGAGCAGGACCTTTCTGCAAGAGAGGGCCACTGGAGACACCAGCTCACAGGAGAGATCCTCAAGCCTCTCCCATGACTGGCACTGGCACAACATAACAGAGCTGCAACCTAAATACCACAGCACGAGTTGGAAAGCCAAGGACCACCTTGGTGTGGCTCTGCCCTTCCCAGATGCCCTGGCTCACCCAGGCCTGGGGCAAGGCCTCCATCATAACCCCCATCCTAAGGTGAAAGCTGCAGAAACAGCTCCTGTATCAACAGTTAAACTGCCCCAGAGCTCAGGCCTGAGGCACAACCACAACAACAAACAGATCCTGATAAAGAAGGCAGGGAGAGAGATCTGCTGCCAGGCTGGGAGCAGGGGAGGGAGCCCCTGGACTGACACATCTCTGGCAGTCAGGCAGACACTAGTCAGTGCTGACAGATCTCACCAAATGCTCCTCCTGGTGTGTGACACCCCCTGAGCCAAGAGAGCTGCTCTGGTACCTGCCTGGGCATGGTGGTGGTGTCACCCTAAATCTGCTGTGCTGTGTCTTGTATGGAGCAGGAGAATCCACGCTGGAGTTAACCCAGCTACAATACTGTCCCATAGTTATCCCAGCACAATTCCACCTTCAGCACCACCAGCAGAATAATCCACTCACAGGAGAGTGTTGCAGGAGCTCTGCCTAGTCTAGGTGAGAAATACAGCTCACTCAGGCAGCACGAGAGAATGCCAGCACCATGGCTTCCCAGGACTTTGTTCAAAAGAAACTGGGAACAAGGCAAGGCAGTACAGGAGATAGCTGTCACTGACCCCTGTGATCCCCTGACTGCCTCCAGCAGTGGAGCTGCTGCAGCTCTGCCCACAGTGCTGTTAACTCACAGCCAGGTGGGCTCTCAAGCCACTTCTGGAAAAGGCCCACCATCCTCACAGTGGAACAGGTTAAGACTGCCTTATCCCCCAGAAGCATCAGGCTGTCCAAGCCATCTTAGCCCTGCCAAGCTGCCTGCTCCCAGAGCAGCACCATCCCAGCATATCCCAGAACAAGGTGTTGAGAAGTCCAGCCTCCTGGTCCTGTTCCACAAGGCTGGGAAACAGCAGCAGCTTGAACCTAATTCCAAGATTGGACTTTCCCATCAGGACCAGCAAGACTCCAGACAGACTGCAAGAGAACCCATCTGCAAATGATGTGGGCAAATCTTTTCTGTCTAAGCAACAGGTGAGTTTGTTCACCCTCTAGCAGAACTATATTCCATTTTCCAGGATCTCAAGCAGAACTTTGTCTCTCTTTGCAGAAGAGAAAGGCCCCTGTCCTTCATGGTGACTTTGTTTCTCTCCTTTTCTGCTTCTCCCATATAGCAGATGGAAATCTCAACATGGCAGAATCCAAACCCAGGCAGGAACTGCAACACTTTGCTTTCCTCCCAAGACTCTGGAGACACCAAGATGTCCCCTTCTCTTGCCATTTCTCCCTCCTCCAGCTTTGAAACATTTCTTCCAGTTACAACCAGAATAAGTTACTTGTTCAGACTTTGTTTCTGCATTTGCCCTGTTTGACCCACCTTCCAGAGCACATCATTTGGAAAATGTTCTTCCCCACACCAGCCTCAGTTGTGTTTGCACTCAGTGCCTTCAGTGACACCTCAATCTTCACCTCCTCTTTTCCTGTTCCAGTAAAATAACCAACAAGGGCTTCTGCCCCCAACAGAGCAAGCTCAGGACAGGGGAGATGTCTCCAGAGAGCACGTTCCTCAAAGTTTTCCCATTGTAAGGGAGCTCCACACCCTGCACTCTCACCTGGGGTCTGGAAGCCTGGGAGGTGTCAGTACCATCTGCAAGCAGAGATGTTTGCAGAGGAAAGCATTTCTAAGATATGGAGAAGTTTCCAAACATGATTCCAATGTGACATCTCAGGTCCTCTCCCAGCAAAGAGACTGCTTGTTGTTGCTGATACTTGATTTTGCCAAGCATTTACAGCTTAGATTAGCAGAAAACCCTGCCCATAGCCCAGCTAACTATTCAAAACTGCACAGACCAAAGGAACAAAGAGGGATTGTCAATTTAGCACTGACACTGAAAAACTGCATGAAGCAACAGCAGAAAAGCCCCGAGAGAGGAGAAGAAAGGAAAACACAGTGGCTAATGCTGCTTCTACTTGGGCTGCAGCAGCCCCACAGAGAAAGACACAGCTGCAGTTTCTGGGGGGCCCAGTGTTTCTCCAAATCTATTCTACAAAACTGAACTGTGTACTGAAAGCAAAATGAATCCCTCAGTAGGGGAGAAGTAGAGATGTTGGATCTAAGTCTGAGCACTTCAAGCTCTCAGAGATGCATGACAAGGTTAAACTTCTGACAAGGCCACAACTGCCCTATCAGGAGCCTTTTACTCCCATCTTCTTCTGGCCACAAAGGTTAATTGCCTGCAGTGCTGAACTGGTCCCTCTGCTCCTCCTCACACCCTGTGAGAGCCCAGCTACCCCCCTCCACCTCACCAAATCAGAAACACCAACTCAGCCACTCTGTACAGGATCACACAGTTTGTAACTCAGCTTTGGAGAGCTGGAAGGAGATAACTTCTGGTTTAGGAAGCAAGACACAGATAACAGCTCCTTCTAGTCCCTGTCAGCAGAGACAGGGCTTTGAGGTGGGGTTAGGGAGTTCAAAATTATTTTTCATTGTTTTGAACTGACAGATTCTTTCCATAGAGATCAGTGAGAAAGCCAGATTTCCTTAGCAGGGCTGGGAAAACAACACAGGGCATTCCCACTAGGATGTTACCTCCAGGTATGAGAGGCAGACCTATCCCTGCTGGCCTCCAGCTGATCAGCTTCTGGGAAAGCTGAGGTTTTAATCTTTCCCCTGGGTGCTGTGACCAAGCACTGCCCCTTTCCTCATCAATCCCATAAAGGCACTTCCTCGCCCTCCTGCTCACTTGACTTTTGTTAACACCCTGCAGACTCCACTGAGATTTTACCACATGAGCTGGATCAGAGCAGAGGTGCCCCAACCACCACATGCCAAGGGAATGTCTAACTCCAGCTTCCTCCATTTCCCGTCCTTTGATCCCCTGCAGGAACAGCCAGCACACGAAACTGGGACACTGCTGCTGGGTCACTAATGGAGCACATGAGTAAGGGAAGGTGGGGACGCCTTCCCAGCAAGGCCCTGGCCCTCCACATCACCCTGCTGGAAGGCTTTGCCCTCTAACCCACCCCAGAACAGGTCTTCCTACTGCACAGGAAGAGGAAGTGACTCTTCCAAAGGCCGGAAAAGCCTGTTCCACTGCCCCACACCTCCTGTGCCGGGGAGCCTGAGCCTGCTGGGGGCTGAGGCTGCAGCACCTCTTCTCCTCACTGCACCCAAACCAGGATAATTTGGGCTAGGCCTCCCTGGAAGACACCAAATCAGCATCACCTTGCTCAGATTAGACTTGCTGGCACCAGTACCGCCTTCCTCAGGAGCTGCTTTAGCAGCTGGCAGAGATTAAATTAAGGGACAGCAGCATCACCACCTCCAGGAGATGTGCTGGATCCAGGGGGCACAGCTAAACCTCCTACACAGATCTGACTGTGCCTGTGGCACCTCTACTGCACAGCAGAGCTGTTCCAGGGATCACTGGAAGAGGGAAGACAGGGCAGACACCTGGGCTGTGGCCCCAGGAAGCTGACACCACAAGAGACACCTGCCCTTCAGCCTCCCAGGAGCATTCCAACAGCTGCTGGGACCTTCTCTGCAGCACTCACCTATCCCAAACAACACAAGAGCTGACACTGAAATGGGCACAGCTCGAACCAGGGAGAGACAAAACTCCAACTCCACATTTCCAAAACCCACCCAGGCTCCCTAAGAGCTCTTGCACAAAGCTCCAGCGGATGCCTGGAGCTTCCTGAGCCCTTTCAGCTTCCCAGGACCCCTGTGAGCACAGCCCGTGCTGCCCACACCACGCACAGGCCCAGCCCAGTGATCAGCTGGGGCAGCCAAAGTCCAGTGTGCCACAGGGAAGGGCAGCCCAGGCTCCCCACTCCCTTCTCCCCCCCACCACCCCTGCACAGCTGCATCATGAGTCAGAGTAAAACACATTCAGGACGACCTGTGACTTGGGATCCCCTCCTGCCTGGGTTAGTTTTCAGCTGAACGACTGCACAGAGCAAGCACCAGCACTAAGGACATGGCAAGACAGCAGCTCAGCCTCTGCCAGCTGGCCCCAGGCTTTTGGGGTGGCCCCAGAACGATGCCAGTGCTGCCCCAGCTACAGCAACACCTGTTCAGGTGAGCCTGTGGAAACTGGAGCCACAAGGGTGGCTAAGGAGTGACCCCTCATTTTTATTTTACCAGGCTGTCTGCCGAGACACACTTTCTTTGCTATTTTACAGCCCCAGAACCTTGAAGTCTTGCAATTCCTCAGGCCCAAGAGGGTTCCCAAACGATGGAACCAGCCACTGCCAAGCTGCCCCCTCAAACAGGCACTTCTGGCATGGGGCAGGCTGCAGGAACAGATATTCTGGGGGGACAAAAAAGATTAAAGTGCAAGGATTAAAGGGGGATTAGAGACTTTAAATTTCCCACTGTCCAAACTTTGGAAGAGCTTACTTTCAGGGAAATGGAGCTGAGCACCTCTGCTGGGAGTGGAAGGGTTGAGAAAGATCAAACAACTGTCGGTAAGGAAAGCACTGAGTAAGTGCTGCCTCAGCCCCTGCCTCCCGGCCCTTACCCCGCCGCCCTCCCCGGCCCAGCCGGTCCCTTGGGAGCGGCCCAAGGCTGCACGGGGGACAGCGGAGCGTCTCCTCCGGCTGGAATCCGCCTTTCGCCGGTGCCAGCTGGCACGGGGCAGCCGGACGGGCCGGGCACCGGGGACACGCACCTGTGCCACCCCCGCCGGGGCCGGGGGGAACCGCCCCGCCCGGGGCCGGGTGCGGGAGCAGCTACGGGGCCGCGCCGGGGCCGGCGGAGCCCCGGGCAGCCGCGGCCCTTTTCCCTTTTCCCGTGCGGGAAGCGCGGCCACGCTTCCACTCGGCCCTGCCCTCCCGACCCCGGCCCGCCCTCCCCGCCGCCCCCCCGGGCCCGAGCGGCCGCCGGGTCCCACGCGGCCGCACAAAAGGGCCCCGGGGCCGGGCAGGGGCGGCCGGGCCGGGGCTGCGCCTCCCGTCCCCCCGCGCCGGGCGGGCCCGGGCAGCGCCCCGGCCGCGGCCCCGCTCCAGCCGGGACACCCGGAGCTCCGGGGCGGCGGCCCCGCGGGCCCGGCGCTCACCCGCGGGCCGCCTCCAGGCTCTTGATGAGCTTCTTGATCTTCCAGATCTCCACGTTGCGGTCGGCAGCGCTGGGATCGTCCGCCATCTTCTCCCTCCTCCTCCTCCTCCTCCTCCTCCTCCTCCTCCCGCGGCGGCAGGCGCTGCGGCGGGCGCGGCGGCGCGGGGCGGGCGGGCGGTGCGGAGCGGGGCGCTGGGGCCGGGTGTGTCCCGGGCGGTGCCGGTGCCGGTCGGGCCCCGCCGCTCGGTGCCCGCTCCCCCCGGCGCGCGGCGCTGACGTCGCACGCGGTGCTCGCGCTCCCCCGCGCCGCGCACCATGTGTTGCAATCGCCTCACATGGGGGCCCTTGACGTCACTTCCGGGGGGAGCCGGCAGCGGGGCGCCGCGCCATTGGCCGACGCCCCTCCCCGAGCGCGCGCGAGGCATTGTGGGGCGTGTAGTCCGGAGACCGCCTGGCGGGGCGGGAGCGCGCGCGCGCGTCTCGCGAGAACTGCGCAGAAAGGCCCGCGCGCGCTTAAAGGGCCCGTGAGGGGCGGCGGGGCCGGGGCGGGGCCCGCACTGAGCGGGGACTGAGGGGGACACGGCGCGGGAATAGCCCCAGGGACGGACACTCCACAGCCTCCCTGCACCATCTCCTCACGGCCGCGCACGCCGCCCCCGGGGGAATCGGCCACCCCTGGGGGCTTTGTGTCACCGGAGAGCTCGCACTGACCCCCCCCCCCCCCGCCTCCAAGTCACGGACGGCCAAGTTCATCAATGCCCGCAAGGGAGAGGCCTCCGGGCTATGGCCCCCAGGCAGTGCCCAGCCCGTCTCACTGTCCCCTCATCCAGCGCACAGTGCCCGGCTCTGCCCAAAAGGATTCCAGCAGGGGAAAGGGCAGAACCTCGCTGAAGCCCGGAGAGGAAACGGCCTCTGCTGTGCACTCACCCATGCAGGGGCTGCTCCACTGTGGGAGGCAAGCACACGGGTCAGACACAACTTCCCTTTAATGACCCCACACTGACAATTCCTGACGATTCCACACATGCTGGCCCACCTCTGTCCCCTCTGGTGGAAACTGTCTTGAGTGCCAGAACAAAACCATCCTTTCCTTCCACTAATACTTGAGCTGGCAGGACAGAGCAGCTGCAAATGTGGGTTCTTTTCCAGTTCAAGCGACACAGAGTAAGAGATGGGGGAAAAGGAGACACAGCTACATTTATGCACCTCCCTGCAAGGCCGGGCTGCTGGAAGCACAGTGGGCAAGTGCTGCTCCAGCCTGCAGCCTGTTTTGTAAGGGTAAGCCCAAGCACAAGGTGCCTGACGGGGAAGTCCCATTGCTACTGCAGTCACAGGACCTGGGGCACCTCGTGAGAGCAGCACTGACACGCTCAGAAGAGCCCAGCCTCAACCTGACACCAGAAACCTCCTTTCTGCCTGTGAATGAAGCACAAATTCAGAAAGTTACAGCTGCCTGGCTGTTCCCTCTGCAGCTGTCACAGGCAGTAAAGTGCTTGTGTTCTCCATCAAAGGCCAGGAGACCAGGAACTCCATGTTGGACACTTTTCTGCTTTTATTTTAAAAAAATCCAGAATGGATCCAGTAACAGTTTTATTATCAAGGAAATTGTTTTACCATAAGCAGAGAACAGACACAGGATGGAGCAGAAGGCTTAGACAAGCAAAGTATTGAACTTCCACGCTGCCTCTTTTGTAAGAAATAATGTTACAGCTGAGTTTGAAGTAGCCCCTTTCCTTCAGAACAAGGGTACCAGCCTAGCTCAGGGCTAAATGGTCTCCAGCGATGTCCCCAGCCTTGCCCCTGCTGCTCCCAGCCCTCCACCTGCTCCCAGCTCCTCAGACCCACAAGGAGGAGACATGCAGGCTGTATTCTCCGCCCCATGCCCGGACAGCTTCCATCTCCACCCTCCAATTTCATGACATGGTTTCCAAGCTTGGATCTCAGATTTACTACACCATTGTGTCAAGTATTAAATGATCAGCCAGTCCCCAGGTGCTCAGGGAACACGCCAGGGCCAAACTCATAACTTTGTCTGGCATGAATTAACTTTCATCAAGTGACAATTTATCTAGCAGACACATCACTAAATTTATACATTGAAGAATTTTATATATAGAATACTGCAAAAACACAGTAAGTCTGAATTCTGCCCCTTGCTGCTCAGGAAGGTCCCTTTTCTCCCAAGCATCAAGAAAATCGACCTCTTCATCATTCTCTCATCAAGGCAAGACAGAGACTCCTCCTTATTGCTTCTCCTCCTTCTGATCTCCTGCACTTCCAGAACCTTCTCGCTCCGAGGCCATCTGTGAACAAACATGTTTATTACTTCTGGTAACAACAAACTGCTTCTCCTGGCCATTTTTCCCTGGCTGGCTGCTCAGGTCAGCTCCAGCCTGGAGAACCCTCCCTTCAGTGCAACGAGCAATGTCCACTGAGAAGGGAAATCTTCATCTCTGCCTGAGCTCTGAGAGGGAGAAAACAATCTTCCCATTATTCCTTTTCCCAGGGGATGTAACAGGCTGACACTGCAGCACTAAAGGTTTGGTTTGACATCAGGAAAGCAGCTGTCCTTACTGGGGACAGCTCAGCACCAAGGTCACCTGGGCACTGTGCCCCTGCCATGCTGGGACTCCTCCCTGCACAGGCAAGCACACCCTGGCCAGGTGCCAGGGGCTGGGAGGGCCTTCCACTGGGAAGGGGGTGGAGAAGAAAATCCCAATGGCCTTTACTGTGGCTTTAGGCAGACTGAACAGGAATCGTGTTTTACAATCACCCTGAAGAAAGCTCAGGAATTACTTTACTCCTTCAGGCACTCCATGCACTGAGGTGAAAAGCCCTCTCATTATTCTTCTGGATGCCCCTTACTAGGAGCTTTGCCCTTTCCATGGAATGCAGTGCAGTTATGAACACCCAGCCTGGAAGCATGGTCAGGATTTCAAGCCTTCAACTCTCCCTGACATTCCAGAGCTCCCCCTTCAGCCAGTGTCAGTCAGAGGGAGCTGCACAGAGGCTCAGCACCACCTCCACCCAAGAGTTTGGTGTCCTGACTCCCCCCTTCCCATCTGAAGGCTCTGACTGTGACCTGGCCATGCACCTACCTTCTTGTATGCCATTTCAAAGAGTTTCAGGGAAGCCTGCTGCAGGCTGGTTGCTGCCTGCCTGATGTTCTCTCCTGTTTCACTATCTTTACGAGCCAGAAGTTCTCTCATTTTAGCAATTTCTTCCTTTAATTTGTTGCACTGCAAAAAAGACACAAAGGTGAAATGCTGCTCTTGGTTCATCGTTAATCTCCATCCTGTCATTTCACCACCTGCTGGCCCCCTTTCCATGCCAGAAGCCACTCAAAGTGAGTGTGCAGGGCCTAGGACTGTGCCCAGTTCCCAGTGGGCACCTGTCCACTTCACCAACAGTGTCCCAGTTGGCATTAAAGGGCCCCTGTTTGCTGTCTGGGCAGAGGTGCCAAGAACAGAGCTCAGCAGGCCTGACCACTGGCCAAGGCCATGCTCTGTGCCTGGCACAGCTCACCTGGCACAGCCATGCCAGGGCAGTGGACATCAAGCTGGCTTCCATGGATATTGAAGCCCTGCTGGGGAGCTGGTGAGCAGGGCTGCTCCTGCCCTGCTCAGTCCCTGTGCTGCCTGTGGAGCAGGAGCTCAGAGCAAAGCAGCAGAGTGGGCTCAGCCTGGCCCAGAGCCATCTGTCAGTCCCTGCACAGGCTGGCACTGCCTCCTTCCCTGGCAGGCTGCTGGAGAGGGCTCCTGGGCACGGCTGTGCCAGCAGGGCTCACAGACACGGGCACAGCTCTGCAGCACACCATGAGACAGGGACACAGAGTGACAGTCACCATCAGCACCAGACAGTACAGGCTTCCCCCACCTCCCCAGGGAAGTCACAGGGAACAGTCCCTGCAGGGAACTGGGATTTAGGCTCCATGCTCCTGTGAGAGGAAACTCTCTCACATAATTCCAAACAAAGAGCCAGCTATTATCATGGAATCACAGAATAGTTTGGGTGGGAAGGGACCTTAAAGAACATCTCATTCCACTCCCTGCCATGGTCACTCAACCAAATTATTCCAAGCCCTGTCCAACCTGGCCTTGGACACTGCCAGGGATCCAGGGGCAGCCACAGCTGCTCTGGGCACCCTGTGCCAGGACCTCAGCACCCTCACAGGGAAGGGTTCCTTCCCAATATCCCATCCATCCCTGCCCTCTGGCTTGTCTGCCCCTTGTCCTGTTCCCATCTGCTGGCAGAGAAACAGCCTTTCACCGACCAGAGGCTGCTACCAACAAACTGTAACTGTGCTCCCTCAGACACCTCAGAGCCCCCAGGAGCCCTTTAATTCTGGTTCCCAGAGTTGTTAAATTGGTAATTGGGTGCACTCTTCTAAATTTGACTTTTGAAATTCACAATGCACTGCCTTAGAGTGGTGTGAAAAGCACTCTTGGATATTAAATACTCTCTCATTTCCTGAGATAGAAAAACTGGAGTTAAGTGGGGGCTGCTTTTTACTGCCCCCAGGTTCCTGGGTGCTGTGCATGCACTGCCAGGAGAGCACAGCAGCTGTGCCTCTGTCCCTGTGCTAACAAGGGCAGGCACTGTCCTCAATCTCCAGCCTTGGAGCAAAGCCCCTGTGAGGAGCCAGCCACAGCACAGTCCTTATCACCGCATGCAAGGCCACACCAGGGCCACAGCTCTGACAGAAACCTCTCAGCAGCAGCTTCCCAGGCTGATGAACCTTCAGAGCCTCGGTGACACCAACCCAGCACTCTGCAATAGGTTATTTGCACACACCCAAACCCTGTTCCCCTAAGGATGTCTGTCCATCCATCCTCCCCTCAGGAACACTCACCCCTCCCAAGGAGGGCCACAGCCAGAGGTGCAGGGCTGTGCCACCTTCACCCAGCACAGAAACACGGCCAGAGCTGGAGCCACTGGCCAGAACCAGCTGGGAGTTGAGTGGGAATGTGAGCAATGATTTTGTGCAGAATTTCACGTGCTGTAGCACTCCAGGATCAGGAACCACCTACCTCATCTGCTGGCAGCTGATCCTTGAACTCTTCCATCTTGGACTCAGTGTCGTGGATGATGCCCTCGGCCATGTTCACGGCCTCCACGCGTTCCTGGGGGAGAGAGCTCGTCAGGGCTGCTGCCCACACCCCCGGGGACACAAGTGGTGACATTTCATGCCTAAACTGCCAAGCCCCATAATAGTTCCCACCCAGGGTCCTTCTTAATGGCACCAGTGCAAGGAGAAATGCAAGCAAACCATTCCTAGGTGCACTGTGGCCTCACAGGGCCCCAAGAGGAGTCTGTGCCAGCCATCCCTCAGGCTTTCACTCACAGTCACTCCCCTGAACTACAAGTGACCAATGCACCACCATTGCTGGCACATGGGGAAGGACAAGACACCTCAGGGACAGCACAGCACACTCTGTTCCATGGGAAAGCAGCAGAGCTTTTGGAGAACATCCTGAAGCTTCTTCAGCAACAGGGGCACTAGAGATAACTCAAATGTTGGGTGCTTTGACTCGTGGTCCCTTATTACAAAAATTCCCATTTATGCATTCCTGATGCTTTTATGGCAGTAAAACCAGGAGCAGAAAAGTGTAACAAGGCAATTTTTGAAAACTACAGTTATACAAGTGATCACCTTGCTCTGTGAGCTCACTGGACAGGGGTGAGTCCCACTTCAGGATTACAACAGGGAGAAACTTATCCAGCAATTTAAGAGACAAAGTAAGGCAGCAGAACAATTTTCAGTGCAGCCTCTTTAGATGCCAGACATCCCCCTATGCTCCACAGCAATGGTGAGGTTGTTCAAACAGTGGGACTTCCAGAGCAAGGTCTTTGAAGGTTCCCCAGCTAACCTACAAACGCCTATCAGCCACTGCTCTGTGGCTTTAGAGGTTCTGAGGAGGCCAGGCAGTGATGCCTCCTGGGGATTTATTCCATGCTTTCTCCCCTTCAGCCCTTTTCTGATCCCTTCCCTACTGGGGGCAAGATTTACAGCACTGCCTGGACACCTGAGACAGGCTCCCGCAGGCTGAAGGACATAAAGTGGATCAATTCCATGGGCCAGTTTCAGCAATCACTGAACACATGCTGGTGCCACATCCCAGAGTCAGCCTGTGTTGTGTCTGCTTAAAAAATCAATGGTCTATATTTAGTTGCATAATTCATTATTACTACCCTCATTAAACCAATTAGTTCCAACCATTAATCTTGTGTGTATTACAGGTTCAGTCATTCCTCCATGGCAAGTGCCAGTCTTTACTCAACAAGGCCAGTGAGCATTTCCATCACCTCCTTCTGGTCTCACCTGCACTGAGGCCAGCACTGCTCACATGGACACAGCATTCCAGGTGCCAAATGAACAGCCAAGGGGGACACTGGAGAGCAGTGATGACAGAAACCCTCACCAGAGCTGCAAAGCTGTTTGCCATGAGCAGCAGGCAGGTGGCTTTGCTCACTGCTGCCTCCACATCCCAGGAATTCCTCAGGGAGCAGTAAAGCGCAGTCACACAGAGCAAGGTATCCAACCTCAAGACCCAAATGCCTCTGCAAACACCTTCATGCAACCCTGGAGTGTCAACTGAGCGTAGGGAAAGGGGCAGAGGCTTGGTAAGAGCTCACAGAGCAGAGCCCTGGGCCCCCAGGGGTGGGCACAGCTCAGAGCAGAGTGCTGAAAGCAGCAGGTCCTCTGCTCCCCATTACCTTTCTCCGCCTATCCTCCTCCGCGTATTTCTCTGCGTTCTTCACCATGTTCTCAATTTCATCCTTGCTGAGGCCGCCAGAGGACTGGATAACAACTGCAGCAGAGAAGAACAGGAATAAAGGATCTGCTCTCACCTTTGAGGAGAGGATTATTCCCCAGCCTAACAGCAGCAGCCTCGCTCAGAGACTCTGTGCCCAGGGAGGCCCCATGGGCAGGACAAAGACTGTGACTCTTTAAAGAGCCACTGATGCTGCTGGCAAGGTGAAAGCCTCATCTCCTGGATCTGCAACTCTCCAGCTCTGCCACACACACCCTGCCTGCTGGTCTGCAAGCCACTCTGGCCAGTCCTCACTTAATCCACCTGGAAAGTGAGGGTGCAAAGCCCTCAAACCAAAGGAGCATCCCAGATTAGAACCACAGGACTAAAAAAAATCCAAACGAAAACCCCTTAAACAAATAAACCCTCCAGCAAAAACCCAACCAAAAAAAGAAAAAAAAACCCACCCCAAACCCCCACCCCCTCCCAAAAAAAAATCCAAAGAGAAGGAATGGTTTCATGGTTTCACTAAAGACTCCGTTCCCTGTTTGAAAACAGCCCAGGCCTAGTGGCAGGGTAAGACAACATTTCCCACCCAGCTCCTAACATTGCCCTTAATAAGGAATGGAGCATGATTCTATGGGCAGGCTCTTACACATCCCTTCCTTGGTCTTTTCCCTCTATTAGTGTCAAAAAGCACAGTCCAGATTCAGGTTTTACTGCAGGGATTAGTCAAATTTCATTGAAAGAGGACCAATATCCAGAACATCTCAATGCCCATAAAAGTGCATGCTACAATCCCCACTTAAAGGAACTTTTCTAAGGAATTCTTTGTCAATGGACAGAACCCCGAACAAAGACACACACACAGAGGTGTCCTTTGGATACAGATGTGGGATGAGCAATTCAGCTTTGTAATTAGGACTACATCTACCTACAGGTAGGCAGCTAAAATTCATTCTGGATGCCTGTGACCAGGAGCCTTTTACTCAGCAGTAGAAGGCTGCCACATGTGCAAGATCTCCAAGGAAAATCCAAGTAACAAGTGTAGGGTGGTTTTGGTGTCAACCTGCTGCCAAAAAGCCAAGCAGTGTGATTAAAAGCAGCACACACCCTCCAGCTGTGCATAGTTAATGCTTCTGCTAACTGGAGCATTTCACTGCTCAAGGGTTCTCTCCAAGAAACAGCTGAAGGGCAGTACAGAGGCTTCCAATTAGAAGGGAGAAGAGATTTTTGTTTTGTATCAGGGGAATCTCTAAATGCTTAAAATTAATCTCCTGAACCCACCACAGAGCTTTTGAAACTGACAACTGTGTCATTAATTACCCCAGTACATGGGGCCCAACATTTCACTGTACCACAGAGCAGAATACACTGGCAACTTGAATTCCCTGAGCCTCCTGCCAGCTGGAGTCACTTCCAGCTTAAACACAAGAAATGGACAAGGTGGTTACAGGTAAAAGCTGCTGCCTTAAAAAAACCCCATCTCCAGACTTTTATGATGGAATATAACAAACAGGGTCTTGGCACACGGCTGGTCTGCTCAGCTGTACAC
This sequence comes from Agelaius phoeniceus, assembly GCF_051311805.1. NCBI lineage: Eukaryota > Metazoa > Chordata > Aves > Passeriformes > Icteridae > Agelaius > Agelaius phoeniceus. Next base: position 17,970,049 of record NC_135279.1, on the reverse strand, counting down.
AACACACCCTGGAGTCAGAGATCATCCCAATTTGATTCTGCCTTAAAAGCTGGCACCTTCATGCAGCCAGGCTCACAGACAACAATCCCTGTGTGTTCCCAAAGAAACAACACTCCCACACAGCCCAAGGACAACTCATACACAGTGCTGCATTCCTAAACTCCAACTTCTGTCCCCTCAGGGTAACACAGGGCACACATGACTGCCCCAAACACCTTGGTGACAGAGCATGGCCCACTAACACCAGGAAGCCCTCAGTGAGCCACCCTGTGTGCCCAACACTTGGGCAATGGAACACAGCTGATCCATGCAGGAAACCCAGGAAACAGCTGCACTCTGCTCACATGTTGCTGCAATTATTCCAGATGGCAACACCAAGGCAGGACTGCCACACAGGGCAAAACCACTTGGAATGTGGTGAAACCCTGCCAGTGATGGCTGCCTAAACATTGGCATAGGCAGGTGCTTCATCTCAGCCTAACATGCAAGGAGAGCATCCACTGGCAGCAGGTTACTGGAGAGAGGAGAGGCTGTGTGCTTACAGAAGCTTCACTGCCCTACAACAAACCCACAGCTCAGCTCTGACTTATCCCTTTGCCCACCCTCCTTTCCAGGGGAGAGACAGGCTCAGATGACTTCAGCTGCATCTGCGCTGTACTGGCAACAGACTGAAGAGTGGGGGTGACCCAAGCATGGAGCCACACGCTCCATCCCCACCCTGGACTGTGGGACACTACCCAGGCAGCACTGGAGCACACTCCATTCCCCCTGGAATCAGTGTCGCCCTCAGCACCCCCTGCTCAATCCCTGCCATGCCCAGACACTCACTCTGCTGCTCCCGCCCGGTGCCCTTGTCCTTGGCTGACACGTGCACGATGCCGTTGGCGTCGATGTCGAAGGTGACCTCGATCTGGGGCACTCCCCGTGGCGCCGGAGGGATCCCGACCTGAGCAAGGACAAGGGGTGGCCATCAGCTCCCACAGGGACAGAGCTCAGGGGACAAGGGCTGGGCAAATCACCGTGGGGATCTGATAGCGAATGAGCCTCTAAAACAACCCTCAGAGCTGAGTCCTCTAAGTACCTGTTGGCACCATGCTGTGCCAGTGGGATCTGGTTTCTGCCCTGGGAAAGTGCACAGAAACCGCAAGAGAGAACTGCCAGGGTTGGTTCCAAGGTGGTACAGGCTCTGGTTTATTGCTACACAAGCCCATCTTCCCTAGATGTGGCAGGATGCTCTATTTCCCCAGTTCTGGACATAGATTTCACTGGCCACCTCTGGGGAACCATTTTAAGACAGCGAGAGGCAGCACAGCTTCCTTCAAAAGCACAGAAGGGCAAAGTCCTTCCTTTCTGCTGGGTTCTTCCTAGGAAGTTCACAAACTTGGACAGTTTAACAGTGCCAAACTTTGCCATCACTGACCAAACCAATTTTGCTGAGGGAGGTGGTTGGGCAGCCCCCCTCGGCTCCCAGCAATCCTACAACACATCTATTCCCCAGGGAGCAGGGTGTGGGCTCAGTTCACAAAGTCTCCACACAATTCTTCAGAATGATGTGTTGACAGTTTAACATCATGGCGCACACACACTGCAATCCCACAAACACACACCCTGGAGTACCTCAGCTCACACTGACTCTGCTCCCAGGGTCTCACTAGCCTGAAATGGGCTTCCCTGGGGACTGCAGGTATCCTGGAGCTGCTCCAGATCCCATCTTTGCTACACCAGAGGAGTATTCAGATTATCTCCTGGTATTGGTACTGCACAGGCTTTTTTACACCCAGAGAGCCCTTCCTGGTGACCAGGCTCTAAAGCTGCAGTAGCCCCAGTGCTACATGGGAGTGCTCAGAAACTCTGAGCTCCATCTTCAATGCCAGCTGGTCCTCAGCCACAGAAAGGCTGTCCCAGGGCCAGGCTGTGCCTCTAGAGGCTGCCTTTGTACTAGAAAGGGGTCAAATGTCTTCTGTAAGACGATTCCCCCTCAACACTGCCTTCAGGGGGCAGCTGAAATGGAGAAGGCTCTGAACATCTCCCAGAAGGTCAAGTCTAAGGTCAGGAATAGAGAAGCCAACGTACCAATGTGAACTGGCCAAGCAGTTTGTTGTCACTGGCCATCTCTCTCTCCCCCTGGCACACTTTGATCTCCACTTGTGTTTGCCCATCAGCAGCTGTAGAAAACACCTATGGAAAAGGAACTGGAAGTTACTATATAGCTAATTAGAACACAAACATCTGCAGTTACAAGCTGACTGAGCAAGGAATAAAAGGAAGCTGCTAGGAAGGGAAAATAATGAAATGCTTGTTCCCATGTTCCATCTGACAAAACTCCAAGACTAGCAAGAGCCAAGCCAAGCCAATGTTTTCTTGTCCTGTATGCACCTGGGGACACAAAAACTGGCCATCCATGGCAGGAGCAGGTTCCAGGGCAGCCACCACACTCCAGAAAATCTCCCCTAAAGCAGCAGGCTTCAGCCCACACCCCAGACAGCTCAGGTGTTATCAGAGAAAGCACACAGCAGCAGGCCCAGACAGAGGCAAGGGAAGGAAGAGATCACACCCAAAGCACCAGGACATTACAATGCAGAGAAAAGATAACCCCTTCCCAGGCACTCAGCCAAGCAAGGGCTCTCCCATGGGTGTGGTGCTCAGTTCCAGAAGGGCTCCACACAATCCTTCTTCAGAATGATGTGTTGACAATTGACATCATGGCACACACACTGTAACAACCCTCACCAGGCCACAAACACCCTGGCATATCTTGTCATCATTAACTCAACTGCCCTCCCCTCTGGGCCACAGCAATAATCAGAGATACTCAGTGGCTGACATTAAACCTGATTTCTCCACTGCTTCTCTTGTCAGATGAGGAGGCAAAATCATCTACTCGCATGCTCTGGGTGGCCTTTCCCGAGCTGTCTGACAGCACCAGCAAAGTCCCACCCATCCTGAGTCAACTCTTACCTGGCTCTTCTTGGTGGGGATGGTGGTATTCCTGTTGATGAGCTTTGTGAAGACACCTCCCAGGGTCTCAATGCCCAGGGACAGGGGAGTTACATCCAGCAGCAGCACATCTGTCACATCACCAGCCAACACCCCGCCCTGGATAGCTGCTCCAATGGCCACAGCCTCGTCAGGATTGACTGCTTTGCTCGGAGCACGGCCAAACAATTCCTGCACAGTCTGCTGCACCTGAGTGGAGACACAGCACAGCTTATCCACAGGGAAACCACCACGGCCACAGCAGCCTTGGCTCAGCTCTATGTCCTTATGCTGCTGCTGCCATGGAAGCCTGAGACAGAAACACCAAGCCTCAGCTCTGTGCCTGCTCCCTCACTGCCCACCCTCCTGCACAGCACTGAATGCCCTCATTCCAGCCCAGACAGCCCCTTCTCCAGAGGCTCTGTGTGCCAGCTGCAAGGCAGCCCCTTCAGTGCCTTCACACAGCCCAGCCACATTCCGAGGGGATCCTTCCAGGCTTATCTGGGAGTCAAGGACTGCTCCCTGGGAACTGTGCAAGCCAACACCGAACAGGACACAACTGCCAAGGACAGTACAGCTGTGGAGGAGCACAGGGAAGGTAAAAAATCCAGCAGCACAGTTCATGTTGTTTGTGTGCAGTGAAGGGGGGAAAAAAAAAAGGGACTTGTATAAAGAACAGTATTTTCCAACTCTTTATTTCGTGGGCTGTTTCAGCAGAGATGTGTTTTGTCAACACTCTGAGCTCTGCTGTCAGCTCTGTCCTGCTCAGCCCACTCCCCAGGACTATGCTCATGATCCCAACACATTTCCTGCTGAAGCATCCAGACAGAAATGCACTGAGGCTCTGCCCCACAGCACAGCTCAGAATTGCCCTCCTCTGCCCTACAAGGGAAGGCTGTGGGGCTGGGCCTTCTCTCCCAGTAGAGGTGTTGGGCACACCAGCCCACATGAGTGGGATGTGCCTGGAAAATTGCTGGAAGCAAACACCCAACTCTGTGCTGCAGCCAGGAGACACCTGCCCCAAGCGCCCATTACAGAGGAGACTCTATATGTGAACATGTAATTAAATGCAAATCTTTCCCTCTGGAGGTGTATTTTACAGTACAAAACAATACTTGTAACCACCCACAGTCCACCTCCTAGAGTCCTGGCCATGGGACAGCTCCAGAGAAGCCACATTCCCTCCTAGCAGGGGAAAGAGAGAACAACAAGGTACTCAACAGAAGGCTTGGCTGTGTACAACACACTGGCACCAATTTCAGAGGCAGAGCAGTAACTACAGGCACTCAGGAAAGCATTCTGTCAGCCCAAAGCTACAAATGGCTAAGGGTTAAGAGGGGAAGAAGGGAAAAAAAAAATCAATATTTAAGTTCTGTCTTCCACCCCTGAAGGATACATAATGTTTCTTTGTCATCACTTTATACATAGGTAATCACACCATTTTTCCTTTATCCAGCTGGAACAACAAGGACTTTGGGAACATACAGCAGAGTTACTCCACATGAGCTTTGGCCAGAACAGGAGCTTCTGTTTATCTTGCTGCTCTGGCTCCCCTGCCTGGGTGACTTTCTGCTTATACCAGTATCACCTCCAGCCACCAGGCTCATCAATGCAGGGAGGAAAAACCCTCCCACCAAACCCCAAATCAACCCCAAGCAGGACCATGTACACACCTACTGTCCTAGAGAGGACCTGCAAATCACAAAGCAACAAATAGTCCAGGCCTGAGTGGTCCCTCTGGAGTGAGATTTTGGTGCTCTCTGCAGGAAAGGCCAGGCTGTACCCTTGGAGGGAGCAGTGAACATCCCTGTTCAGCTCTGGGATGGAGGAGCGGCAGCAGGGCATGGCTGGAACAGGAGCAGTAAATCACCTGCAGACAGCACTTATCTGCACAACTGTGCATGTCAGCACAGCAGGCTTTAAAGCTACCTGCTGAGCTTATCTCCACAGAACTAAGGGCCAGGCTTTAGATAAGGAGTGTCTGCAAGAGCCAGGTAAATGGGCCTGCCAACAGCAGCCTCCAACAGGTAGCTCTGATTACACACAACCAGCAGGTACCAGAAGGGTTCTGCTTGTGCAGGTTCTTCATAGCTGGAAGTGCTGGAAATCCCTTGGAAGGCACAGATTGCTTACAAGTGGCTGTCACTGAAATGTACCTTTACCACACCGAGTCCACAACAGAAGGAAATGCCCTGTACTTCTCAGCAATGCTGCTCATGTCCAGTGCACCCCAGGATGTCAGGCTGCAGCTGGACTCTCACCTCCCAGCATGTTCCCTTGGCTCTGTACAGTGCAACTCAGCTCCAGCCCCAGGGCCCAGCTGGGCTAAGCAAACAGAACGAGAGGTCCTGGGCAGTGCTCCCAAGGGACCCTCAGCACTGAGTCTGCCCTGAGCACTCCCAGCTCCTCTGTCCTGACCCTCCAAACAGAGGCACAGGGCAGCTGTGCCAGCCCTGCCTGAACAGGCCCTGAGCTCATACCTTTGGCATTCTGGTCATGCCACCGACGAGGATGACTTCCCCAATGTCACTCTTGCTGACTTCAGCATCCTGCATGGCTTTCTGGCAGGGGGCCACGGTCCTCTTGATCAGGTCAGCCACGATGCCCTCGAACTGCGCCCGACTCAGCTTCATGTTCAAGTGCTTTGGTCCGGAGGCGTCCATGGTCAGGTAGGGCAGGTTGATGTCGGTCTGTGGCATGGAAACAGGCTCAGGAAAAACCAGGAATGGGCTTTACATCAGCTTACAGGTTCTGTTTGGCCTGTACTGAGGTATCTGTGTGGTTGTTCACCCTCCAGCCCAGTTTAAGTGGCAGCAGGCACACTTTTATGTTTGACATTTCAGAAATAAGACAATTACTTTGTTCCACACCTCATGATTACAATAGTTAAACCCCAATTTTAATACTGTGTTACTTCAAGGTCTTTCATTGTTGAGCAAAACAATTTGTCACAGCCAGAAGGTAAGAGCAGAAACACTGGAAGTGACAACCTTAATGCTGTTCCTTCAGCAAAACACAGAAGAAAGCCCATCTGCAGAGTTCCTGCAAAGATTCTGCCAACTGACTGACATCAGGTAAACTCCTTGAAGGTATTTCCTTCCCTCCTGGCTATTCTCTAAAAGCCTACAGCTCATGCTCAACAGCCACTCTGCTGCCATTTAACACAAAGTTAATTAGAGCAAGGAACCGTATTCCCCATTTTAATGGCTGTTTGTCACATGCTGGATTTTTAAAGCAAATCTTATACTGAAATCATCTGATTCAAGTGCTGAGTCATGCTGACCTTGAAAGACACTACAATCCAAAGCAATTAAAACATTAGTGCTTTAAGCTCTAGAGATTAAGTTTACACAAGAATTAAAACCATGCTGCTGACTAGAGGTGTGCACTCACTTTATACAGAGCGTGGTCAAAAGTATTAGGGGAAAACGGGACCAAAAGCAAGTTGTTTTCACGTCACTGCTAAAGAGTTAAAGAATTCAGTCTTTCCTGGTATGAACAAACTGCATTTGCCAGCTCTTGAGCTCACAAAACAGAGCTTGTTATGTCTGTGGCAGAACTATGCAGCCATTGTGACTGCCCTCAGCTCCTTGCTCTGAGCTCCCCACTGGCCAGCAAAAAAGACCACCATCAGATAAAATTAAAGATGCTTATTCAGGAGCTAGAACTTGGCACACTCCCCATTTCAATTACTATATAATTGACCTTAATTTCACTTAGCCAGGACTACTACACTCCCAACTTTCTGCTTTTCCAGTTCCTTATTCAGTAATTAATTCATAAAAGACACACTTGACTGCATTAAAATACAAAGCTGATGGAAAAAAGGAGGGAGGGTGGCTGCTGCCCACTGTTCAGCCAACTTGTCCATAGGCAAGTAAGTCAAGATTCTGTATAAGAATTACTACACAAATTAGCTGTTTCAGTGGAATGAGTAGCACCAAGGTTTTGGAAGCGCTTGCACAGAGCTGTAAGTGGTTCCAGTACCCAGCAGCACTGGCTAAATTCCCTGATGCCCATTACAGTTCTGAAGTACAGAACAGGTTGGGAAGGTCACATTCCCTGCAAGATCAGGTGTGGTGCCAGAAAAAGGGCAAAACCCAGCACCCAACAACTCAGCTTCCAGCAGCTCTCTGTGGTCTGAAAGCCCACCCTGCTGACTGACCTCCCGTGCCAGTGATGCCACTGCGTTACACAGAAGAAAAACCAGTGTCAGAGAGGTTAGTAAACAAAGCCAGTGCAGAACTCCACGTCTCCTAGTGTTGTAGTGGATGCTCTGGATCCAGGCACGTACCTGCACAGATGATGAAAGCTCACACTTGGCTTTCTCTGATGCTTCTCTCACCCTCTGAAGGGCCATGTTGTCTTTAGTCAGGTCAACTCCCGTCTGAGCGACAAAAACAGGGTTAACAGACTCTCAGCACCTGCTCAGGAGTCACATCCCTGCAGTTCACCATTCAGAGCTCTTGACTGAAAGCTATTTCTAGAGCAGACTGCCATGTGCACTGTGCTGCTCTCTCCCTGCTGGCAGGGGTAGTCAGCATTTCCAATCTGCCAGCCCTCTCTGCTCTGCAAGTGATCATATAGTGAATTACAGACTGAACCTTGGAAAGGCTGCTGCAGCACAGAATAATAAGACAGGACTGAATTAGCAAAGGAGTTGGAATTACATGGCAGTTTCCTCCCAGTAACCCATTTGCATCTGTCTGTCACATTCAATTGCACCACAGATGTTTACTTTTAAAAGTAAGCAGACTGTGTATAGGACAGTTCTGTAACACCAGCGAGAAAGAAGGCAGAAGTTCTGCTATTCTGTGCCTTCCAAGGAATATTCCACTTCAAGAAAAGAAGTGGAAGAAGTGGAAGCCAGGCTAAAGAGTGTCTAAACCTCTTAAATTCCAGCAGTGCCAGAGGTGACAAGTCCTAAGAATTTAAGAGAATGCTCATTCTTCTAAAGAAGTGAGGTTGAAAAGCAGTGTAATTCAGGATTGTGCTCTCAAGAGACACCTTACCTCTCTCTTGAACTCTTTCACAATATACTGTAGCAAAGCCTGGTCAAAATCTTCTCCACCCAAGAAAGTGTCACCATTGGTAGACTTCACCTCAAAGACTCCCTTCTGGATTTCCAACACAGAGATATCAAAAGTGCCACCACCCAGGTCATAGACCGCGATGCTGCAGGGAGAGAGGCAGGACAATGTTACTTTCTCAACAAAGGTAAGTGGCTCAGAACTCCCTCTCCTCAAGAGATGATGTGCAGAACACACACTGGTCCCCACACAAGTTCAAAGCTTCTCTAAAGATAGCAGTGAACCATCCCAAAATGTCCATACCCCCTGAGCACTCAGAGTCCATGTGGGGGTCCCTGGAAATGTGCTGCACAAAGCCTGACCTTGCCCATTTTTTCAGAGAGGGCAGCTACTGCCTCTCCAATATCAGACATTGTCACATTCAGTGACAAGAGCAGGGACACCAGAACTATTATGAATTTTTTTCCCCCAAAATGTTTCAAATGTAATGAGGTTTTCACAGCATTATCACTACCACAGAAACACAGAATGTCTAACAAAAGCCTGCACTTCTGTAACCACCCCTGACAGCAACAGAGGACTGAATGCAGGCAGGGGAGCTGCACGCCCTGGACAGCTGGCACAGCTCAGCACAACTCCTGTGCTGCCCATCAGCACCTCTAGTGACAGCCTGTCACCCAGCTGTCCTCAGCCACACCCACCACTGCCACTGGCAGGTAAGGAAACTCAATTGACACTCAGGTTGGATAATTAAGTTGTAGCTGCAAGTTATGAACTCTCTTAACAAGGCTGGTTGGCACAGAACAGAGATGACATTACAGAGCTCTCACTAAAAGCTGAGTCCACCTTGGCAGAACTCCAAGCAGTGCTCTAAAACCCAGCAAGCAGAGGAGGCAAATCCCAGCAGGTTTATTTCAGAGGGTTGGTGTTATGCACTTACACTTTGTCTTCAGACTTGTCCAGCCCATAGGCAAGTGCAGCTGCTGTGGGCTCATTAATCACCCTCAGGACGTTCAAGCCAGCAATCTGCCCAGCGTCTTTGGTAGCCTGAGGAGGAAAGGGGACAGTGCTGACTGCTGAGAGAAACTGAATGCAATTTCTGAGCCCCAACAGGTCCCAGCTTGATGAGTACCTGTCTCTGAGAATCGTTGAAGTAAGCAGGGACTGTGATCACGGCGTTCTTTGCCGCATGTCCCAGATAATTTTCTGGAAGAAAAAGGAGACAAAACAGAAGTTATCCTTGTAAGAACACCAAGTTATCACTCACAGAATGGGTGGGAAAGGGACCTTTAACTCCATCCCATTCTACACCCTGCCAGGGGCAAGGACACCTTCCACTGTCCCAGGCTGCTCCTGTCCAGCCCTGTCCAGCCTGGCACTGCCAGGGATCCAGGGGCAGCCACAGCTGCTCTGGGCACCCTATGCCAGGGCCTGCCCACCCTGCCAGGAGAAACTTCCTCTTACTGTCTAACTTAAACTCACTCTCTTAATTTAAATCTACTGCCCCTGTTCCATCACTACATGCTTTTGTAAATAGTCTATCTCCACTCGCACCTAGTTTGATATTATTTCTGCCAACCAGCAGAAGACAGGCTTGCTGTTTTCTGGGAAAATGCAGAGGGAGCTGTGCAGAATTTCAGTCCTTCCACAAAAAAGAATAGACTTGTAGACTTCTGGCAGCATAGCAATGCACCTCTGCAATTCCATAAGTGAGTGGATGTCACTGTAATGAATTACCTGAGAGCTTGTCTTTTTATTGCATGAGACTGAAGCTGCACTCCATTTTCCTGCATGTGATGCACTTAAAAAGTTACTAATTTTCATCCCATTTATAGAATCTGCTGTTGCCAACACTTAGACAGCACAAGCAATGTACATATACCAACTTTATAAGTGTTTGAGACAGCAAGTCAGAAAAATATCTATGACACCCTATTTTAAAGTCTCAAAAAAGGGAAGTCCCCAAATGCACAGTGAGACCTGCTAAAAAATACAAATGTGCACGATGCAGTGTGGATGCACAGACAAGACTCATGGCTGTGCAGCAGTCCTGCACAGAGCTTACACACTGCACTGCTCTCTGCTGCCTGCAAAGCCACTGCTGAAACCAGGCAGCACCCAGGCCAAAAAACACCTCTCCAGAAAGCAGATCCCTGCTGAAGGCAGATCAAAGTCAGTCAGATCTATCACCTCCAGATCCTCACACACCACATACTTGTATCTTACTACTGGTGGAGCTCTAGCAAGTGCCCAGAACCTAATAGAGGAAATACAATAATTGATGAAGTTTCAGTCCTGTCCTCCTCACACTCACTGGACGCAGTGTTTAACAAGTGAGGGAGCAGAAGGCACTACTGATTGGTCCCTCTCTGTACTACACTTAGTTTCCCCAGAAACCACTTAAGAAATTAAGAAAGAGAGGAATATGTTTCCAGGCCAATAGGTATTTTCCCCTAGTGAAGACTTAAAGTCACCACTGGCTAATTATCTATTAGGGCCCAACAATGTGGTCTCTTGAACACTCCCTCTCTCCCTACCTGCCACATATCCAGCAGCTGAGTAGGAACAAAACCACTTCAAGCCTGACTGCCCCAGCCTGTACCCAGCAGCAGCCAGGGAGGCACAAGGACTGCAGCTTCCAAGGAAATGGAGCTCCCCCTTCTGAGAAAGTGCAAATTCCATCAAAGTCAACTCAATCAGCAACCAATTCTGGTATGAGTATCTTTTAAGTAAAATACTGATATTTTGCCAAAGATTCAAGATTGAGACAGGCAATGATCTTCCTTGAGGCTTCCTAGGAGCCCACCCTATTCCCTTCCCCCATCTGCAGCCCTGCTCTACAAGGGTTTGGTACCAAGAAAGTGCTGTTTTGGCTGCAGCACTTCCACTTACAAAGCACAGAGACAGCAAAGAGCAAGCTGTACCAACCTGCAGTCTCCTTCATCTTCATGAGGACAAAGGCACCAATCTGGCTGGGAGAATAGAGCTTCCCATGAGCCTCCACCCAGGCATCCCCGTTGGAGGCACGGACAATCTTAAATGGGACGTTCTTACTGAAAACAACAAAACTCACACTCAGTTTCTGCAGCAGCACAAACCCTGTACCACCAGTATCAGCAGATGAACACATGTAGCTCTAAACAAAGAACACTGAATTTGCCAGCAGAGCCCCAGATCCAGAGTCCCTAAAGTACCAATTACAGATTGAGGCTGCCAACACTTACACAATACAAATAACACACATATACCAACTTTATAAGTGTTTGAGACAGGTCAGAAAAATACGTACTACACCCTACTTAAGGTCTCAAAGAAAGAGAATTAAGTCATCAAATGCATAAACAGTACTCATGCCCATGCAGCAGCCATGCAGAGAGCTTACACACTGCATTGTTCTCTGCTGCTTTAATCAGACGCCTCATTTAACCACAGGCCTGAGGTATGATCACACAGCTTTGATTGCAAGCACCCTCAAGAATTAGAAAAGTCTGCACTGCAAGCACCAGCAAGCCTTTTTTCTTCTTCTCTGGAAGCCTTAATGTGATCAGCAATGAATGCAGCTAAACACAGCCTGGCCCTCACACAGAAGCGCTGCAATCTCAAGAGCAGAGGGCACAACAACTTCCCCCAGAGCAGGGCGGTGTCTGGAAGCAGAGCAGGTCATGCTGCCCCCATGGTGTTTGCTGCTCTGGTGCTGGCAGTGGCACTGTCCCCTCACTCACATGTCCTTCTTCACTTCGGCGTCGTCGAAGCGGCGGCCGATGAGGCGCTTGGTGGCGTAGAAGGTGTTGTGGGGGTTGGTGACCGCCTGGCGCTTGGCCGGCATCCCCACCAGGCGCTCGCCCTCGGCCGTGAACGCCACCACCGACGGCGTGGTCCGGGCACCCTCCGAGTTCTCCAGCACCTGGGCACAAAGGCAGGTGTGACATCCACACGCTCACCTCGGGGACACGCTGGGGACACCCCGTGTGTAACTCTCCTGTTTTACTCACTTTCGCTTGCTTCCCTTCCATAACAGCCACGCAGGAGTTGGTGGTACCCAGGTCGATCCCAATAACGGCACCTTTGATTGCTTCTGAGCTGGACGGCACATCAGGAGAGAGAAAAATTACCATTAAAGGAAAACAATCAATTGCAAAAAAATGTCCAGTCCCAAAGACAGGACAAAGTGATTTTCCACGCAATGTTGAAGCAAAACCAGGCTGTATCCTAACCTAAGGTGTTCTCTGACTCTTACACCGAAATTTAAGCTTGTGCCTCTGTTCTGAGCCAGATGACTTACAGGTAAACCCTTGCTTGTTAAAATAAGCATATAAAATATTATTCTTCCCTAGAATATCTTTACTTAATACACATATTTATATCTTCTCAACAATCCTTACGAGTTTGGTATAAAAAAAGCTATAACTAACTTTGTCCCTGCAGACAGAAACTGTTTTGGGTTACTTTTGATCACAGAATCCCAGACTGGTTTGGGTGGAAGGGACCTTAAAGCCCATCCAGTGCCACCCTCTGCCATGGCAGGGACACCTTCCACTACCCCAGGCTGCTCCAAGCCCTGTCCAGCCTGGCCTTGGACACTTCCAGAGATCCAGGGGCAGCCACAGCTGCTCTGGGCAACCCTGGTGCTCAAACATATTTGAAAACATTCACCTGGAGTGAAAAAATAAACAAATACAATTTATTTGTGTTACCACTGCTTAGCATGGGGAGAAGAATCCACAGTGACAAATCACTTGGTCCATGCAGGGTGCTCTGGGCCAGAGCCAAAGCAAAACACCTTCCTGATCCCCAGGAGCAACAAGTGAATTTAGTCCTGAAAAATGGCAGTGGTTGTCACACAAGACAACTGTGAACCCCTTCCTCCTCTGTGGGAAGAGTGCATCACCCCTCCTGAGGCTCAGAGAATCCCTGAACTGTAGTTTTGCTTACAGACAAAGGCACAATCTGGGATGGAGAAGGCATTCTGCAGCAGAGCAGGACTGTTTATTTCCAGGAATGTCACTTTCCCAGTGCCCAAGCTGCCAGGGGCTCTAACTCCAGTTCCAATAACAAAGCAGTGAGCTTGGAACATTCAGCTGTACCAGACAGACCCAGCTTTCCCAACACAAACAGATTTCCCAGCCCATGGCCTGAATCAGCATCAGCCACAAACATCTGAGTAAGTCACACAACCAACTGCTCCCTTCTCCCATTATCCTGCAACAACGAAAATGAGTGATTCAAATGCATGTTTGAAATGAACTTTTATCTGCAGGGAAACGGATCCAGACATCACCCATATTATGTCAGTGTAAAACAATTAGTCCCAACAGTGTCTGGATTACTTTTTGGTTGGTTCTAATCAAACAAATCTCAGCAATCCATGTTTTGTGGGCACTGCTGGTGACGGGAGCAGCAGGGAACAGCAATTCTCAAAGCTCCCCTGGAGAGAAACAAGATATTAAAACTAACCTAAGAGAAGTTAAGGGAGGAGGCTCCAGTTTTATTCTGCTGGTTTGGCTCTGTTACCCAATCCCTGGCTCAAATAACCAGTTCTGGTATCAGAAAGAGATAAATATAAACACCAACAGCCAAACACAACCACCCCAAGGAGCACTTACGCATATTTCCTGCTGGATGCTGCTCTGAGAACGTTTTGGCTGAGGCCATTCCAAAATGTCTGTAAAACAAAGACATTCAAATGAGAATGTAGTTTAAAACATCAAGAGATCTTCAACCCAAGGCTTTCAGAGGCAGACAAGCTCTGAAGCAACACCGTCCTACTACAGTGGACCCTCTTCAAACACTTAACTGCAAAGGAATGAATAACTTGAGCAAGACTCAGGCTGACATAAACAGCCCCCCCCAATTACTGCACTAATTCATCTGCCACAACCCTAATTTCTATGACCAGAACCAAAGTATTTCCTCATACAGAATAATCTGTGAGCATGTTACCAGGCAAAATACATCTCAGTAAGTCAACACTGAACCTTCAGCAATCCACGAGCAGCAGCAGATAAACATTAACCCCGTTTCTCAGAGCTTTTTGTGCCTAGTCAGCAACAAAAGCCCCACTGCATCCCTTGAGGAACCTGCAGCTGAGATTTTGCTACGCCCCAGCTTGGCCGCCCCTGTGCACGTGTAAAGAAGCATCCTGGAGAGCTGGGGAAGCATTAGCCCTCTATCTGATTAAGAACGAACGTCTAAGAAGATATTTTAATGCGAACGGAACCGAGCCATGACTACTTTGCTGAAATTTAAAGACGTAAGGCCCGGGCACTGCATGGGTGGCTCAGGCTGCGACAGAGCCGCGCCAGCACAGCGCGGGTGGATTTGCGGTCCCCGCTTGTCCCTAAATCGCCTCCGCGTGCCCTCCGCAGCCCGATCCCCGCTGTCACTGGCACACGCACGGTGAGGAACCGAGAGACCTTATTACAAACCTCCTTAACGCAAAACAGACTCCTACACGTAAAACAGGTTCCTCTACGCCCCCCAGGTCCGCATCGCCCCGCAAAAACACGAGCTCGCTCTTAATAAAATCTGAGCACTGAAGAGCCGCGGCCCGGGCCCGGACTCGCCCGCAGGCAGCGCCCTTCGCTGCTCTCCCAGCCCAGCGGTGTCCCCCCAGCTCGGTGTCCCGGAGCGCTCGGGCCCTCAGGGCCCGCGCTGTCCCCCCGGCCCCCCAGGGCCCGCGCTGTCCCCCCAGCCCCTCACGGCACTGACCTGCGCGGGGCGCGCGGGCGGCGCGGGCGCGGCGCGCGGCAGCAGCAGGGGCAGGCGGCTCGCGCTAAGCATGGCGGCGGCGGCGGAGGACGGGGCGCGCGGGGCCGCGGCTCTTCTGGAAACCTCCACCCACGTGGGCCGCGGGGGGGCCGAGACGCGCCGCAGGACCCCCGCCGGGGGCTGACTCCAATAATGCCTGATCCCGCCGCTCGCTTTCGGCGCGCCGTTCGGACTCCAGCACCGGAGGCACGGCTGCACGGTGGCTTCCCGACACGGATACACAGCTCGGTGTACAGGCTGGCGCGGGCCGGGGCAGGACACAGGCAAAGAGGCGGAACGGTGCACACCGGCACGGCGTCGACAGCCCGGGTCCTGTAGCGGCCGCGCACTCAAGGTCGGACAGGATAAAACGCACGGCGATTGCAGCGCCCTTGCGTCAGGCCCCGTGCTGCGCATGCGCAGGTCGCGCAGGTCGCCGCATGCGCCTGGGGCCCGGGGCCGTACCGCCCCTTCCCGCGCATGCGTGATTCAGCCCCGGGCCCTGAGCGCAGCGAGGCCGCGATCCCGAGAGCAGGAACGGAACCTGCCGAGCACAGCCCCTAAACCCTGCCGAGCGCAGCTCCTAAACCCTGCCGAGCACAGCCCCTAAACCTTGCAGAACGCTGCTCCTGAACCTTGCAGAGCACAGCTCCTAAGCCTGCGAGCCGTGGCCCTACCGCCCCGTGAGCACCAGAAACGGCTGTGCCACCGGCTGCACCTGGAAAAATACGTGTGAGGGATGAGACTGATACTTCCTCAGCCCCAGAGGAGAAACAGGACTTTAAATCAAATCAGGTAGTTCACAATTCCACAGCATTCCCAGCCTGAACCCAAACCCAGCACCGAGCCAGTTCCTGGGAAGAAAGGAGCCCTCTCCCAGTCAAATCCAGAACAGCAGGAACACTCCCAACAGCTGTTTGGGGCAATCCTACTTAAAACACCTATCCCAGAAGGGCTCTCCTATGATTCCCATCACCAGCCCCAGGCCCAGGGGTTTCAGATGAGCCTCCTGGAGAGCACGGAACCTCTGGAACCTCTGTGGTCTCCTGGACACCGCCTGTGCCACTGAGCACGGGCTGTCCCGGCTGGCTGAGGCACAGCGTCCTGGGAGTCCTGGGGTGGACACTGGGGGCTGCAGGACACCGGTGGCTCTGCCACCTGCCCTGGCAATGCGTCTGTGGCTCCAGCTGGGCTCTCATTTCTGGTTCCCAGCTTTCCTTGGCCGTGTCAAGAGAAGTGGTTATGCCTAGCCTAAATAGGCATATCAATTTAAGAGAGGTTCCAAACAAAGAAGAGATACAATACACAACCTGTTGGGTAGAAAATGAAATTTGGGATAAGAAGATTAGAGTACATGAAGTATCCAAAGAGACTAAAAAGGAAAAAGAGGAATTTGAAAAGAAATGGAACCCACTGGACTGTCTCCCATCCCCTGCTTCTCCTGTGCTCCCAGCAGCCTGTCCTCCTACTCCTCCATTACCTCTTCCTATCCAACCCATACCCCTCCCTACCCCTCCAGTACCCCCAATAGCCCCCTCTCCTATTATTCTCCCTACGCCACTCACCACTCCCACTGCCCCCCTTAATCCTCCTCAGATACCCCAAGTTTCCCCTGTACCTCCTCCTGCTCCTTCTATACTTCAGCCTGCCCTGCCCAGTATTTCCCTAACACCCCAAGTTTCCTCAGGAGTGTCACTGACTAGTAAAGAGAATGAGCAGGAGATTATAAATCAACAGAATCCCCTGAGTGAAGGTGTAATTCATTCTTGTGATTGTACGATTGTGGTTGAGACCAAAGGAAGAAGCTGCAGTTTCAGGGGGTCACCCTGAATACCCAATCCCAGGCGGGGAAATGTTTACTGAAGGGAGAGATAGTGGAAAAGTTACTACCCTTAAGGGAAGTCCCCATGGGCCGTGCCTGGGGGGGGGAGGGGGATTGGATTAGTGAATGTGCCCTTGACTGCCTCTGAAGTAGGAAATTTTAAGAAAGAGATTAAAACCTTATTAGAAGATCCCATGGTTATAGCCAGCCAGGTTGATCAGTTTTTGGGCCCAAGTATATATACCTGGGAGGAACTTAATTCAATATTAGGTTTTGTGTTGTGTTGTGCTATTTGGTTTGTTCCTGTTCTCCCCCATTTATGGTTTCACCCTAAGTTGCCTCCCCTTCACCAAATGTCAATTCTATCCCCACGCCCTCCAGTTCTAGAAACTTCCCTGCCAATCCTCATATCCTCTCCCTGGCATCTTGTCTGTCACTCAGCTTCCCATCCCCCTCTCTAGAAGCTTCCACAAAGGGCATTGAGTGATTAGTCAAGGGCCAGGGGTCCATCCTACTAAGTTCCCCAATATGTTGTTCTGTTTGTCAATTATTTCTTGGTTCACTCCCTATCCTGGTTTAGGGCAAATTTGGGAGAAAACCTCCA
Organism: Agelaius phoeniceus; assembly: GCF_051311805.1. Classification (NCBI taxonomy): domain Eukaryota; kingdom Metazoa; phylum Chordata; class Aves; order Passeriformes; family Icteridae; genus Agelaius; species Agelaius phoeniceus. Next base: position 17,952,870 of record NC_135279.1, on the reverse strand, counting down.
AAGGGGGCCCTCCAGAAAGCACACCCACACAGCCCCTCCCCCCAGCCGGGTCGGGAAGGATTCCTTGGAAACAAGTGGAAAGAACCTGTTTATTTAACAGGCACAGCACCCCCCAGCACACAAAAGGAACAATACCAGGTGACACCACTCTTTCACCACTCTGAAAAAGATGACAACTTCAGAAAGTCTCTCTCGGGGGTGGTCGCTCTGTTATCAGTCCCTCCTGTGCTGGGGCAGCTGCTGCAGCCACAAGGTGCAAACTCTCGGTGTTTCCCAGGTCCCAGTCCAGAGCAGGCTTGAGTGGTTCCAAAAAAGGGAAAGGAGAAACAGTCCAGGAAAAATTTGGGACTGCTTAGCTAAACTAACTAATGAGCAGGAGCAAGAGCAAGAGCAAAACAGAAACAAGAGCAAGAGTAAAGCAAAAAGCCAAGCAAAAAGCAAAAGCAGCACCATGTACTGCCCTGTCTCTGTGTCCCGCCAGCCATAGGGGAGCGGCTGATAGCAAAACAAAACATTCGCTCTTCAGAGCCAGCCTTGAAGGCACAGAACATGATATCCAGCATAAACAGAACACACAAAAGGGGATACAAGCATCATAATGTCACCCTTTATAAAGGGACATTCCCCTTTATCCCCTCATTGGTAGATGGCTGAACTCCTCCCTTGTTTCCACTCCTCAATAAAAGGTGCTGCTCCCACTCTCAGGGGCTTTCTTGAGTTGTATCCCCTGAGGCTGGGAGCTCTTTGTAGCTTCTAATAAAACCTTGGACTAAATACCCTCTGGACTGTACCCTTCCTTCATCATCGTTGGCCATGTCTCTCTGAGGAAAGGGCTAACGACCCTTAGCTGCCCCTCTGTCCCCTGTAGTCGCAGCGTCGGGGCTAGCAGGGAGGCACCAAGTGGTCACTTGATGAACACTGTGACAATCAGGCATTCTTTTTTCCCATTGAAGAAATGCAGCTAATATGAGCAGCTGGTATGAGGATGTGGGAAAGGGAGAACAGGGCTGGCCCTCTAGGGGATGAAAAGATGCCCATCAATCAGCCTGATTGGGACCCAAACAACCAGGTCAGATGCAGAAACATGAGAGATTATAGATCGTTAATCATCAAAGGTATTTGGGAGGCAGTCCCTAGGAGTAGTAATGTGAGGTTGGCTTTTGACAGCCAACAAGAAAAAGATGAAACCCCCAGTGCTTGGTTAGTGGAAGCAGAATTTTCAATTGTATTCGAGCATGGATCCTGAGAGTCCAGAGGGGCAAAGTGCTAGTGAGGGTGCAATTTGTGACAAGAGCATGGAATGACATCAGAAGAAAGCTAGAAAAGATGGAGGATTGGTAGGAGAAAGGTTTGAATAAATTGCTGTGAGAGGCGCAAAAGGTGTATTTGAGAAGGGAAGAGGAGAAGATGAAGTCAAAGGCGAGGATCGTGGTTGCAGTGGCGAGAAAGAGAGGAACAAAGCGAAACAGATAAACAGAAAAGGGAAGAGACTTGAGAACTGTACAAGGACCCCTGGGAGGGGAAGTGTTTCTACTGTAGGGAAAAGAGTCATTTCAAAAAAGATTGTGAGAAATGGAAAAGGGACAGGAGGCTGTATAGAGAAACGGGTATTGGGGCAAATGATGATTAGGGGTGTCAGGGGCTCTGTCCCCTGGGGAAAATGAATGATCCTAAGATAGAGCCCTTGATAAATTTGGAAATTTATCCCCAGGGGAAATAATTTGATATTTTAGTTGATACTGGGGCTGATAGATCATGCATTTCAAGATTCCCAAATGGATGCCAGTTAAGTAAGTGGATGTGCAAAGTAAGGGATGCCAATAGTGAACTATTTGAAGTGCTGGCTATAGAGCAAGGTGCTGTTAAGGGAAATTCGAGAGAGGGATATGCAGATTTGTTATACATGCCCAAATTAGAATGTAATTTATTAGGCCGGGACCTACAGGCGCAACTGGGGGTAGGAGTAATCCCTAAAGAAGGACAGATGGTAGTGAAGATGATGATGTTCAAGTGGGAAGATGAAAGTGAGATTGATTGCAAAGTCTGGGCAGAAGAGGGAGGCCACAGCCTACTAAACATACCCCCCATAGAGATGAAAATGAAACCAGGAATTTCACCTATCCAGGTAAAACAGTATCCCATTTTGGCAGAAGAAAAGCAGGGATTGGCTCCAGTGATAAGAGTGTTGATGAAAGATGGGATACTGGAATCGTGCATGTCTTTCCATAACACCCCAATACTACCAGTAAAGAAATCATATGGTACTGACCAACTGGTTCAGGACCTGAGAGAAGTTAATAAACAGACCATCTCATGATACCCAGTAGTATCTAATCCATACAAGTAAGATACTATCAAAACATGCATGGTTCAGTGTAATAGATCTAGAAAATGCTTTCTGGGCTTGCCCCCTAGCTAAGGAGAGTAGGAGTTTGTTTGCCTTTGAGTGGCAGGATGAAGAAACAGGGAGAAAACAACAGCTTCAATGGACCCAGTTACCCCAAGGGTTCACAGAATCCCCAAATTTATTTGGGCAAGCTCAAGAAGAACTATTAAGACAGTTTCAACCAGTAGGATACCCAGATCCTATAGTATGTTGATGATTTATTAGTGTCAGGAGAACAGAAGGGACAAGTTCAGAAAACAACAATAAAATTATTAAACTTCCTGGAAGAGAAGGGTTTAAAGGTGTCAAAGAAGAAACTCCAATTTGTAGAACCAGAAGTAAAATATTTAGGCCATCTGATTGGGAAAGGGTACAAGAAACTAGAAGCAGAACAAATCCGAGGGATCCTCTCACTACTGGCACCAAAACCAGAAAGAGATGTACGGAGATTGCTAGGGCTGGTTGGGTATTGTAAATTATGGATAGATGGACATACCAAATTAGTTAAATTCCTCTATGACAAATTAATAGAACAAGAACCTTTAAACTGGAATGAAGAAGATGGACAGAAATTGAAAGAGTTAAAGGAAAAATTAGTAACGGCCCCAGGTTTAAGTTTACCTGACTTAGATAAACCTTTCAAGCTGTTTATAAATGTGGAGGAAGGAATTGTGTATGGAGTACTGGTGCAAAAGTGGTGTGGGTATAGAAAACCAGTTGCATATGTATCAAAGTTACTAGACTCAGTAGTTAGGGGTTGGCCAATGTGTTTACAATCAGTAGCTGCAACCTGGCCTTAGTGGAAGAGAGTTACAAATTAGCATTTGGAAGCAAAATTAAGGTGTATACTCCTCATTATTTGAAAACCATACCGAGCAAAATGGCCAGTCAGTGGATTACAGAGACCAGGTTATTGAAATATGAATTGATATTAACTAGTATTGAAAATTTAGAACTAGCCACAACAAAAATTCAGAATTTGGCACAATTCTTATATGGAGAACCCGATGAGAATCTGGAACATTGTTGCATAGAGATGATCAATTTACAGACCAAAGTGAGAGAGGATTTACAAGAACAGCCATTACCAGAAGGGGAATTGTTGTTTGTTGATGGTTCTTCCATGGTGATTGGGGGAAAGAGAATGTTGGGGTATACAGTAATAGATGGCAAGAATGTGGAGATTATAGATAAAGGGAAATTCCCGACAAAATGGTCTGCACAATGCTTTATTGAGATTTATGCTTTATTAAAAGGACTGCAGTGGCTAGAATATAAGAAAGGAACTATTTACACCAACTCGAAATATGCCTATGGGTTAGTACATACATTTGGTAAAATCTGGAAAGAAAGAGGATTCAAAAATTCAAAAGGCAAAGCATTGATCCATGAGAAATTAATAAAAGAAATAGTAGAGGCTTTGAAAGACCCTTTAGAGAGTGCAATAGCACACATAAAAGGACATCAGAGAGGGACTTCTATGGAAGCACAGGGAAACAACTTAGCAGATCAGATAGCTAAAGAAGCTGCCTCAGAAAAGGATGAGCAGATCCTACAGTTAGTGGATTTGGGGGACAAAGATAACAGTGAACAGGAACAGAAATAGTTACAAAAACATGGAGGAACCAAAGATGGAAAAGGGAAGTGGACAATGCCAAATGGGAGACAAGTGTTAAATAAAGCTTTAACCAGAAAAATTTTAGAAAACTTACATGCTTTGACACATTGGGGAACACAGGCCCTTTGCTGTGGGGGCTGAAGAGGCAGCCAAGGGAGGGCTTGCTGCACTCCCCTGCAGGGCTAACCCCTGAGCCACAAACTTTTTAGGGTGAGCAAATTTCACCTCCAGAGGCCTTTGCTGCTCTATGTTGATTCTTTGTTACCCACTGGTCCCTTTCCCCATGCTCCACCCTTGAGCCTGTATCCCATTTGTTGCCAGTTTAACCCTGGCCCTTGCCTTCCCTATATAAACCCCCGTTTTTCCCCTGTTCAGGGAGCTTCTGTTCCTGTCTCCCTTCACAGAGGGTCCTGCTCTTAATAAAGGCCGTTACTCTGTGGAACACCATACAGAGCTTGAGTCTCTTCTCTCCGTGTTGCCTGAGAGCTGGAGCTGAGCTGAACATCACTCGCCGGGCTGGGAGAAGGATGTGCCTGTGCCCCTGAGCCATCCTTCTTAGGACATTTCTTCAGGAAGGTCATGGCACCCTTACCACCACCCTGCTGCCATGGCACTTTGCGACCATTGCATGTGAACATATGTCTGTATTGGAATATTTCAAATTGCTAAAATGGTAACGAGAGAATGTATGATTTGTCAAAGGATAAACAAAAAAGTAATGAGAAAAACACTGCTGGGTGGAAGGCAGCTAGCTTGGAGGCCCTTCCAAAATGTTGAGGTAGATTTTACTGAACTTCCCCCAGTCCAAAAATTTAAGTATTTACTAGTGGTAACAGATCATTTAACCCATTGGGTTGAAGTGTTTCCAACTATAAGGGCTACAGCAGAAGTAGTTAGTAAGACTCTACATGAGCAAATAATACTGAGGTATGGAATTGTGAATACTGTTGATTCAGACAGGGGGCCACACTTCACAGCCAAAGTTCTACACCAGGCGGCTAAAGCATTGGAAATCATATGGAAACTCCACACCCCGTGGAGACCCCAAAGCTCTGGGAGAGTAAAAAGAATGAACCAAACTCTAAAAGAAATACTCACAAAATTACTAGAAGAAACTAAGATGAACTGGTTAAAGTGTCTCCCATTAGCATTAATGAGGATAAGCACAAAACCAAGAGCTGACATAGGCGTTTCCCCTTACGAAACAATGTTTAGATTACCATTCCTAATCACCTCAGATTGTGTACGGACTTATGAGGAAGGAGAACAGAGTATGAAGAAGTATATACAGATTATTACAAACACCCTAGAAGAATTAAGGAAGAACAGATACCTTCCCCAAAGCACACCAATTGACTTAAAAATCCATTTGTTCCAGCTGGGGGATTGGGTTTTAATAAAGGTGTGGAAAGAACAACCATTAACCCTAAAGTGGGAGGATCCCTTCCAGGTCCTCCTAACCACAGAAACTGCAGTAAGGACACAAGAGAGAGGATGGACTCACATCACCAGAGTTAAAGGTCCAATACTAGCCCCTACCAAATGGGCATTGAGTGATCAATGCAACAGACACAAAACTAACCCTGAAAAAGAAGCTCCAGGAGAAGTAGAGTAAAAAGAGGCAGAATTTTTAACCCTTTGTGAAATGTCAAAGTTAAAAGTTATTTGTGAGTTGAGATGTTATTTATAAATTGTTATTTAAATATTTATTAGAAACCATTGTAAAATTTCTGGTATTTCTCATTACAGATCTAAAAACCTGAGATCCCGAAGAATAGAGCATCCCTCCACTCACTTAGCAATCAGCCTCTACAAAAAGAAACATACAAGTCAATACAAGAAGGGAAGTGAGTCACTGCAAAGCAAAGTAACCAGTAGTCCGCCCTCTTCCTGCTGAAAGGTCAGGTCATTGCTCAGGCCATTCCGTTGCCACAGCAGCTGTTCAATGACCTGGATCTTTCAGTTTATTACACTGAGGTGGTAGGAGAGGACAAGCCCCTCATTTGGTGCAGCCTTAAGAAAGGGGGGCACTCAATCCAGCTCCAAGGGATGATGGACACAGGGGGGGCGTTATGGTGATTCCTCCACACAAGTGGCCGTCACGCTGGGAGATGCAAGATGTAGTGAGTAAAGTACAAGGTGTAGGGGGCATCCGACTGGCAAAACAATCAAAGAGCACTGTACAAACTGAGGGCCTGATGGGCAATTGGCTGCTGTACGCTCATTTGTTTTGAATTTGAAGTTCACCCTGTGGGGGAGAAATGCCATTTCCCAGTGGGAAGTCAGGCTCAAAATCCCAAAGACTCCCCAGCTTTTTTAGGTGCAGTTATTGAAGAAGAGCACTCCACCCAGAAATTAAATTGGCTCACAGAAACATCTGTCTGGGTAGATCAGTGGCTGCTAAGTAAACAAAAATTAAGTGCACTCACTCAGCTAGTGGAGGAATAATTGGCCAAAGGTAACATCGTTGAGACAAACAGCCCTTGGAAATCCCCAGTGTTTGTCATCAAGAAGCCGGGGAAGGACAAGTGGCGTCTCCTCCACGATCTGAGAAAAATAAATGAAGTCATCAAGGACATGGGGTCTCTCCAACCAGGAATGCCATCCCCTTCAATGCTCCCCCAAAACTGGCAATTGGCTGTAATTGATATTAAGGATTGCTTTTTTCAAATTCCCTACACCTGGCCAATGCCCCATGTTTTGCCTTCTCGGTTCCCTCCATCAACCAAGAAGCTCCCATGAAGTGCTACCACTGGCATGTTCTTCCAAAAGGAATGAAGAACTCCTCCACCATCTGCCAGTGGTACGTCGCCAAAATCCTGTCCCCAGTGCATGCCAGAGTGGGGGAGTGCATCATCTGTCACTATATGGATGATGTACTGGTGTGTGCCCCCAACGACAATGTACTTACCAGGGTTCTTGATGATGCTATTATTACTTTGTCAGCAGCAGGATTTGAGTTGCAGCAAGAAAAGGTGCAGAGGCTGATGCCTTGGAGGTTTCTAGGCCTTGAGACCACCAACTGGACAATAACACCTCAGAGATTGGTGATCAATGATAAGCCGAAAACCTTAAGTGATCTCCACCAATTGTGAGGGTCCTTGAACTGGGTCAGGCCCTGGCTGGGGCTCACCACGGGGTATTTATCTCCTCTTTTCAACTTATTAAAAGGGAGGGAGGAGATAGATACCCCAAGGGCTTTGACCCGGGAGGCAAAGGCTGCATTGGACAAGGTTGAGCTGGCACAGTCAAACCATCAGGCCCACCGCTGCCAGCCAGAGCTTCCATTTAACTTCATCATCTTGGGAAAACTGCCACACCTGTATGGGCTGATATTTCAGTGGGACAAAGGTCAGAGGGACCCCCTCTTAATCATAGAGTGGGTGTTCCTTGGCCACCAACAGTCCAAGAGTATCACATGGCCATCGGAGCTGATGGCCCAGCTAATCAGCAGAGCCAGGGCATGCATGCGATTGTTGGCAGGGTGCAATTTTGTGTGCACTCATTTACCCATCAAGCTGTCCACTGGGAAGTTAACCAATGAGATCCTGGAACAACTATTAAGAGAAAATTAAAATCTACAATTCGCTCTAGATAGTTACCCCAGAAAATTGTCAATCCACCATCCAGGCCACAAATTATTTAACATCTAATTTAATCTGGTCCCAAAAGACAAACAAAGTCCTAAGCCTCTCAAGGCCCTGACAGTTTTCACCAACGCATCCGGAGGTTCTCACAAGTCAGTAATTACTTGGAAGGACCCCCAAACTCAGCAGTGGGAAGCCAATGTTAAGATCGTTGAGGGCTCCCCTCAAGTAGCTGAGTTGGATGCAGTCATCAGGGTCTTTGAAAGATTTTCAGAACCAATCAGCATTGTCACTAATTCAGCTTATGTGGCAGGGGTAGTATCTAGGGCAGAACATGCAGTACTGAAAGAGGTCTCTAACCCAGTGATATACAGGTTGCTCTCAAAACTCGTACAGCTGGTTTCTCACCAAGAGCAACCATTCTACATAATGCACATAAGATCTCACACAGACCTGCCTGGACTCATTGCAGAAGGGAATCAGAGACCTGATGCCCTGGCCACTCTGCTGCAGCTGGCTGGCCAAGGAAACATCTTCCATCAGGCCAAACTTAGCCATCAACAGTTCCACCAGAGCATGCCTGGTCTGTTCTGCCAGTTCCATCTTAGCAGTGACCAGGCCAGAGCAATCATGGCCACATGCCCAAACTGCCAGGAGTCCTCACTACCACCCATGGGGGCAGGGGTGAACTCCAGAGGACTCCAAAGCTGTGAGGTGTGGCAGACAGATATCACTCACATTCCCCAATTTGGAAGGCTCAAATATGTGCATGTGTTGGTGCATACTTTCTCCAGTGGAGTCTACGCCTCTTCCCACACGGAGGAGAAGGCCAGTGATACACAAAAACACCTGGTGCAAGCCTTCTCCACCCTGGGGATCCCTAAGGTGATAAAGACCAACAATGGGCCAGCCTATACCTCCAAGGCATTCAGTAATTTCCTGCAGGAATGGGGGGTTGAACATCAGATGGGGATTCCATATTCCCCCACTGGCCAAGCAATAATAGAAAGAACGTGTCAGACCTTGAAGAAGACATTGGAATACCAAAGGGATGACATTAAGACCATTCCCCCACATGTCAGGCTCTCAAAAGCACTGTTCACCATCAACTTTCTGAACTGCTCTTTTGAGAACTTGAACCTGCCAGTATTGAGGCACTTCCATCAGAACAAGATGCTAAGAGTTTAAAGGGCATCTGCCAGTCCTGGTGAGGGACCCAGAGACATGAGAAACCCAGGGGCCTTTCGAGCTGGTGACCTGGGGGTGTGCATACGCTTGCATGGATCCCATGCAAGTGGGTCAAGCCCCATATTCCACCAAGGGACAGAGACAAAAACACAGCCACCCCACCCCTGAAAAATGATCCCCCCCCTGCATCCAACAGGAAAAGACACAAGAAAAAGGAGGAACCATGAACTTTGTGTTTTCCTTTTGTCAGAATTATTGTTTGAAGATACATGCTAAGTTTTCTCATATGTTGTTTCTCTTTCTTTAAAAGACATCCATTCCAGTCACTAGGATGTGGAGATACCAGTGGCTCCTAGTGCTGATAAGCCAGTCCCCCGAGGCATGGATCATCCCTCAGTCAAAGCAAAATATGTGGGTCGCCCTGCCCATGCACTTCAACAAGCCCATCTATGCTTGTCTGTGGCTGCTGCAGATGACCTGATGTCAACCTGCCTAGTGGGGATTCCCTCTTCTTTAGATCAATACCCAGCCCATCTCAAGTCCATCACTTCAGAAGTTAATAAAAACCCTCCCCTTATTTTCAAACGTTATGTTCCCATTACAAACCCCTTACTTTTATGGCGTAAATGGACCTCTGAGTTGCCTGAGTTAGAAAAAGACCCCACTGAGTTTGAACTCCTTGGTTTGTCCATTGCACCCTTTTACGTTCAGTTTATTTTTTAGCCTCTCTACTACCCTGAATCTTATATTTCTGTCAAAGTCCCGAAAAAAGAATTTCAGGCAGCCAAATGGTGCAAAACCATCACCCACTTAAACATTCCATCGAGTGAGAACCAACAACCGCTCAAGCTGCCAAAGGGTACCTTTTTGATTTGTGGAGAGAGGGCTTGGGCTTGTCTTTTAGGAGGCCTGTGTACCATTGGACAGCTGTCTCTGTTTTCGCCAAACCAAACCCAAATTTTGAATTGGCAGTCCAAATCTAACAATTCAGCCAGCCAAAAATGTAGTATCAAAGACTTTGACAAACACTGTGACTCCGACATTGTACATTGGTGTCTTCCAAAAAGAGCTGCTGTCTCTGCTTTTTTACTGTGGGTGGCGGCAGCAAAAGCCCTAAGTGAATTGGGCCACCTGGAGTGCTGGGTGGTGAAACAGGTGAATTTTATATCAGCTGCTCTTAGCAAGCTCCTTGAAGATGAGGAAGTGACCAGGCAGGCCACTCTGCAAAATCGGGCAGGCATAGACTTCCTCCTTTTGGTGCACGGGCACAGCTGTGAGAAATTTGAAGGATTCTGCTGTTTCAATCTATCAGACAGGAGCCTAAGTATCCACACCTCTGTCAGCAAGATAAAGGATATGGTCCATTCAATCAAAGAAGAAAGTGAGGACTGATTCCAGAACATGTTCAAGAACTGGGGCCTGACTGAGTGGATATCTTCAATTACCAAAGACATTTTATGGGTTGTTTTAGTTCTTGTTTCTACCTTTATAAGCATCACCAAAAGAGTTCTATTAAAGAAAACAGTTCACCAGAGGTCCTCCCAACCACAACCATGGTGGGAAGAGACACAAGTCTGAAATCTATCACTTCCCCACTCTCCCCCCTCTCAAAAACCTAAACAAAAAAGGAGGGAGATGTGATGGTCCATTTTAGTTGTAACACTTACTTCAGCTGTCGTTGTGTTTTATTCAGTTTGTTTTATTGGGTTCGATCCTACCTACCCCCTGGCAGTCAGTTTAGTCCATTCTTGTTGCCTCCCCTTTCCCTGTCTGTCAGTTGAAGTACCTACCCCTTATTCCCGATCCTTCCATGTCTGTCATTGTAACCCTGCCCCTCTCCCCAATCAGTTAATGCAAACCCGGCCTCTCCTTCCAGAACCCTTTGTGTCATTTATGTGATCCCTAAGTTCCCATTAGTTATAGGAGGGTGCTCTCCTCCCCTCATACCCCTCATTGGTTGTGAGATTGTGTATCCCTGCCCTGTACTCCTCCCCAACTCCCCCTGATTGGTTGATATATTGTATGCTCCTCTAAGACCTTCTCCCTTTATAAGTTGTTGCGCAAGTACCAAAGGTGCTTCTTTGTCCAGACTGCCTTTATTCAGAGAGGAAATCCTCTTGGAGGGTCACACAAAGGGCCCCTCTCGCTGCTTTGTCCAAACCCTTGACACCACTAACCATCCATCTGCTATGGGGATCTGCACCCTGGCTGCACCGTGGGTGACCTGTGCTGGTCGGTGACCGGGCAGGGAGCAGCCGCTCAGCGGCGCAGTTCGGGGGGAGAAAGCAAGCGAGCCTGACAGAGGCTTCTCCTGGAGAGCAGATGCTGCCTCACTTCCAAACACTGGAACGCACTGGGAGTCTCTCCACAGCCTTCTCTTCTCCAGGCTGAGCAGATCTGACTCCCTCAACCTGTCTGCACAGGAGAGCTGCTCCCATTAGCAACCTGGTGGCCTCCTCTGGACTTGCTGCAACACTTCCATGTCCTGATGTTGGGGACACCAGCACTCTAATCCTTGCTCCAGGTTCATCCCACACAGTCAGGATCTATGTGGGGCCAGTCAGTCCCAGCTGCTGTGTCTGGGCAGGATTAATGCTCTGGCAAGATCACCAGAGTGTTCCCCACAGCTCACAACAGCCTGACCTCATCCCTCGGCCATCTCTGCTGGTGTGAAGCCAAGTCCTGTATGGGCCATCTCCAGTCTGGCAAGAGGGTGCCCGTGCCAGCCTCTCGGCTCGCCAGGCAGGGGCAGCAGCCGGCCGTGCTAGCGCTGCTTGCAGCCTGCTCGAGTCACAGCCGGCAGAGTGACAGCTTCACTGCCGGCACTGGCAACTCCCAGCTCTTGGCAAGGCAGTGATGGAAGCGCACACACCTTGGGAAGCACCTCCTGGAGCTCTGCTGTCCTTCCCCTCCGAGGGAGCAGGGCTGCTGTGCCCTCAGAGCCCCTGGCTGTGACGGGAGCAGCTCGTGCAGGCCCACGGAGCAACAAGCGTTTCAGCAGTCTAGAGAGGAGCTAAAAAGAGGAGTAAAAGGAAATTCTGCTCTGAAGGTCCCCAAATCCCCCTGTGACTGCTTCTAAGTGAGATGTGACCTGCAGCAGCCATGGGCACAGCATGTTGAGGTCTGGTGTCTTGGGGTGTCAGTGCATGAAGCATGTCCATGTTCCAGGTCCCTCTGAGCCCCCAGCAAAAGCCAGAACACACCTTCAGCACTCCTCAAGTGCAAAAAGTTTTCCTGCTCTCTTTGAGCTTCAGGCTGCCCTCAGGTGTTGCTTTCAGCTGCCCCACTTGAAGTGTCCTGTGCCCCTGCACTCTGCCCCCTCTTCCCACACACACTGATCCCTCAGGAGGGGCCTGCCTTGTGTCCCCTCTGCTCCCAAACTGAGCTCCACAGCCCACAGTGTTGGCAAAGTAACCAGCCGTAGCCCTTGGTGGCAGTGGGCTCACAGCTCCAGCAGCCCTGCAAGAGCCCCAAAGCTGTCACTGCCTTCAGGTGAGCCAGAGCTCTGCAGTGGGCAGGATCAGCTCCTGAGCCTGCACTTCCCTGCCCTTGGGCCTTCCTGGGGAAAGGGGAAATCTGGCAGGGACAGGACTGCAGGCCGAGGCTGTGTGATCCCTCTTGGACAATCCACAGTGAGGACCAGGCAGCCCCTGCCTGCAGCATGGCACGGGCACGGCGACACGGGCAGGGTGACACGGGCACGGCGACATGGGCAGGGTGACACGGGCAGGGTGACACGGGCAGGGTGACATGGGCAGGGCAACACGGGCACAGTGACACGGGCAGGGTGACATGGGCATGGCAACACGGGCAGGGCGACGCAGGCATGGTGACACGGGCATGGTGACACAGCACGGTGACAGGCATGAGACACAGGGACAGTGACATGGGCAGGGTGACACAGGCACAGTGACATGGGCATGGCCCTGTGGCAACCAAAGGAATTTCCTCCCCATGAAGTGCTGCCAGACACGAGGCTGCTTTGAAGCACTGGAGAGGCTGCTCTTGCAGCAGGACAGCCCTGGGCAGGTGCAAAGGCAGAACTCCACAGGGATGTTCCGTCCCTGCTCCCACAGGGATCAGCAGCAGAGCATTTGTAGGAGCACAGCGGGGCTGTAACTCCATCCCTACAAAGCCTCCAACCACTGGGGTGCATTTGTCAGTCCTGCACACATCTCTCTCAGAAGGATGTCACTCAAAATTACTAAAATGGAAGGAGTTATCCCCAGTTTTTCATGTAAGCAGAACATCAGAGGCATTTGGCAGTGCCAAGGCAGGCCAGGGCTGCTGCCAGTGTTTCAAGGCCTCGGGGGAGGGGGGGTGCTCCACATTAACTCCTCCACCTTCCTTGTTCGTTATGGGCAGAGATTTGAGAGCAGCTCCTGTTTCCTGGCCCCACATGTACTGAAGTTATCCTGAGTGATGCTGGCCTGGCTTCAGGTGACTGGGTGTGAAAAGGCTTGTTGAGGCAGCTGCCAAAACAGCCACACTTCAGCTGCTTTCCTGCTCGCTGGGTGGAAGGAAATGGGAAAAGCAGTGATGGATCAAATACAGCATGACATGAGGCAGCACCCTGAGTCAGGCTGAATCACACTGCACTGCCCCACACACTGTGTGCGCAGCAGGGGAGAACAGCCTTGGAATCCAGGGTTATCCTCCAGGTTCACTGAGGGCTGGCTGGGGGAGAGGGGCTGCAAAGGACAGGAGCAGTGGCAAGGGGCAGAGGGCAGAAATAAACCCACTGCAGGGGTGGGAGGAATGGAGGTGTTTGACTCAGGTATTTAATTGCTCAAATGGTGCAGTGAAGGATCAGGCAGATGCTTGGCTAAGTAATCATCTCAGGAGAACCACAGCAGGAGCACAAGGACTTGGGGTGGGCATGCAGCACAGAGCTGGTCACCCCCCAGCATCCTTCCAAGCTTCCCTGGTTTCACCCCCATGGTCCCAGTTGGGCTGGCAACAAGTATCAGCCTGGAGAGCATCACAACATAAACTGGAAAGTAACCTGAGGCAGCAAGGCAGCAAGAAGCTGGGAGGCTGCCTGTGTGTGCTAGCAGCTCACCAGACCTTCCTACAGGGCAAGTGGCAGAGCCCTGTCACTCAGTGAGGATGCAGGAGAGCAGAGGGAGCACAAACCACATCTCACCCTCCATGACTGCAGCTGCCTTAACAAGGATCTGAGCTGCCTCCAGGAACCATAATAATGAGGGCAATTAGCACAGTACAAACGAAAATTTCCAAGTGTTGCACTCTGCAGATTTTTTTACCGTGATCTGAAGCAGCTGAGGTACAAAGCCAGGCATTTTGAGAAGGCTCTGAAGGCTGGTCCAGCCCTCCTGAGGGGACAGGCTGGCTTGAAGGTCACCAAGCTGTGCCACAGTGGGAAGGCTGACAGGGTCCAGCCTCACAGGCAGGAGAAGGCCCTGGGGACCCCTCTGTTGAGGGGTTGTGCATTGGCACAAGTCTCCCTCTGCTCCTTGCTGGCCTGGGCTGGACCTACTTTTCCTGGCCCATGGAGGGATTTTCAAGCACAGCCCAGCACTCTGCTCTGGCCTGGAGCCTCAGAGTAGGCTCATCCCCTCTCCCACATACACTGAAGCACCCCAGCACGAGCCCCAGACATCTCCCTGTTCCTGCTTCCCAAACGTTTCCGTTGTCAGATGGCTTTGGAAGGATCCCGTGCTGCACAAATCTCTCCCTCCCTGCTGACTCTCCTGTCCTCCCCATTCTGGAATTTGCAGAATCACCAAATTCACAGCTGTGGAACTCTGAGCTCCGTGCTCCTTCCTCCAGGCCATCACAGGGGTTTGTCACTGCGTCCCCACACCCTCCCCTCTGACCCAGCTCCTCATAGTGCCCATTCCCACTGTCCTCTCACCTGTGCTGGTTTCAGCTGCTCTCTGAGGTTCTGCAACCACCAAGAACCAGCACTTTCCATTCCCAGTGCAGCTCGGAGGATGCAAAACTCCCCAGCCAATGTCTTTGGTTTCGGAGGAAGAGCATATGTTTCTGTTCTGGAAACAATAAGAACCACTCCACTGATCCATACCTGCTCTTCCTTTTGTTATTCTTCAGTACCTGTCCTTCCCTTTGGAAACCTTGGAGCCAGGAGCCTCATCAGCTGCTCTGTGCAAATACACTTTGCTTTGTGCTGGCTGTCTGAACACAGAGCCAGGAGAGAGAGAGGCCAGCAGCTCCTGGTGGATCAGCTGTTGCCAACACACGTGAGCCAGGTAGAGCCTGTGATTTATTTAATATGTACAGATACAATAATTTCATTTTGGAATCAGCCTCATGAGACAGGTGTGAACAAAGGGGTGACATTTGGAGGAGGAGAACTCCTGATTTGTGCTCAGACAGTAGAAATTCTCCTTCTCTGCTACCTTGGCAATAACACAATGAGGGAGGAAAACAAAATCATTCACATTCCCAACTCCCTCCTCTTCAATAGCACCAACATATATTTTGAAGAGCCTCAGTGCAGGTTTTTACTGCAGAAAATAAAGAGTGAATTGTGTCCCCCCTGAACAGCACAAGAGAAACATCCTGACTGCCTCCAGCCTCAGCTGCTCATTTCCTGCTGAGCCTTCTGGCTTGACCAAACCACAGCACAAATACATCTGGCACCTGCCAGCCCCTTCATTGCGGAAGGAGGACACACCCAAGACCTCCACATCTTGAATTCCAGGAGCTCCTGCAGCTCCCTGGACTGGCACTGCTGGAATGTCCCTTCCCCAAGGCAGCTCCCTGCAATGCCAAAGGCAGGCCAGGGTGGGCAAAACAGCCAGAGCAGGCACAGAGGCAGCCTTTAACGCATCCAAATAGTGCTGCAGCCAATTATAGACTGTGAGAAACCACTGCTCACTTTAAAAGTTTCAAAGGTTTATTAAACCTTAACAAACACAACAAAGGACTGAATGAGGAAAACGAGCAGCACTACCAAGGTAACCAACTACCACAAACTCATCCACAAAATGGCTGCTCCGCCTTTTAAACCCTGGTGGTGCAGCCAACCCTGGCCCTCCCAGAGCCTGTCAGTCAACTCTTCTTCACTGCCCATTGGTGGAGATCCCTTTCTTGCACTTGATTGGAGGTGAGGTCCTGCTGTGCCACGCCCCCCAGCAAGGAGCCCAATCCCGAGTGGCCCGGACAGGGCACGCAGGTACCTGGCCCTCCGCACGGCCCTCACACCGTGTGAGGCTGTGGGCTGCCAACAACAGAGCGTGTCCAAACTACAAACTGCAATAACACAACAACCATACAGCAACAAACCTTCTTGTTACATACACAGAGTATTCATCCCTTAATTGCGAGAGCCAACGATCACTTACCCATCTGTAACACAGATCCAAAGGCTTCACACGTGTTTTATTCCTGCAGGAGAAGCCAAAGCCTCTGGGTGTCATTAGCAAGTGGCTGCAGGGCTGAGGGACAGCTCAGGGGCTGTGTCTGAGCTGCTGCTCCCAGGTCTCTCCCTTCCCTCAGCAGGAGCTGGCTCTGGTGAGGCTGTGGGGATGGAGCTGCCTACCAGGGTCACAGCCCACATGAGGCTGCCCTGCTGGGTGACAGCCCAATGGCCCTGCTGGGTGACACCCTGATGGCCCTGCTGGGTGACAGCCCAATGGCCCTGCTGGGTGACATCCCGATGGCGCTGCTGGGTGACAGCCCAATGGCCCTGCTGGGTGACACCCTGTTGGCCCTGCTGGGTGACAGCCCAATGGCCCTGCTGGGTTACAGCCTGTTGGCCCTGTTGCACCCCTTGTTGTGCCTGTGGCACCCAGACAGGTCCAGGAGCAGCCCAAGTTTGGCCCCAAGCAGTGATGTCTTTGTGGGGACCCAGCCCCTTCACGAGCCTGGGGACAGCACAGACACCCCTGTGCAGCCTGTGGGAGCCCTACTCAAGCCAGCCAAAGAGGAGGTGTCCGTGTCCTCTGGTGCCTTGAGCATGCAGGGGTAGCCCTGGGCTGGGTTTTTCCTGCTCTCAGCACTCTCCAGAGAGCTCCAGGGCCCCCTGAGAGCTCCCCACAGCACTGCCCATCCAGCTGCACCAGCATCTGCTGTCCGGGTGTATTGTTAGAGCAAATGAGGAAACAAGGACACAAAAACCACAATTCACTCAAACTGATGCAGTAGATTGGGGTGAATTCTGCCCCGAGGTGTTTTCTCCTTGGATCATGTCAGTCATTTTTCAGTCCATCAGCCCTGTGTGTTTTGCAGCCTTTCAGATGCTCCCCTGACCCGCAGCAAGGGAATCCAGCTGTACCCAGGGCTCACGTGGATGCTTCACTCCTTGCTGGGGGCCATGAGCTCCATCCCTAACCTGAGCCACAGTTTGGCCTCTTCCAGACCAAAACTCTCCACTCCTTGAAGCCAGGAACCTGTGTCCTTGGGTAAGGAGGATCAGGAAAGGACAAGTTGGGGAAAAATACGAGCGGTGAGCTCAGCACCAAGTGTGTGATTTCCACAGAGGCCCCTCAGATGCTTCCAATACTGGTGTTTTTTGGAGGGAGGGCATAGTTTCGAGTATTGATTCAAATGACCTCCACCATTAATCTTTGCAAGGGATTTTTTTTTATTATTCCTCCAAGAGAACAGGCAATTTTAGCCACTGCATCATCCTGGGGGGGAGGAGAGGGATGTGGACAGCTTTGAAGGCACCCACCTCAAAGCCCGAGTTATTCTCCCTGCTTTTCCCTCACCACCTCAGCAGCAAGAACACATAAATTGTGTGTCATAGCTGCCTTTTCATCTGTCCCAGGAGTTATAGACTGCACACATAAGACAATTCGTGTTCCTCTGCATAATGAGGTGAGTTTTATAAATCATAAATCTTCACTTAATATGCAGGTGGTGTTTGCTGCCAGGTTTAGGAAAACTGATGTAGTTGCCAAGTTCATGAATGTCATAAATCATTCATGCTAAGGTAGTCTGCAATTGCTCAGTCCTTTGAGACAGACCAATTTCAAGGTGGTTGTTTAACACACAAACACGATCTTCATTGATTGTTTATACAAATACATATTTTCATTAAGTTTTTCCCTCTCCATTCTTTTTCCCCTTCTTCAGGAGCCAAGAGCGATGCCCCAAAGAGTCCCCACTAGTGGCTTCTCTCCAGTTTCACAATTCCATCAGAAATCCATTACCAAACGTGTAAAAATCCATGGATTTGTAATAAAACGAGCCCCCTAAAGCTCAGAAAACAGCCTGGATGTCTCCATAAATCTCGATGCAAGTGATTAAAGAAAACAGAGTGCAAGAGCGTGCCTCAATTCGTCACAGGGTCATTTTGGACATCCACTATTTTCTGCAAAATTGACATTAATTAAAGGTTTGCTGATCCCAGCAGGGTTTTCATCGCTGCTGTAGCTGCTGTGTGCACAGGAGCAGGTAATGCACTTCCCATGGGGAATACCCCGTGTGCTTCTGGATTTATCTGAGCCTACACACCCGGGAGCTTGCTGGGTGCTCTGCAGCCCCCTGGGATGTGCAGGATTCCGTGGGAAGTCTCTTGGGAAAGCAGCTTTCCCGGGAGATGTACAATTTTTAGCAGGGTGGAAAATTAGAGCAATGTAAATCCTGCAGGTATCTGGGAAGAGCCTTCCCTCGATGCCAGCCCTGAGGAGCTGAGCATGGACAGACCTGCCCGGGGCTGGGGGAGGGTCACCAAGCTCAGTCCTGGTGGGAGATGCTCCTCTTGGCCTCACATCTCCCAGCCCTAAGTGTCCCCAGGAGCTTTCAGCTCGTGGCCTTTGTGCCTCATCTTCCCCTCCCACAACCTCCTGGGCTTTACACTTTGCTTTCTGATTTTCTATGACATTATTTCTAGGCTGATCTAACAAGGTGAAAGCTCTGTCCTATCTTGCAGTGTTCAGGGTCATCCAGGGAGGGCTGTCACCTCCCCTGCAGAAGCAGGGGTTGGGTTATCAGAGCCTTTCACTTCCCACCTGATTTACATCTTGGAGACATCCAAAAAACCAAGACACAATACTTCTGGACAGAGTAGTAAATCAAAAAACGCTCAGGCTCAGACTCACCCAGCACTTGAGAGGGTCTGATATTGAACTCCACTTTAATTTTAAGTGGATCTGAGAAAACTGCGTAGGTGGGAAAAGGCAGAGAATTTTGACTGCTGTTCTGTCTTCCATCATCCTTTTCCAACATAATTAACTCATCGCAAAAAATTCAGGCACTGAGTTCTTTCTCTTCATTTTCCCTATGATCAGCCAACAAGCGCTGAAGTTTCTCGAGTTTATTCCTTGTTTCAATCTACTCACTGAATCATTGTTGCTGTTAACTCCCGAAAGGGAGGAGGAGGCTGTTCCTCAGTGTCTCACTGTGTGTGCCAGCCAGAGCTGGAGATCTGGGCCAGACTGGTTAGTTCTGGTCAGATCTGGAGTTTGCTCCTTTGATTTGATGAGCATGAAACCCAGAAAAGACATTAGGGGAAAAGATGACTTAAAATTTGACTTGTCACTAATGAGGCATTGGATTGGCTCCCAGCTTGCCCTGAGATTTCTGTGGTGTCAGTGTTACTCTTCCCAATTCTCCTCTGATCTTATGGTTCTCAGACTGGTGTAGCATCCTGGTTTCCTTACACTCCTGCATGCAGACCAGCTCTCCAGGATATGATTGAGAACTCAACCCTGGGCATCAGCACAGCCAAAGGGAACATCCCCCTCCATTCCAGCCGCTCCAAGGTTTCCACCTCCTTGTTGTGAGGTGCCCTTCAGAGAAGCATCATTCTCGCTGGAGTGGCAGCTGATGCTTCCTACTAATTCAGAGCTGAGATAAAACCTCGGGGAAGCTGCAGAGCTGCAGGACCTTCACGGCCATAACTCTTTCCTCTGCAAGTATTTATGTGCTCGAGACTGATTAAGCTGGGCTTGAGTCATACCTCACACTCCTTGAGGGGCTCTCCTCCTGCAGAGGGTGACATCTCCTGGGAGCAGCAGTCAGGGATGTGGGAATTCAGGGAGTGAAAGCTGAGAGTCCACCAGGAATGATCTGAGGTGAACCCTGGCAAGAAAAAATCTGAACTCGCCAAAATCCAGCAAAGTTATTCCCACCCCATCTGAAAAGGGAAGGAGCTTTTGGGGTGGTTCCTCTAAGGATGTGGAGGGGGGACTCAAATCTTAGATTGTTCCTCCTGGTCATAAACTAGAGACAGGGAAGATATTTCTGTGGAAAACACCACTGCTGGATATGTCACCTCTCACTCAGGATATCTCTCAGGGGCAGGACAGGGCAGCAATAAAATGCAGCTAGAATTGGGGAAAAGGAGAGGAAGGAGAAGAAGAAAGTAGGGAAGAAGAAAATAGGGAATAGAAGAGCTGTAGGGTCCTGCTCCCTCAGGTCCCTGCTGCTAAGGCAGCATCTAGGCAGGCACAGCAAACTGGCTGGGGCTGCCACATGGGATGTGATTAACAGGAAACTGCATTTTCCCCTAACACTTTGAGTTATAGGGGAAACCTTCCCATAGCTTGGGGAGCTCTCACACTCAGAGGGGCATGGGGGGCTTCCCTGGGTGCTGGCTGGGGCGGGGGGCTCTGAGGAACGCTGCTGGGCCCACAGGAATGGAGGTGCCAGGGATGGGCCAGCCCTGGGAGCCAGGCTGTGTCAGCAGCAGCACTTCTCCCTTCCCTCTCCTCCATCTGTACACGTTCTACTTCTTCAAAGCTCCTGACCACCCCAGCTCCTGATTTCCCTCTCCTTTCTCCAAAGTGTGACATTCCCACCATCTGTAAGGCTGCCAAACAAGCGACTTTGCATTTCCCTGCAGGGCTGTGCTTCAATTAAAAGCTTTTCTTGATGTTTTAACTTTCACCTCGCTTAATTGAGGTTCCCTTTCCCAGCCTCCTCCTCCTTTTTAATGAGAGGCTAAAATTCTGGTTAATGGTGTTTGCAACGGGCAGCACCAATCATGCTTCAGAGGGCAAAGGCTGCTCCTGGCCTGGCCGAGAGCCATGGAGCCTGGAGCAAAAGCCACTGGAAAAATATAGGATCCAGGCCACAGAACCAGTGATCCTGCCCTTTTACAAGCTCCTGGACTTCCTAACTCAGCACTTCAGCAGCAGCACTGCTCCTTTCCTTGTTGGAAAAGCAAGGACCCAAGTGCTGGAGCCCAGTTGGGCACAGCCAGGTGCTACTCAGCCCAAATTTCCCTTTCTGGAGCACCTCTGCAACACAACCACCCCCAAATATTTTAGAAGCGTGGGCTGGGTTAAATGTAGTGAAATTAAAAAAAAAAAAAAAAAAAAAAAAAGCTGTACAACCTCTTTAATTTGCCTACTAATTTATGAGCAGGTAAGTTGTTCTGCTGCCAAGCTTTTCTTCACCAAAAAAAAAAGGTTAGAAACACTTCATAAAAAATATTGAGCACTTCAGAAATTCTGCAAGTCTTTGTGCAGGGGTGGGAATGATTTTTTGTGAATTACTCATGTTTTAAAGAAGATAATGTGTGTGAAACAAAGCACACCTTTATTTTACAGCCAGCCTAGGCTGGGTTCAGGAGGCTCCCATTAGGTTCACCCAGAGCTGCTCACTGGTGAAACCCAATTTTCTGAGGAAAGAAGGGATTGGAAGCTTCCAGGGAATTTTCCTTGTGCTGCTGGGAGCTGGGGAGGATAACAGAGCCATCACTGAGCTCTGCAGGCCAGTCCCTCCCCACCCCTGCCCTGGCACAGCCCTGCTGGTTCCTGCCAGTGGCCCTGGGTTGCTGGGAATGGAGCAGCTCTGGACTGGGATGCCCAGGAGCTTTTGGGGCTCATTGCAAAGGGTTTCCTTGCTCCAGGGCTGATCCCTGTTGCAGGCACAGCCCCGTCCTCCTACAGGAGGACCCCCAGCTCCTCCCCAGAGCGGCTGCGCTTGCTGAGCCGCTCCCATCCAGGTGGTGCCAGATGTCCTTGAAACACTGCCAAGGGAAGGGACAAATGTCTGCAAAATCACTCATCTCTCGCTGTCCCAACCATTTTATTTCTTCCCTCATGTTTGTAAAAGCTGGGACCCTCCTCGCCAGCTCTGCAGTAGTTTGAAATCTGAGCTGCTGCGCTGGAACACTTCCACAACTTCAGGTGCAGCTTTTATTTCTGGCCTTGGAACAATGTAAGAATTTCTGATCGTGGGTGCTTGGTCATCTCTAAAAATCATTCATTTGCAGCATTGCATTTCCTCACAGCGCCGTGGTGCGGGATTTGGGAGGGAAGAGCAGGAGCTGGAGCAGAAGGGCGGCTCGGAGCCTGTGCCGGAGCCTCGCAGATGGACGAGCAGACGCTGCCAGGGGGGAGCTACAGGCTGGCAGCAAGGGAAGCGGGGCCAGCAGGGCCGGGGAGCGCAGGAGCTGCAGGATTTCCCAGCCCCGAGGGCTGGACAGTGCCCGCAGGGGCCAGCACTGGCAGCTCTTCCATGTCAGCACAAAGCCAGGGGCGAACTGGCTGGAGGAGCCCGGCCCCGGCTCATCCGAGGCGCAGGGATGTCAACACACTGCACCAGTTTTGAGTAAATTCTGGAGGAGGTGCACACATATTTTTGTAGACAATAATTTTGGTTAACAGAGAGAGAGTCAGTTTTATTGGGGCTTTTAGGGCGACATCTGCCAGCATGAATAAATGAGTGCTCTCACCCATCTCTGGGGACAGGCTGGGCATGGGGCTGGGGGTACAACCTCAGTGGGCTCAATGGACCACATGCCCCCCACCCCCTGCTCCGTGGGGGCTCAAAGGCTGGCCATCACCAGAGCCACTGAGAAAAATGCTGGTTTTACCTTTTACAGATCATTTAACGCTCTAATGAGATGCCTTAAAAATACAAACGAGCCGCCTGATACGGCGGGATGCAAACCTGTCTCCATGGCAGTGATTTTCCTGAAGATGCTTTTTGTCTCTGGCTGCTGGAAGCTTCGACGTAAAAATTTATCGTGCGGCCTCCCCTAATAAAATGTGATGGTTTTACTGTATTTTTTTATATAAACGTACATTTACTTGTGAATTATACCAAGAGGCGGGCACTGGCTGTGGTTGAGCCTGCGACACTCGGCATAAATCACAGCTCCCTTGCAACTTCCCAGGACCGCGGACTTGTGCCTAAGGGTGTGAGTAACTTCTCTTGACTTCAGTGAAAGTTTCTGGTGTGCTGCCGTGAGAGAATAGGCCCCCAGAGGCTCATTTAGTGTTGATTAAAAGCAGGAGACTGATGGCACCGGGCACATGGTGCAGCCGAGCGCTACGCTTCCGCCGTGCTGCTGCCTCGCCTCGGAGCCCGGCCCTGCTGCTCCTGGGAGCCCCAGAGCTCTCTGAAATGCATCTTGTTTCTGACCCAGAAAGTGCTTGTTTCAGCTGTAATAGCCCCAAACATGCCCACTGCCACCTCAGTGTCACCTCAGTGTCACCCCAGCTGCCCTGCGCTGGTCCCCGTGTGCCCACCACAGGCTGCCTTCCTGGGAATATCCCACCCTCTGCCTGACTTCCAGCAGCTCCTAGGGCTGCCTCAGCAGCTCATGCAAGGCATGGAGAGAGGGGACATGGGTTTAGGGGGTCACAGCTCCCACTGCTCACAGCAGCCCCAGCCTGGCTGTTCATTTCTTGGCCAGCAGAGCCCCCCAAGCCCTGATGGCTGGGGCATCAGGTGATGGAGCAGCTGCCTTTGATGTGATGGAGCTTAACGAGCAGCGCGGGAACTCGGGAGCTGCACCATCAGCACGATCAGCCGAGCTCTCCGGGGAAAGGGCTGTGCCCGGGAGATGGGGAGATGACTGGTGATGGAGGAGTAGCAGATGGTGTCTCTCAAGGAGAACGCTGGGACGGTAATTACAAGAGACAAGAGGAGAACTGCTGGCTCACGCACAAGAATTTGTCCAAGCAATCATGGGAAGCACAAGTCTCTCCAGAGAGCACCATGGGGGAGGAAGAGTTTTGCCAGCAGCTCCCAGTGCTGTGCCAGGCCCTCCCCACCTCTCCAAGGGGCACGGACGTGTCTGTCACTCCCTATTCCCAGAACAGCCGTGGGGTTCTGTGCTTCAAACTCGCCTTTGCTTCCTCCCACTCTGCCTTGTCCACAGGGCATCCCAAACACCATCCTGCCTGTCCCGACTTCCCAGCAGGTCTGAGGCAAAGACATGCCTTTGGTTCTTGTGTGGGAGAGCTGTGCCAGGAGGGATAGGCTGGGAGCATCCCTTCCCAGCCCCACTCAGGGAAGGAAAAGCAGAGCAGAGCTCACAGCATGCAAGCGCTTTCTCTCCTTTTGCTCAGCTGTGATTTTACGCCCTATTGCCTCTACCCCATGCCCTCATTTTTTCTACTCTACCATGACTCCCGATTCCCCTCGGAGAAGTTCCCTGCCAGCCAGAGCGGTTCGGGAGCAGTTTAATTAGCGCTGCTGTCCCTCACTGTCCCTCCCCGTGCTCACCCGTGTCCCTGTCCCAGGAGCGGAGGCTGAGGAGGGCTGTGCCAGCCCGGGGTGCTGTCACCGGGAGGGATCCCCTGCCCATACATCCCCGCTGATGCTTTAGCTCTGCAATGCAGCCCGAGCAGGAGCTGGGACCTGCAGGTGACGAGGAAATCGAGGCTAATTAGAACTGCTAATTAGATCTCCGTTGAAAGCCCGCCTTTGCCGTGTGCCCGTGGGCTGTGCTCCGGAATGGGTCCCTCCCGCTCCGGAGGGTTCCTCCGCCGGCACTGCCCCATCGGCAGCGCACACGCTGCACACGCAGGAGCCAAAAAGAATAATAATTGGTAAAAAAGGCACTTGGCAAGACTGAAGGGTTTCACGTCCTGCTGCCGCTGACTTGGGAGAGCCGCAGTCCCGGCACCGAGGCACGGAGCCAGGAATATCCAAAGGAGATCTATTTCACCTCCCATTGATCCTGCTTAGGGAGCAGCTGCTGGGGGTTGGGATGGCTCCGGGCACGGCGGGGAGAGCCCAGCGATCCCCTCCTCCAGCACCTGCCAAAGCAGGGCCAGCAGTGCTCTGGAGGGAGCCCTGCCAGGGCACCCTCACCTTGGGGCTTTGCAGGGAGCAGAGGTGGGATTTCATTTCTGCACACTTTTCCAAAGGGCTCTGCAGCACGTCTGCCCAGCTCAGGCACCAACACCTTTCCCATCTCCTCCGTGGCAGAGGAGCAGCAGTGCCCGTGTCCTGGGAACAGCTCCTGGCCCGGGCAGCTGGCAGTGCCAGCTCCATCTTTGTACTCAACTTCCCTGTCCTGTTCCCGCAGCAGCAAACCCTCAGGTCATCCCCTGCTCTGGAAGGGCGCTCAGCGCCCACATCCATCCCCTTCTGGCACTGGGGGACTGCCTCCCTCCCTCCCTCCCTCCCCTCCCAGCAGGGTTTAAATGAAATTA
Source organism: Agelaius phoeniceus (assembly GCF_051311805.1). NCBI lineage: Eukaryota > Metazoa > Chordata > Aves > Passeriformes > Icteridae > Agelaius > Agelaius phoeniceus. Next base: position 17,927,757 of record NC_135279.1, on the reverse strand, counting down.
AGCCCCCAGGACTCCAGAGCCCAGCCCCGTGCCCAGCAGCGCTCTGGGGTGTGCCTGGCCTTGTGTGGACGTGGGGCTGTGCCTGGGATCCGCTGAGGGCACAGGGGGAGTCACACACGTTTGATTTGCTGCTGTCCCCACCAGGGCTGGTCTCAGTGCCCAGAACAGATTCCCCAAGGCAATTTCTGTGGTGGTGGGGAGCTGGGTGTGGAGTTGGAGCTGTCAGGTGCAGCCACAGGATGGAGGGAAAGGATGCGAGAGGTGGGACCACACAAATTTCAAAGCAACAAAGCAAAGGATGAGGTCCTACAGCTGGGTCAGAGCAATCCCAAACACATACAGGGAGCATCTCCTTTAACACTGGGTGTCTGATCAGGTTTTCCCACTTGGTTCCCTCCGTGCATCACCATCTCCTTTGTTTTTCTGACTGAGGGCAAACTCTGCATGTGAGACCCCACCTGCAGAGCTGCTCCAGCCCTGGGCCCAGCTGGGCTGCTGGAGCCAGGCCAGAGGAGACACAGGGATGACCAGGGGATTAGAACACTTCCCCTTTCAAAGACAGGCTGAGAAAGCTGGGGCTGTTCAGCCTGTGTGGAGACCTCACAGAATCTTCCAGAGTCTGAATGGGCTGCAGGAAAGCCAGAGAGGGATTTTGCATCAGGAACTGGAGTGACAGAATAAGAGGGGAATGTTAAAACTTAAAGAAGGGAAATTTAGATAAGATGTTTGGAAGAAATTCCTCCCTGTGAGGGTGCTGAGGCCCTGGCACAGGTTGCCCAGAGAAGCTGTGGCTGCTCCATTCCTAAAAATGTCCAAGGCCAGGCTGGACGGGGCTTGGAGCAACCTGGGCTAGTGGAAGGTGTCCCTGCCCATGGCAGGGGGTGGAATGAGATGATTTTCAAGGTGATTTTCAACACAAACCATTCCATAATTCTGACACCATTCACCATTTCCATCAGCACCCCCCACCAGCAGGACCAGGGCAGGCAGCACAGCCCTGATTTACTGCCACACTTAAACCTGTGCCTAACTTTAAGTGCACAAGGAGATCCATCGACTTCAGTGGTTTAAGGTTCGACATTTGTAAGTAAGTTGCAGAACAAGGACCTACATTATTCATCGGAAACCCCGGGTAATGCATTCTTAGAAAATAACTACCAAACTCAACAAATCCCTGCTGAAAGGACATCCTAAAGCCCTGCCTGGATAGAGAGATTAGCTGGGATTGCTTCGTAAGCACCACACATACATACATACAGATATATGTATTTCTCTACCTGGCACTGCAATTCAGACTTGCCAGGATCCCAGCTCTGCCTGCCTGGGAGGAGACATGAGAGAAGCCACAGTAGCCAGCAAAGCAGCACAGCCCAGACCAGCCTTCCCCACAAGGCAGCCAGAGAGGGGACGGTGCAATTAAGCAAACTAATTGAAGTGCAAATGTAGGTGCTTATAGCACAGACTGCCAGGCAGCATCGGCCATAACCGCAGCTGCAGCTCAGCTCTCTCATTGCAATATCAAGATGATATAATGCCATGTCAAGTTAAGACACGAGCATGAAATGCTGCAAGCAGAGCATTTTATGTCCTTTATTCTGCTCCTAGAATAAGGAGAGACCCCTGGGAGCAGCAGAGTCAGCCCTGGGGTGCAGGGCAGGCAAGCAGAGCCAGCAGAGTAAAGGCCAAACCTGGGCACCCTGGCCACAAAGCAGGGCTGGTAAGGCACAAAGCCAGGAGCCCAGCTTAAATCCCTGAAAGTCTTTATCCTCCCAGGATGAGGGGGAGGTCCCCAATGAGGCTGCTCCCACCTCCTCAGCACTCCCTGCCCCAGCAGCAGCAGCCCTGGGCACGGCTGTGCCACCTCAGGACATGCATTAAAACCCCCCCCTGCCCCAGGATGGGGAATGTATTCACTCCAGGATGGATTTTGGGTGTCCGAGAGGGAAAGCAGCTATGCCATGGCAGGATGCACCCCATTTGTGAGGAACAGAGCAGGGCACCCATGTTTGCAAGGACAGGCAGGAAGCACCCAAGGTTGGCAGGAGCCACCCAAGGTTTCCCAGCTGTGGGGAGCAGGGCAGGGTCAGCACTGTGCATGTCTCGCTGCCTGTGGCCAGGAGCTGCCTGGCAAAATCAGCTGAAACGACACGGGTTTGAGCCATTTCATAAAATGTAACCGGGAACTATATCCCTGTTGTGCAATTCCAGCTGATAGTTGGAAAAATAAAAACCCAGAACTCTGTTGGAAGGGTCTCATTCTGCATTCAGCCTGATGAGCAGCAGGAGAAATCCCTGATGCAGCCATGCGTGTTCCGTGGCATCCCGTGGGATGTGCCACACACTGTGCACCCTCCCCATTCACTGTGCAGCCTCCCCATGCACTGTGCAGCCTCCCCATGCTCTGTGCACCCTCCCCATTCACTGTGCACCCTCCCCATGCTCTGTGCACCCTCTGCATGCTCTGTGCACCCTCCCCATTCACTGTGCACCCTCTCCATGCTCTGTGCACCCTCCCCATGCTCTGTGCACCCTCTCCATGCACTGTGCACCCTCTGCATGCTCTGTGCACCCTCTGCATGCACTGTGCACCCTCCCCATGCTCTGTGCACCCTCCACATTCACTGTGCACCCTCTGCATGCTCTGTGCACCCTCCCCATGCTCTGTGCACCCTCCACATTCACTGTGCACCCTCCCCATGCTCTGTGCACCCTCCACATTCACTGTGCACCCTCCCCATGCTCTGTGCACCCTCCACATTCACTGTGCAGCCTCCCCATGCACTGTGCAGCCTCCCCATGCTCTGTGCACTCTCCCCATGCTCTGTGCACCCTCCCCATGCACTGTGCACCCTCCCCATTCACTGTGTACCCTCCCCATGCACTGTGCACCCTCCCCATGCTCTGTGCACCCTCCACATTCACTGTGCACCCTCCCCATTCACTGTGCACCCTCCCCATTCACTGTGCAGCCTCCCCATGCACTGTGCAGCCTCCCCATGCACTGTGCACCCTCTCCATGCACTGTGCACCCTCCCCATGCACTGTGCACCCTCTCCATGCACTGTGCACCCTCTCCATGCTCTGTGCACCCTCCCCATTCACTGTGCACCCTCCCCATGCTCTGTGCACCCTCCACATTCACTGTGCACCCTCCACATTCACTGTGCACCCTCCCCATGCACTGTGCACCCTCTCCATGCACTGTGCACCCTCCCCATGCTCTGTGCACCCTCCCCATGCACTGTGCACCCTCCCCATGCACTGTGCACCCTCTCCATGCTCTGTGCCCCTTTCCCATGCTCTGTGCACCCTCCCCATGCTCTGTGCACCCTCTCCATGCTCTGTGTCCCTTTCCCATGCTCTGTGCACCCTCCCCATGCTCTGTGCACCCTCCCCATGCTCTGTGTCCCTTTCCCATGCTCTGTGCACCCTCTCCATGCACTGTGCACCCTCCACATTCACTGTGCACCCTCCCCATGCTCTGTGCACCCTCCCCATTCACTGTGTACCCTCCCCATTCACTGTGCCCCTTTCCCATGCTCTGTGCACCCTCCCCATGCACTGTGCACCCTCCTCATGCTCTGTGCACCCTCTCCATGCTGTGTGCACCCTCCCCATGCCCTGTGCACCCTCCCCATTCACTGTGCACCCTCCTCATGCACTGTGCACCCTCCCCATGCACTGTGCACCCTCCCCATGCACTCTGCACCCTCCCCATGCACTGTGCCATGTCTGTGCATGTGGGTGGCCCAGAGGTGCATGGATGGGGTGTATGTGCCTGTCTCTCTGCCTGTCCCTGCCAAAAAACCAGGAGCAGGTGGAAGAGGGCCACAAGTGGGATGGATCCATCTTCCTCACCGTGCTGCTGCTGGTGAGATTCCAGCAGTGGGAAGCAGGGAAAGCCAAATGTTATGGATCCCTCAACCACTGTTATTTGTCCCCTTGTGCATCACTGGTATTTTGCATTAAAATATATGTTGTTAAATTTATGCCTTAATATATATATAGATGTGTAATATGGCTGAGTTACAGTTGCTGTGGGAACTATAACTTTCTCTTTTCCAAGGGGCTGTTATATGTCTTATTATGGTGTATCATCTGGAGGGTGGCTGGGAACAAGATTGCTGCTGTTAATCCTTCAGCACGGAGGGTGATTAGAGGCAGCCCAGCCGAGCAGTGAGCGGGGCTGTGCCTGCAGGTGGGCAGTGCCACACGCCTGCTGACTCCACTCCTCTGGGCCAGGGGATCTGGGCAACAGCACGGTGTGAACCAGGTGTAAATCAGCTCTGTGAGCTGCTTTCCTGCCTCCCCAGAGCTCTGCTGGGCTCTGTGCTGGGGACGAGTACAGTTGGGCTTGGGCTGGGACCAGCCACGCTGCTGCCACCTCTCCCAGGTGACAAACAGCATCAAGGTCCTGCTTTCCACACGGCAGGAGCTTGGGCAGGGTTTGGGTGGGGCCCATCCCTTGGGTGGGGCCCATTCCTGCCAGGCTGAGCCATCGCTTTCCACTTGGGAGTTGGGAGCCAGGAGAAAGGCAGATCCCACACCCCTCCTGCTCCTGCCCGGCCTCCATCCCAACCAGTTGGCATTGGTGGGACGTATCCAAGCCCTGCTCCCAGCAGGGACACGGAGGGAAATGTCCACAGACAGCAGGGAAAACACCCAAAGGCCCTGCTGCCTGCCCTCTCCGTGCCTCAGTTTCCCCACCTGCAGAGGGGCACGCTGACCTCCCTTGGTTGGCTGCAGGGAGGTGGGGGCTGTATTTGGCACCCCTTGGTAAAGCACATCCCAAGCCCTGTCCTGGGCCTCCCAGTGCCCAGGGTTTGCAGGGAGCTGAGTCCCTGTCCCAGCACTCATCCCATCGTTGGCACATGTCCATCCATCTCAGGGAGCTGCATTTGGAGGAGCCCTGGCTGTGCCCAGCAGGACATGGCTCTGCACTTCGCCTGCTGCTCCTCAGGTGAGTTTCTCCCCCCCTTGAGTCCTGTTTGGTGTGAGGTTGTCCATGCCCACAGCCCCATCTCAGCCTAGTCCTGCCCCACATCACCCACCATCTCCTCTGGCAGATTTTTCCATGGACACTGGCTGGGTTTGGGATTTGCACTGCCTGGTTTGATGCCATTTGCCATTTGCCTCTGCCCCTTTCCTGCATTTCTTCTGCCTGTTCCATCAATTCTTCTCTCCCCCTGCCCTCCCCCCATGTTATTTGTTGTAATTTGGTTTTCTGGCATTCTGCTTGGTTTTATTATTCTTGGCATTGCATCTTTGGGGATTTCACTCACATCATTTCAGCCCAAATTTGTGTTGACATCATTATGATTCTCCTCTTCACGCTGCCCACTCTTCCTGCGGAGGCAGCGCTGTCCCGATGCTCCCTGGCAGGGTTTGGGGACAGCGCTCCCTGCCCTCATTCCAGGGTTTGCCTCAGAGCACAGCCTGGCCTCGGGCGGGCTCAGCAGAGCCTGGTTCAGTGTTCCAGGGCTGAGATGGGGAAACGTTCCCGAGCCCGTGACAGGAGCAGCTGTGGAGGCTGGGGCTGGCTGGAACAGGGATCAGCCCCTGGCCTTGCCCCGACAGATTCAGCACCTCCCTTCTGCCCCGTTTTCCTGGCCACAGGAATTCTGCTTCAGCACCCGAGGAGGAGAAGGAGCAGGATCCCTCCTGCAAAGCTGCCCCAGCCCTGGGCCAGCACAGGCAGGAGCTGGAGCTGCTGGAGCCAGGCCAGAGGAGGCTCCAGGATGAGCAGAGGGATGGAGCAGCTCTGCTGGGAGGAAAGGCTGGCACAGCTGCCATTGTTCACCTGCACAGGAGAAGCTTTGGGGTGATTTAATTGCAGCCTTCCAGTGCCTGAAAGGGCCAACAAGAAAGATGGAGAGACACTGTTTATAAAAGCATTATTTACTGCTGGTATCTCTCTCCCAGTCTGGTTTTTCACATCCCTGCGTGTCCCTGCCCAGCCAATTTGTGCTGTGTTTAACTGGGGTGTTTTCCCAGGGCTGGATGTTGGTGTTGGCAAGGAAGGAGCCAGGGAGCTCCTCAGGCTGCCCAAGCATGTGCAGCAGGTGAGGAGCAGAAGGAAAACCACCCTGCCTGTGGGGGACACTCCAGCCAGCTTCTCTTTAAAGAGGCGTCACACGGGAATTTGGATCTGTCCTTGTGATGGCAGAAACTGTTCCTGTCCATGGCAGTGAACCTCAGAGTTACCAGTCATAGAATCAGAGAATCACAGCATGGCCTGGGGTGGAAGAGACCTTAAAGCCCATGCAGTGCCACCCCCTGCCATGGGGAAGGACACCTTCCACTCGCCCAGGTTGCTCCAAATCTGTCCAACCTGGCCTTGGATACTTCCAGGGATGGGGCAGCCACAGCTTCTCTGGGTGCCAGTTCCTGGACTCTCTCCAGCAGCTCCAGCTCCTCCCTGTGCTGGCCCAAGCAGCTCTGCAGGTGGGGTCTCACCTGAGCACAGGGGCAGAATCAGCCCAGCCCTGCTGCCCACCCTGGGTTCAGCCCAGGGCTGGGGGTTCTGGGTCAGGGCAGGTCCAGCTCCCACCCCCAGCACCCCCAGGTCCTTCTCCCAGGGCTGCTCCAGCTGCTCCTCCCAGCCTGGATGACCCTGGGAGATGAGGGTGCCCCTAATCCCTCCTGCCAAGCACCCCCTGCCAGGCTGAGCCCCCTGCGAGCACAGGGCAGGGATGGAGCCTCGTCCCCAGATCCAGCACTTGTGAGCTTGGCTGGAGACACCAGATTTTACCCTCAGTCAGAAAAAAAAGGAGATGCAGGATGCATGGAGGGAGCCAAGAGGGAAAACACGCTGAGACTCCCAGTGCCACAGGAGGAGCTCCAGCATGGCGTGTCTGAGCAGAACAGCACGTCCCTGTCACACCCCATGTGCTGCAGCCAGCCCTGGGGAGCACAGGGATCTGGGCACGGCACCTAACGGGGAACTGCGAGCCCCCACTTCCTCCAGCACAGCCCAGATCCACATTTAGACTCTCTGGGAAATGCTGGCTGAAAGGAGGCTGGCACGAAATTTCCATTTGCAGTCACAGGGGTTTGGAGAAATCAATCTCTTTAGAGTCCTTTGGAAACCTCAGTCTAGTGGCTTTAAATATTTACTGTACTCCTGCACACCAGATGCCAAAATTGCAGGGTTCATTCTCCCAGGCAGCCCGTTGGTGCAGGCACTGTGAGGCTCCAAACCAGCCTGTGCAGGTGCTGATGAAAAACAGTCCTTAATGTGATTGTGATTTGCAGTTGAAAATCTCTGAAGTGCTTTTGAATTTGGGGGAAAAAAAGTCAGAAATAATTCTTGTGCCTGCAGAGCGTTCAAGTCCTTCATGGTGGCACAAGGGCAGCCCACGCCTGGCCAGCTGTGCCCACAGCCCCTGTGCACGGAGCAGCACCAGGAGTGCCCTCCTGGGATCACCCCCTGGTGCTCCTCTGGCTCTGGATGACTCAGCTGGGGGAGGTGGGAGGCAGAGGTGATGCCTGTCCTGCTGTGTGGGTAGTGCAGTGCCACTCAGAGGCTTTAACATGGACAGAGGGAGCAGTAGGAGTCTCTGGGATCCACCGTTTTTTTCTCATAACATAACAGCAGGTGACATCTATTTTTCCCCTTTTGAAGATCCCTCTGATGTCCCTGCCTGTTTCAGGGAGAGCCCTTATTCAAACCCTAAAAATTCAACATGAGGGCACGTGAAAAACCTGCCAGGGCTCAGGGCAGCAGACCCTGCTGGGCATCGCTGGAGATGGACAAATCTCACCTGGAGCTGGGGGCTGGCTTTGGCTCTGCAGGGAGCAGGGCCTTGCTTCAGGTGTCCCTCAGGTGTGGCCAGAGCCCCGGTGTGCTGCCCACCCCACTGCAGGACACTGCTGTGGGACACAGGGACACTGCTGTGGGACATGGGGACACTGCTGAGGGACACAGGGACACTGCTGAGGGACACAGGGACACTGTTACAGGACACAGGGACACTGCTGTGGGACACGGGGACACTGCTGTGGGACATGGGGACACTGCTGAGGGACACAGGGACACTGCTGAGGGACACGGGGACACTGCTGAGGGACACAGGGACACTGCTGAGGGACATGGGGATACTGCTGAGGGACACAGGGACACTGCTGAGGGACACGGGGACACTGCTGAGGGACACAGGGACACTGCTGTGGGACACGGGGACACTGCTGAGGGACATCGGGACACTGCTGAGGGACACGGGGACACTGCTGAGGGACACGGGGACACTGTTACAGGACATGGGGACACCGCTGTGGGACACGGGGACACTGCTGAGGGACACGGGGACACTGTTACAGGACACAGGGACACTGCTGTGGGACATGGGGACACTGCTGTGGGACACAGGGACACTGCTGTGGGACACGGGGACACTGCTGAGGGACACAGGGACACTGCTGAGGGACATGGGGATACTGCTGTGGGACATGGGGACACTGCTGAGGGACACAGGGACACTGCTGAGGGACACGGGGACACTGCTGAGGGACATGGGGACACTGCTGAGGGACACGGGGACACTGTTACAGGACATGGGGACCCTGCTGAGGGACACAGGGACACTGCTGTGGGACATGGGGACACTGCTGAGGGACATGGGGACACTGCTGAGGGACACGGGGACACTGTTACAGGACATGGGGACCCTGCTGAGGGACACAGGGACACTGCTGTGGGACATGGGGACACTGCTGAGGGACATGGGGACACTGCTGTGGGACACAGGGACACTGTTACAGGACATGGGGACACCACTGCAGGACACGGGGACACTGTGGGACATGGGGACACTGTGGGACATGGGGACACTGTTACAGGACATGGGGACGCTGCAGAGGTTCCCAGCAGGGTGGGTGGGTTTGTGCCAGCTCTGGCCTGGAGCCAGGGGTTTGTTTGGCCTCAGCTGCTGCCTGAGCAAACAGCCTGGGAATGTCCCCCGAGGGGACAGGGCTGGGAATGTCACCCAAGGGGACAGGGCTGGCATGTCCTGGGTTCTATTCCTGGCCATCCTAAAGCTGCTCTGGTGCTGCTGGGCAGCTCCTCAGCATGGCTGGGAACAGCCAGCATCTCCACCCCACAAGCAGCTTTCCAAACTCACTCCCTGTGCCCCAGTGTCCCAAACCACAGGGTCCTACCAATTCTGCAGCCCTCCAGCAGCACCAGGATGGGCACACGCAGTGGGGCCAGGGGCCAGTGAGTGCTTTGTAACCCTGCAGTCACTCACAGCAGCACAGCTCAGGTTTACTCTCCCTTTGCACACAGGAGATCACAAGAACAGTGCCCCCGGCCAGCCCTTCCCTGCCAGCTGTCCTGGGGCTTTTGGTGGCAGTGGCTGAGCCCAGGTGCTCAGTGCTGAGCAGCCAGCTCCCCCCAGAAATGGGCTCCCAAGTATCAGCAGGTTGAAGCCTGAAGAAATGCCAGGTCTCATTCAGCAGCCCTGAACTCCAGCAGGGTCACTTGGCCAGGACTTCCCACCTCAACTCATGAACTAACAACATTCTGCACAGTTATTTCCTCCAGTGCCAACAAAGGTTCATTGCTGCTCTCCAGAGTATAATTAACAGGAGATGCACGTGGGAAATACCAGAACCATGAAATCGCCGAATCACAGAGTGGTTTGGGTTGGCAGGGACAAAGATCATCTCATTCTACCCCCTGCCATGGGCAGGGACACCTTCCATGAGCCTGGGTTGCTCCAAGCCCTGTCCAACCTTGGAGACTTCCAGGGATGGGGCAGCCACAGCTTCTCTGGGCAATAAATGCACAGCAAACCCACTGGGGATGCTGCTGTTCGTATCTCCAACAGGTTTACAAGCTGGAAAAGAAGGAGGAACCAGGACATGACATAAACAGCTGGAATGTAACAGTGCCTGGTGAATCCAGCAGGATGGGGGCTCAGTGACACAAATACAGGACTGTGCAAGGCTCTGACAGCTCCCACAGTCACTGAGAAGCCCAAAAGCACCACCTGGGCACCTGGCTGACTCTTCTTCAAAGCCTTTTTACTGATAAAAAGGGAAAGGGAAGATTAAAAACCCCTCAGCAGTAAAGCCCCAGCCTTGCTCAGCCTGGCTCTTCCAGCAGTGCTGAAGGAAGGGAGATGCTGTCGACCCAGAGCTCTGCTGGAGCCCTGCCTGTCCCCACACCAGTTCCCCAGCACTTTCCCAGCTCCCCCCAGCACCAGCAATCCCAGAATGCCACAACAGGCAAGAGGCAGAGTATGAACCAGATTGGCACAGGAGGTGGAAACACCAGGCATGGCTTCAAGCAGTTCCTGCTTCCAGAGATCTCCTGTGCCTTGGCTGTGCCCTGGCTGCAGGGAAGGGCACATCCATGGGGATTCTCCAGGCTCATGCAGGGATTTGGGAGGGCAGCACAGACCCAGAGACCTGCACCATGAGCTGCTGCAGTGTGGGGACAGGACCTGGGGCTCTGCCCCTGCAGCCCCAGCAATGGCAGAGCTGTTGTAGGGAGGATCTGAGTGAGCCCTGCTCTTCAGTCAGGGCCCTTGCGTCCAGAGAACCAGGAAAAAAATAACAGCCTTATAAAAGACTAATTAGGGACAATCCTAGCTCCTCTATAGCCAATAAGTTTTGCTATTAACTATTATCAAGGCTAGATTTTACCCAAGGAGATTTCCTGTTAAAAACAGCTTAATTAAAATGGGTAGAAAGCCCTTGTAGGTCTCCCTACTCCCACACCAGCACCCCAGGCAGGCAAGTTCCAAACACACTGCCTTACAGACCTGAAACAGGGATCAAGGGGAGATAAAAGGGACAGGGAGAGCCCAGGGGCTCAGCTTGAGCTGGAGCAGGAAGATGGCTCCTTCCCACAGAGCTCAGCGTCCTCCCCAGCCCAACATCCCAGCCTGCTCCTTTACAAACATCCCCTGCTCCTCCAGATCCTGTCCTCGCTCTCCTCCAGTCCATCCCCAGCTGCCCTCCCCCAGCAGCCCCCTGTTTCTCTCTCTGATGTCTCCTCCTGCAGATATTTTAAGCCCCTGTGGTACCCAGCTCTTTGCAGCCGGATGGAAGCAGGAGGCTTCTCTCTCATCTGTCAGGGTAGATGCAAACCAGAGCCAGCGGGGTACAGGCCAGACAAACTGGGAGAGAGCTTTATATAACTGGAAAGAAAGAGCCAAATTCATCCTGGCCCTGCCACAGACTGGAGGGTTGGGATGTGCCAGGAGCTCTGCCTGTGCTGTGGTGCCCAGGCTGGCAGCAGCCTGGGCATTTGGGCTGGGGGTGCAGAGTTTCCTCCAGACCACAGGAAACCATGGTTCACCTCCATCCTGGGAAAGCAGGAGCTCCCAAGGCTGGTGTTGCCACAGGAGGTTGCTGCAAAGCTCCAGTTGGGTTGTTTGAATTCAGATTTGGAGGAGAGATTTTGTGTTAATCAAAGGTGTGAGGCATTTCTCATTGAAATGTCTGAAAGAGATGCTGACCAAGGGATCAATGTGACATGGGCAACATGGGCTGGGTCCTGAGGGCCAGGGAAGCAGTGGAGCTGCTCCCAGGGTGTGAGCTCTGTGCTCAGTCCATGTGCCAAGCACTCACTGAGGGCAGAGCCTGAGCTATCCATGGGTGTAGAAACAGCAATTCTTCAAACTTTGTTCCAAAGGAGAGAAGGAAGGGAGCCCTACTTTGCAAGAGCATGAAATCCACTGTACAACATGGAGGTATCTCATAAAAAGACACAGGAATGACGGCTCCAATTTCACATAAACCAGACATTTTTCTTGTTGCTTCCACAGAAGAGTCTTCCCTGCAAACTTTCCCAGTGCCTTGCAGTTGGGCTGCTCGGACTTAAACTGCAGAATGCCATAAATAAAAGTGGCTTGGATAAAGCGGGCTGAGCTGTTTGTGCAGAAAGCGCAGCCAGGTGTCCTGGGAGAGGTGTGAGAGCCAGGCTTTGGGGAATCCAGTGGTTGGTTTGGGATGAGCATCCCACAGGACAGGGTTTGGCTGGTCCCTGCACTGGCTGCTCCTGCAAGGAAGAGCAAGGATGTGGCAAGAGCAAGGACTTCCTGTAGCAGTGATGGCTCTTTCCAGGAAATACCCAGAAAACACCATTTCCTAGGCTGGGTTGGGAGCTCAGAGAGACTTGAAAATACAAATTAATTGCTGGAAAGGAATGTGAAAATGACAGCTCTTTTTCTGCCTGGTGTTACACTTCACCGCTCTTCTCCCTCCTTTCATTAATTCCTGTGACTTCATGCATTTGAGGAAAGCTCCCATTAGTCACAGTTGCTTTCCCACTCATCCTTGGTGCCTTTCAGCAATAAGTCCAGGCTAACTGGTGCCCATGTAAAATAGATTTCATGATGGCAAGAATTTCCCTAACAACGATCTGAGCCTCGTTATGTCTGAGAAGTGTTACCTCTCTCTGAGAGTCATAGCCAGAATGCAGAACCTAATGATTTGGGACAGATACTTAAACGAATCCTTGCTCCAACTCCAGCATCTCCAGCTGCAGAGAAGAGCACGAGGCCAGGAAGGAGCCCTGTCAGCAGGATGATCCCTTCCAATTAGCTGGAGTTGATCTGGCCGGGGATATCTGTGCGCTGGGGAACTGAAGTCATCCCCAAAGGAGCATCAGCTTCTCTGCCACCCTTTCTGAGCTCCAGACTGCCCCGGAGGCGGCTCTTGGCACAACGAGCCCGGCAGCTTCCCCGCCATTTCAAAGGTCGAGGGTTCCCCACCTGCATCCTGTGCACACCACGTTTAATTCCAAAGCCTGAACGAGGGTTTGAAGTCTCCTTTTTCCTTTCCCAGGCGTGAAAAACTCCTGGTAAAAGTGAATACGAAAGCAAGGGCAGCTCAGCATCAGGAAACCAGGTGGGGAAAGCACCAGGAACATCTGAGGAGCCAGCTCCCGTCAAAGCCTGTCCCACACTCTGCTCGGGTGTGTCAGCGCTTGTCCCTGCTCTGAGCAGCGCGAGTTCCCGGCTCTGAGCACCGCGATTGCCCCGCGGCTCCGGGAGCAGCCGGACAGCGCAGCAGCTGTGCCAGGGGCAGCCGGGGGACAGAGCCATGGGGACAGTGCCATGGGGACAGTGCCAGGGGACAGTGCCCTGGGGATGGTGCCATGGGGACAGTGCCATGGGGACAGAACCATAGGGACAGTGCCATGGGGCAGTGCCATGGGGGCAGTGCCAAGGTGCAGAGCCATGGGGACAGTGCCATGGGGACAGTGCCATGGGGGCAGTGCCAAGGTGTAGAGCCATGGGGCAGTGCCATGGGGCAGTGCCAAGAGACTGTGCCATGGGGGACAGTGCCAGAGGGACAGTGCCATGGGGACAGTGCCAAGAGACAGCGCCATGGGACAGTGCCATGGGGACAGTGCCATGGGGGCAGTGCCATAGGAACAGTGCCATGGGGCAGTGCCATGGGGCAGTGCCAGGGGGACAGTGCCAGGGGGACAGTGCCAAGAGACAGCACCATGGGACAGTGCCATGGGACAGTGCCATGGGGACAGTGCCATGGGGCAGTGCCATGGGGACAGTGCCATGGGGCAGTGCCAAGAGACAGCGCCATGGGACAGTGCCATGGGGGCAGTGCCATGGGGGCAGTGCCATAGCAACAGTGCCATGGGGCAGTGCCATGGGGCAGTGCCATGGGGACAGTGCCATGGGGACAGTGCCAAGAGACAGCGCCATGGGACAGTGCCAGGGGGACAGTGCCATGGGGACAGTGCCAGGGGACAGTGCCATGGAGACAGTGCCAAGAGACAGCGCCATGGGACAGTGCCAGGGGGACAGTGCCATGGGGACAGTGCCAGGGGACAGTGCCATGGGGGCAGTGCCATGGGGGCAGTGCCATAGGAACAGTGCCATGGGGCAGTGCCATGGGGACAGTGCCATGGGGACAGTGCCAGGGGACAGTGCCATGGGGCAGTGCCAAGAGACAGCACCATGGGGCAGTGCTCGGAGGCTCCTCAGCTGCCTGCCCCGCAGCAGAGCCCGCTGCCCGAGGCTGGCACTGTGGGCACACAGGAGGATGTGCTGGCTCCTGGCGTGGCACAGGCTGTCCCCCCGCTGGCTCCCAGCGCTGCGCTGGCGGCACAGCCTCCCGGGCTCGGTGCCACCCCGGCAGATGGGCAGCGTTCCCTGGCGGGGTGTTAGGGCAGGATTGATGGTCAGGAATGTTAAACCAGCAGCTCCTGCAGGGTCCTGAGCCCTCTGGAGAAGGAGCCAAGCTGCTGGGTGTGGGACAGGGTGAGCGCTGGCAGCGCCCCTATTGCCACCATCTCCCCAGTCCCGGCCCTCTGCTACAGAAATCACTGCCTCAACTCTTGTAGCTCTTTCTCAAGAGCTCAGCCTGCTCTGGAAGCAGCCACAGGCACTCCCAAGGCTTCCACAACCAGGGAAGGGGAGCTGAGTTTGCTGCAGATGGCTGCAGCTGCCCCTGATGCTGTGCAGGACCTGCCTTGGCTGCTGCCAGTGCTGCAGCTGCTGCATCTGAGGGCTGACCCCAAAATAACAACAGGAACACGCTGTGAAATTCCGAGATGAAACAACAATAAAAACCATCTTTATTGCTATCACTAAAAGCACAAACAGCAGCACTTTGCTCAAGCTGAGCTCTAAAAGCAGGGTTTTAAAGCCTGCCCAGGGGGATATGTGCCAGCAGTACATGGCACCACAGCTTCCCCAGGCTCCTTCCCAAATACTGCACCCAGCATCTCAGGGACTGCCCCATGCTTTGTGTCCTGCTGCGTGCTCTGTGTCAGTCTTGATTTGTGCAATAAAAACCAATTGGTTTCGAGTCCCTTTGTGCCAATGTAGAGTTATTGGATTCCAGCAAAAAGGGGTAAACAAATACTGAGATTTCACAAGCAAGCAAAACGTGCATTGAAGCTCTGAGGTGCTGTTGCACCCTCTCCCTGCCTGTGTTCTCTGCCCATTTGACCACGTTGTTTGGTGAGTGGCAAGTGAAGATCTGCTGACAAGTCACACCAGAATCCCACTGGCAGGGAAGAGTGGCACAGAGGCTTTGCTGAGCATTGGCACTTCATCTGGAATCTGTTCTGTGTCCCAGAGTTGTGCTGTCCTTGCCAGAGCTCTGCCAGTCCATGTGCCCACATCCTGGCTGCCTCCTGCCAGCTGATTTTGGCCAGGGCAGAGCTGTCCCCTGGCTTTCTGTGCCATTGCTCCTCCTGACTCCTTCTGAAAACGCCAGTGCTCATCTTCATCCTGAAGGTTTTACTGGGAAAAGGTGTCTTCCCTTCCCCAGGGAGCCATGGCCAAATGGCACAATACCCCAAATTTTCTGTACCTGGTTTTTGTTTCCTGGACCACTGTGGACCACACTCCACTGTGTCTGTGTCACATCCCTTCCTCAGGTGCTTTCCATGTTTCTGAAGGAAAAGCCATGAACACCTCACACAGCATGTCCATGACTCTCTCCAAGTGTAAGCAAATAAAACGAGATTTTAATCCAAACTTCCCTGGTTCATTCAGTGCCTGCATGGATGGTTTTCAGTTTCCCAGACTGGTTTTGAGGTCTTGTGGTGCACCAGAGACTGGTGGGCAGATGTTCAGCAGCTCTGAGGGGAGCTCTGTAGGAGAAGGAAAGGGGCAAGGACAGAGGTGGGTGGATCCTCTCCAATTTCTCTTTACTGATACAGCTAACACTCTTTGGAACTGTGAATTCCATCCCACTTCCCTGGGCCTCTTCTGGGAGAACAGAACAAGCTCCCCAGTGCTGGGGTGAGTTAGGAGAAGAGCTGGGAGGATGGGTGAGGAGAGCAAGCCCAGCACACTGATGCTCTGGGCAATCCCAGATAGATCCAGCCCCCATGAGAAGAACAAGAGGCATTTGCCACTTCTTCCAAAGTTCTGTGCAGTGCAGGGAATGAGGCAGGGTAATGAAATGTGCCCTGGTTTCCATTTTTGCTGGGAGGACAAGCAAGAGGATTGGCAGCACCATGCAGAGGGAGAAAAGCTGTCCCTGATGGCTCTGCACAATTCAGGGCTCAGCTTTGCTCCTGTGCTTCAGCTTTGCTGATGTCTTCAGCTCCTAATTTTCATGCACTGTTACCCCAGGGGATGGAGGGGCAGAGGCAGTCCCAAAGGCAGGTCAGCTCTCAAAGGTTACACATGACTGATTAAAGGAAAAATCTGTAGCTTGGAGTTCAACTTGTGCCATGGAGCCTGCACAGGGGTCACCTCCCAGCCAGGAATTCCTGCAGAGGTAGCAAAGCTTCCAAGGAGGAGCTGGAAGGAGCCTTGGCTTTGAGGTGGATGGAACCAAGAACCTTCTGGAATCATTGTGCTCCCTGCCAGCTGGATCCAAACATCTCTGGACTGGTCCTTTCATGCCTGCAGGAAATAAACATGCTGCCACTCTCAGCACTAAAGCCCCAATAGGCCATGAGCCTAAAAGAAAAACCAGGGGATCTTCCCATCCCCAGGAAGTCACCAGCACTCGCTTCATTCCCAGTGGAGATGGCCAGGAGGAGCTGGGGGCTCTGATTTTTCCCCTGAACATTTCCCAGGATGGCACATCCCCCTGGCCCTGTTTGGCCACCGTGCTGCAAAGCTCCAGGTGCTGTTCCAGGGTGTGAGCAGTCCCTGGCACAGACCCAGCTCCCTCCCCGTGGATTTTACAGCTGCAGGTTCTGCTCTGCAGCCTCACAGACGTCGCATGGTGCTGGACTTGTGTCTGCTCTGGGGGCACCACTTGGGGAAGGCTGCTGAGCTCAGCTCTCTTGGATTTATTACATGGTCAGGCTCATAAAACAGGCTGTAAACTCAGGTGCCTTAATTCAGGCCCCCCGTTTGTCAGAAGGTTAAATCCATGCTGAGCTCAGGGTCTGACACCCTGGAACAGCACAGCCAGCCCCGCTGGGGGGCCTGGAGTGGAGGGAGCCCTGCAGTGCTGAATGGTCTCCCTTGGTCAAAATCCTC
Organism: Agelaius phoeniceus; assembly: GCF_051311805.1. Lineage (NCBI taxonomy): Eukaryota > Metazoa > Chordata > Aves > Passeriformes > Icteridae > Agelaius > Agelaius phoeniceus. Next base: position 17,910,826 of record NC_135279.1, on the reverse strand, counting down.
CTCATCATCACTCCTGGAAACCCTCTGGGGCTGCAGGCTGGCACTGAGGCCTTACAGGAATAATCCTCCAGGATAAGGAGTTTCCAAGCAGTGAGAACAGCTGGGTACACTGAGACCTCAGGTGCAACCACAGGGAAGATTCAGCCCTGGGAATCATAATTTTGCCATTAAATATCCTCATTTCAAGCTGGTGGCACTGCAGTTTGTGTTACTGTGGTCTGACCTCCTGTGTCTCTGCCAAGGCCCACTCAGAGCTGGCACACATCATGCTGTGCTCCTGACACCCACAGCCTTCAGGGCCCTCAGAAATCAGGCTTGGGAGCTTTCAGGTCTAGTCTACAATATATTCTAGCTTAAATGATACTTGATTTAGCTTTAATAATTTTGCCAAAAGTTATTTAAGGAACTTTTGCTGTGCCTGCAGCTTTCTCCAGGGTCAGATGCCTCACACAGCTTGTCTGAGTTGTGATGGCACCCAGGTGACTGCTGTTTATCCTGCTGGTTTGGGGTTATTTTATTTATATTACTCCCAACTCCTCTTAGCTCCACTTCTGCTTAGCTTTGTGCAATTGCATGACTTTCCCCTCCATTAAGAAATCCTGTAGTACAGAGAGAAGTTCAAACAAACCTAAATAATCACAGCACAACAAACATACAGCCCAGCAGGAGAGGCAAGAGTGTCATCCAACAGCAGGCATTGACTAGGAACTTATTAAAATAACCCTGAATGAACCCAAAATTGAAGAGGGATTGCTCCCACTGTGCTTCTCCAGGAAGCTCCTTTGGGAACCTTGCTGTGATGCCAGCGAGGGGAAGGGTGAGAATTAACACAGGGAAAGGGATAGGGATGTGGCACTGCTGTTTCGTTCCCTTTTTCCACTCTGTGTCCCCAAAGCAGCAGAGATATCACTGCCAGGAAAGCAGCTTGGTGGGGGACAGTTTGCAGTAGCCTTCACCCATGCCAGAGTTTAATAATTTGCATTTCTTTGTATCTAAAATTAGGAGGAAAAGTGGCCAAACCCCATCAGTTTGGGGAAAGAACACCCACACCCACCCAAGCAGATGGGTCTGTTTTTAGTTTGTAATTAAACTCACCCTCCTGGCGGGGAGGGAGAGCCCGTTTATAGCAGGGGAGGGAGCAGGAGATCCTCTCCAGGCTGTTTTCCAGCAAGGGGGAGTCTCATTCCTGCTGAAGGGAGCAGGATGACAAAGCCGTGAGCAACCGGAGAGGGATTTGCTGCCCTCCGGGCACGCTCTGCTATCCCGACAGCTGGAATGGCCTCATTTCAAACATGTTCAGCTTTTTGTCCTGAGGAGCACAAAGCTCTGTGGCCATGGTGCCATCTGTCCCACTCAGCACGGCCCTGGTGATGTCTCTGCTGTCCCTCCCCGTGGTCACTGGGGCACAGCCCTGTCACCAACCCTGGGGACAGTCCTGAACGAGCAAAGGAATATTCCCAGATCCCAGATTTCACCAGGACAGTGAGACAACCATCACTGGTGCACAAGGCCCACTGGAAGAGCTGTGCTGGCCTCTGGGAATGGGGCACAGCCAGAGGGGCTGCAGAGCCTGGAAGGTGCTGCCAGTGGGGATGGGCAGGCAGCAGAACGGCAGGGAAAGGGCAAAACGGGAACAGGGAGAAGGGAAAAAGGAAAAAGAAAAGGGAGAAGGGAAAGGGAGATGGGAAAAGGAAGATGGAAAAATGGGAAAAGAAAAGGGAAAAGAGAAAAGGAAAAATGGAGAGGGGGAAAATAAAAGGCAAAGTAAAATAAACCAATATTCAGTTAAATTCTATTAAATTAAAGGCCCAGCAAGGCCAGCTGAGCTGGTCAGCATCTGTCTCCCCCAGTCCCTACCAAAGGCATGGCTGAGGGATTGTTCCCTGTGGGATTTGGCCCCGTGAGAGCCCCTGCTCAGCCCCCTCAGCCTGGGTTGGTACAGGCTGGGGTTTGCAGCCGCACCCGCAGAGCTGTGCTGCTGCCCAGGGCACTGCAGGCAGGGATGGGCTTTGGGAAGTGAGCCTGGAGCTCGCAGGACACGCCAGCCTGGTCCCTGCTGGCTGATACTCCTGTGCTCTAGGGAGCAACACTCAAAAATTGTACCCTAAGAGCCAAAAATTCCTGAAGGAGAGCAAGATAATCAGATTTCCCTCCTGGCTACAAAGGCTCAGCCACTGATTCCCCTTCCCAAGACTAGCTTGGAAACCCAAGGGGACAAGAGTGCCTTTGGCAAGAGACTGCCTGAAACGTGAGGAGGCTTTTCTCTAGATTTTCAACATGGTTTTTTAATTCTAAGCAAAACATCCAGAGTCTCCTACCTCATGAGCCTTGCTCCACTGCCTTGACTTCTAAGTCAAATATTTCTCCCCGAGAATGCACTTGGCTTAAAACAACTGAACTACTGAGATGCTCAAGTGTCCTTCTGCTTCTGGGTGAGCAGCGCCCAGGGTGCCCCAAATCCCTGGCACTGACTGTAGTGGTGAGACAGGAAAATCCATCCCACCTCATCACCCCCACAGCTCCCCATCCCCTCTGCATCCCAGCTCCCCATCCCCTCTGCATCCCCACAGCTTCCCATCCCCTCTGCATCCCCAGCTCTCCATCCCCTCTGCATCCCCAGCTCCCCATCCCCTCTGCATCCCCAGCTCTCCATCCCCTCTGCATCCCCACAGCTCCCCATCCCCTCTGCATCCACCCCCACAGCTCCCCATCCCCTCTGCATCTATCCCCTCTGCATCCATCCCCACTGCATCCATCCCCACAGCTCCCCATCCCCTCTGCATCCCCACAGCTTCCCATCCCCTCTGCATCCATCCCCACTGCATCCATCCCCACAGCTCCCCATCCCCTCTGCATCCATCCCCACAGCTCCCCATCCCCTCTGCATCCCCAGCTCCCCATCCCCTCTGCATCCATCCCCACAGCTCCCCATCCCCTCTGCATCCATCCCCACAGCTCCCCATCCCCTCTGCATCCCAGCTCTCCATCCCCTCTGCATCCCCACAGCTTCCCATCCCCTCTGCATCCATCCCCACAGCTCCCCATCCCCTCTGCATCCCCAGCTCTCCATCCCCTCTGCATCCATCCCCACAGCTCCCCATCCCCTCTGCATCCCCAGCTCCCCATCCCCTCTGCATCCCCAGCTCCCCATCCCCTCTGCATCCCCACAGCTTCCCATCCCCTCTGCATCCATCCCCACAGCTCCCCATCCCCTCTGCATCCATCCCCACAGCTCCCCATCCCCTCTGCATCCATCCCCACAGCTCCCCATCCCCTCTGCATCCCCAGCTCCCCATCCCCTCTGCATCCCCAGCTCCCCATCCCCTCTGCATCCCCAGCTCCCCATCCCCTCTGCATCCATCCCCACAGCTCCCCATCCCCTCTGCATCCCCAGATCCCCATCCCCTCTGCATCCATCCCCACAGCTCCCCATCCCCTCTGCATCCATCCCCACAGCTCCCCATCCCCTCTGCATCCCCAGCTCCCCATCCCCTCTGCATCCCCAGCTCCCCATCCCCTCTGCATCCATCCCCACAGCTCCCCATCCCCTCTGCATCCCCAGCTCCCCATCCCCTCTGCATCCATCCCCACAGCTCCCGGTCCCGGTGCCTTCTCCCAGCCGGGAGGGGCTGGGGGCTGGGGGCTGGGGCAGAGCATCCCTCGGCAATCACAGCCAGGAGATAAAGCCTCATTTGCAACGTTGCCTTCAGTTGACAACTACATGTGAAACAAGATAACAGCTTGTACTAATGAAGGTGTAATTTATAAACTGCCGGGGCTCTAAGGGCGGCAGAGGAGCCCGAGAGAGGCGGGTGAGGGCTCCTGATCCCCGCCGCAGCTGTCCCAGCCCGCCCGGCTCCCTCACCGCCGCTGCTCCTGCTCTGAATTGCCTGTAACTGATCCGTTTAAGACAATCTCTGAATTTCTAATGAGGTGATTAGCTGCAGAAAGGATTTCCTTGCAGAACACTTCATTGCTGTTTTGCTCACTGTCAGGCATCAGAATAAGGACCCACACTTGCATATTAATAGCAGCATTAGGTGCTAGTGCAGCTGCTTTATCAGGGATGTTATCACTCCCCTGAAATAATTGACGTGGAAAAGCCCCATGGTTTTATTTTGCATGAAATAAAACGTTCCAATTCCCCAGGTTTTGTTTTCAAAACCTGAAGCGTTTCTATAATTTCTGGAATGCAGAATAACAACAGCACAATTTCCCTTAAATCAAAAGCTGGATCTCTTCCAAGTCATTTAACTTCCAAAAGTTTGAATTCCTTTAAAAAAAAAATTAAAAATAAAAGCGATTCAGTCTGAGCACTTCTAATGAGAATATCACAATTATACTTAGATTGCCACACGGGATTTCTCCTTACAGCAGCTTGATTCATGGGGGAAATTAACTTGTTTAAAAGTAACAGTTTTTAATAGAAATGTTCTGCTGACTTTTCTCCTTGATTCGAGCTGGAATCTGCTTTGGCACGCCAGGTCCTGAGGCTGGGATGAGCTCCCTACTCCACGCCTGCATCATTCCAGCAAGTGGATCCTGCCCACAGCCTGTTGCAGCCACACAACACATACCAAGAAGGCCACTCTAACTGTTAAAAGAAAAAAAATCAAACAGAAAAACTACTTAAAGTCTTGAAAACTTCCAAAGTCAGCACTTGAAGAAATGTGAAATGCAGTGAATTAATGAGAGAGAATGAATCATTAAAATTGCATCACCACGGCGTGTTCCTGATCGCATCTCCTGTAATGTTCTCACAGTCTGAACAATTGATTAAGAAAAACACCACTGCACACTAAAAATTGGAAATGGTTAAGAAGAAACAGGATTAGTAAAGTCTTACAGGAAAGGTCAATTATTTCTCCCAATTTATTGCTAACCTGACATCTGTAAACAAATCACTGGGGGAACTCCCTGAAGACTACACTGTGTCCAACAAGACATCCTAATTAATGAGGACACTTCATGCAAACACAAACCCGGGGAGAGAGATAAAACCCAAACCCAGCCCTGAAAAGATGCAGTGGAAATGTTTGCCCCAGAGGTTGTGGGAAATCAGTAAAGAGGGAGAAGGTTCAGGAGAGTCAGAATTTGCCGTGGAGTAAAGGCGAATAATCTTTGAAGGTATCAGAGCTAAGATGGTGAAATGAATTAAATTACTTTAGAGAGGGCCTAAAGACTGGCTTAAAAATAAGAGAGAATTGGCTTAAAAATGATCGAGGGCTGTGATCATCTCTCGTGCTCCATGGTGGCAGAGGCTGAGCCAGGATTTTCCATGAAACCAGCCAGAGCCTCGCTGACCTTCGGTGTCTCTGAAGGCCAAGCCATCGAGCTCGGAGAACTGTCCAAGGAAGTCTCTGATCCCGCTGTAGTTCCAGCCAAGCTCCCAGACCCAAAGGTGGGGTTTTTCTCCTCCCTGGCTGCCAGTTTGCAGCCATGCACCTTGGTGGCATCCCTTGCCCCAGCCAAATCTGCCAGCGGCCGGGCACGGTGCCTCCCCCAGAGCCCTTGGTGAGCAAAGCTGGATGGAGGCAGCTCATATTAAAGATTCCTCTTCATCAGCATCCCAATGATTAAATATGTATAGAGGCATCTGAGATCCATTTATTTCTTTTGTGTTGGAAATTCCTTTAAATTCCTTTTCTTGTCAGCTTTTTTTTTTTTTTTTTTTTTTTAGCTGCTTGTAATTAAGACCTTCAGACAGAGCTCAGCAGGGCTGGAAAGCAGCCATGCTCCTGTTTTATCCCACCCGTTGCAAGTGCATTCCCCTCTCTTAGTCAACCAAAAGATTCTTCTTTATTCAGCCCGGTAATGAGTTGATTTTCTTCTTTCTTAATGAACACAGTGACACTGCATTGAGTCAGTCATGTACAACTTGGTGTTTTTTCCCTCCCTTTGGAGAGCTTTCAAAATATTTATAAATTTTAAAAGGAGCAGAGAAAGAAAGAAAATAAAGTTGCATTGTGTTTATCTGGCTGGTGCTGCCCCTTCTCTCTCTCATTTGCAGAAACTGCAATTGATCCCATTGTCCGGGCTGCAATGGGGCTGCCAGGGGGGTGGCAGTGTCCCCTGTCCCCTCTGCTCATCCCTCCTGCCAACCAGCACTTCCAGGGGACAGGCAGGGCTTTATGAGGTGCAGGTAAGGACTGTCAGGCCCAGGTAAGGACTGCCAGGCACAGGTGAGGACTGTCAGAGACTCAGTGCCTGTGAGACTCAGTGCCTGTCAGGAGGAGACTGCACAGGAAGCATTTGGAGGAGAAGGAATTCCCTGCAGGTGCAGAGCAGATTTACCAGGGACTGCTGCAGGGTTCTGGGAGGGAGCAGCCTGTGGCTGAATCGAGCTCCCTGGCTGTGGATGGACTGGATGGACCTTCAGGTCTGATCCAGCTCGTCCCTCATGCCATGGGAGACTCAGCACCTGGAGCAAACCTGAACCCTCAACCCCCAGCTGGAAAGCCCAGGTCTCCAGCAGGGCTGTGGCACTGGGGCAGCGTGACCCTCACATCAGTGGGGCCCCCAGCATGGTGTCAGCGTGGGTTTCCCTCTCTGCTCACACCCATGACAAGCAGTGTCAGCCTGGGTTTCCCTCTCTGCTCACACCCATGACAAGCAGTCCCACTCCCTGTGCTCCACACTGAGAGGGCAGGGGCAGCCCGACACAGCCCATGGATCCCAGCAAACCAGGCCACCCCAAAGCCCAGCATCCTCCGCCCCTGGGTCCCGTGGGTGTCCCAGGGCTCTTGGCTCCCACCCAGCAGGGGCTTCCAGCTCCCCCCGTGCCAACCCCTGCAAAATCTGCCAGCAGAGGCATTGCTCCCTCCCACGGCCCTGCAGCGAGGAGTGACTCCCTCCAGATGGCTGTAAAGGTTAACAAGGAATTTATTCGGAGTTCCATACAAATCAGATTGTCTTTTTTATATATATTTTTTTTATAAGAGGGAACAAAACCAACCACAATTTCAAGCCCACACAGGCAGTGCAGCCTTCCAAGGTGGTTCAGTTGCCATAGACGACCGCAGGCAGCCGCGCTGTCACACCGAGCCCGTGGGGACGCTGTGAGTCAGGGCTGGGGCTGAGCCACGCTCCCATCCATCCCCCCTGGCACCCGGTGAGCTGTCAGGGCTGGGGTGAGCCACACTGGCACCCACGCCAGCCCCATCCTCATCCCCCTCCTGGGATGAGCCGAGTGCCCAGGTGCCCCCCCACAGCATTTTGGGACAGTGGTGTTTGCCCCATGTCGCCATGGCTGGAGATGGGTGGCCCAGATGGCACCTGCTGGGGCAGCTCCTTCCCAGGGTGCTGAAAAACGGTGGAGCTGGAGATTTAGGGCAGAATCTGAAATCTGATGGTGGTTTCACCATCCATCATGAAGACTCAGCTTGCAGCTGCTCTGTCCCTGTTGCTGTACTCCATCTTCCTCCAGTCCTCACAGGAAATCATCATCCTACCTACAAAACCTTGCCATGGCCAGTCAAGGCCCTCCTTGGGGTGGCCTCACCACCCCACTGGCCAACGGCTTGTCCATCGCTTCTGGGGGACCAGAACCACCAAACTCATTTGGTTTAGTCTGCAAATCACCCACATGTCCCTGGGCTCTGAGTAAAAGGGATTTTTTGTTGCCCTTCACGGCTGACTGGCAGAGCCCAGGGTCTGTGGTGCTGCAGATGATCCGGGTGGAAACTAGTGTGGATTTGGGGAAAAGGGAAATGTTTGTATGTGAAAACTCCAGGAGAAACACCCACATGCTATGAGAACCACCTGGATCCATAATGCCAGGACACGACCCCAGCAAGGACACTGGGAAGCCCCAGGGATCAGTTTGCAGGAGACCTGGGTGTGGATGGACAGCTCACCAGCAAGGACCAGCAGCTGCAGCAGCCAGATCTCTCTGGGGAATGGTGCTACAGCAGCTCTTGGGGGCTTTCCTGACACTGACAAACCATCTGCATTCCCAGGTCCCCCAGGGCTGGGACATCAATTGTAGATGTGGATGGAGTTGTTTTACCAGCCGGGTAAACTTCCCCAACATCTTTAATAAAGTAAGTTTTTGGAAGTTTCAGGTAGAATTGATGTCAGATATGGAAAGGTCACTGTGGATATTACCAGCCACAAAGAAAATGTTACACTCAAATGAGCCAACACTGTCACAAATCACAGGAGATCCCCTCTGCTCCACTCAGGTGAGACCCCCCTGCAGAGCTGCCTCCAGCTCTGGGGTGCCCAACACCAGAAGGACCTGGAGCTGCTGCAGAGAGTCCAGAGGAGGCCATGGAGGTGCTCCAGGGCTGAAGCCCCTCTGCTCTGGAGCCAGGCTGGGAGAGCTGGGGGTGCCTGGACAGGAGAAGGCTCCAGGGAGAGCTCAGAGCCCCTTCCAGGGCCTAAAGGGGCTCCAGGAGAACTGGAGAGGGACTGGGGACAAGGGATGGAGGGACAGGACACAGGGAATGGCTTCCCACTGGGATGGATGGGATATTGGGAAGGAATTGTTCTCTGGCAGGGTGGGCAGGCCCTGGCACAGCTGGGGCTGGGGCTGCCCCTGGATCCCTGGCAGTGCCCAAGGCCAGGCTGGACACTGGGGCTTGGAGCAGCCTGGGACAGTGGGAGGTGTCCCTGCCATGGCAGGCGTGGGTGGTCCTTAAGGTCCCTTCCATGGAAACCCATTTTGTGATACAGGGTGATGGGAGGCTGGCAGGTGTCAGTCATTGTCCTGCTGTGGTCCCAGCAGATGCAGCACTAAGGGTGGCTCAGAGATGCAGAACTTCCCCATTTTTAGCCCAGGTTGCTCTGCAGGCCTGGCTGAGGTGGCTGTGACATGGAGCAGTGCCATGTCCCTTGTCCCTTTACACAGACAGAAACATGGAGAGCACGGAGCCTAGACTGTGGCTTGGGGAGAGGAAGATGAAGAACACTTCTTCCTCTCCTCCCAAAGAAAAGATGATTTATCACCAGCTTCCCAGGGATTCTCCCGGACTTATAGGGGAATGGAGAGGTTTGATTCTGGTTTACAGAAGGAAAACATCCTCCCAGCTCTGCGGGGGCACGAGGCATCATCTGACATTTTAAGAGAAGTACTTCTGGTCAGATTGAATCCTGCCATTCTTGCTACACAGCCTCACTGGTCAAATAAAGCTGATCCAGAGCTACTTGGATGGAATGTGCCTCTTCAGCCCTCCCTTTTAGGTGCCAATATAGGAAACAAATGCATCCATCCCTCCCTGGACACAGCTGCTCTGCACTGTAAACCATGCGAGTCCAAGGCAGACCCTCAAAACAGCCAGTTTATGTTCACCTGGAAATCTCTAAAGCTGTTTAACAGCATCTGGATCCCATGTTTTCCATGGCTGAGCAGGGAAAAGCAGGAGGAGGAGCTGCAGTTAGCTATTATCAATAATAGGAACGAGCACACCACGTGCCACATTAGGAATGTGCCTACAAAATGTGTTCCTGGGCTGCACATTCACAACATGTGTGGCTTCTTTTTTAGCATCAATGTGCAGCAGAATCCAAAATCTGTGTGGTTTCTTCCCCTCAAGCCTGTCCTGTTACCCAAATTGCTTTGGCTTCAAACATTGGTTCCCTTGGGCGTCTGTTATTCGCAGCCTTGCCGGTGCCAACTGAACAGCTTCCAGGAGCTCTGATGTCTCTCTTTTTATTTTATTTTTTTAATACTGTGAATCACTTTATTCCATCCACCTTCTGGAGCAATTCCCTGGAGAGTACCAATTCTGACGAGCATCTGCTCAAGCAGGAAAGCCATGGCCATCCCTCCACTGGAATTTTTCACTCTTTATGGTCATTAAAGGCTCTTCAATCCCATTTACTGATGAATCTTGGGGGTAATGCATCAAAACAAGTTGTCCCTGCAGATATCTGTCACTTGGGTTGCCTGGAGCCTGTCCCCACTGCTCCCAGATGCTGATGCCCATCAGGACCATGGGCAGCCACATGGGTTCTTCTCTCCTGTCCCTTTCCATGGGTCACAGTTTTTCTGTGGGTCCACGAGTTTCCCCAAAATTTCTCCTAGACCCTATATGGAGGCTCCCTGGGACAGGAAGGGAGAGGAGAGTGAAATGAGAGCTTTTTGTTAATGCTTCCAAATTCTTTAGGATATTAAGGACAAGGAGTGACCATGAGGAATTGCAGAAGGACCTTGAAGTGAGTGACTGGCCAAGAAAGTGACAGGAGAAATGCAGTGTGGATAAATAGTGGTGCACGTGGGAGAAGCCATCCCCAACTTCAGAAATAAAATGATGGGCTGTGAGCTGACTATTAACTCTCAGGAACAAGATCTTAGGGTTATAATAGATAGTTCTCCGAAAACATCAGCTATTGCTCAGCAGAGATAAAAGAAAAAAACGCATCTTGAGTGTTAGGGATTACTCAGAGGAGAACAGAGCAAAACAGCCCCAATCACGCTGCCACTGGATGAATTCCCCGTGCTCCCACACACCGAGCACTGCACAGGTGGAAAGGGATGTAGTAAAGCTGGGAAGGCGTCAAAGAAAGGTGGGAAGGATGATTAAAAACGCTGACTGCATTGAGGAGAGGCAGTGAGGATGCAGGTGGGGAGCTCCAAGGCTTCCACCCGTGTGATGAGCCTTTCCCACCCACTGGGAGACAGCAGCGACCTCAGCTCAGCTCCTGGTGCAGCAGCTCCTTGGCAGAGGGTGATCCAAACCCACACAGGTGTTCCCCTGGCTTTGGGGTTGGTGTTTCTGCCACCCTCTCCCCTTGCAGGGAATGGATGGCCACCACGCCTGGCACTGCTGGCGCTGCGTGTCCCCCATGCTGGGCAGGCAGCGTGGGCACAGGGGAAGAGGAACTGGAGCAGTTTGGCAAAAAGCAGGCAATGGATGCCAAAATAAAATTTAAAAAAAAGGGGAGAAAGATCTAGCTTCACCTTCTGTTCTTGTGATTCTTCTGTGCAAGCAAATCTGGTGGGAGGAGGAAAAGGGAAAAAAGGCAGAAATCCAGCCCAGTGATGGAGGCAGGAATGTTGCACTGGAAGGAAAAAAAAACCACCCAAAAGATTTTGGGGCTAAAGCCATCACCCCCATTTGAAATGCCCAAGTCCAAAACCCTCTTCTAGCCCTGACTCTTGGGTCTACCAGACACTGGGGGAATATTCATCTTTCTAGAGGGGGAGGATGAGACCCAACAGCAAACAGCTCCTGGCATTTGGGATGGGGCAGCAGGGGGCTGAGAGGAGAGGGGGAGAAAGAGAGAGGGATGAGAGCGAGGGAACATTTGTGCAAAGAAGCACTAAGGAGGACAAAACCCCCCCTGAAGCCACACCTGGGGCCTTGTCCCCTGCCAGGTGTGACAGCCCTGGAGCACCACCTGGATTGCCACTGCTGGTGCCAGCACACTGAATTATCAGTGAACACAGGTTCCTTTTGCCAGGGGAGGAACAGGTACTGAGCATGAACAGGTGTATGAGGGGACAGCTGAAAGCAGAATTTTTGCAGGATTGCGCTTATCTGCTGCTGGCAGGTTGGAGCTGCCCTAAGGAAGGGCTGGGATTGCCAGGGAGCAGGAACTGGAGGCCTCCAAAGAGTCCCTCCCTTCTGCTGAGCATGACACAAGGAACAAGACACTCCTTGCCTTGACTTGTGCACAGCTAGAGAAAGCAGGTATTGGAGAGAAAAAGAGAGATGCAGGAGTGAGAGCCATGCCCCAGAACACCCCTCTGATCACCCCTCTGATGGACAGTCCCAGCTGGGCACTCTGCTGTTCCCTGCCTTTGGATAAAGCATCCCCAAGGTCCTCCTTTCCAAGCTCAGGCAGTACCAGGGTCCCTCTGCCAGGGACAGAGGAGTCCTGTGGAGCACTGGTGCCATTCCCAGCTCTGGAGGGCTGGGTAGAACACACATCTCCACTTGGTGTGCATGGGGCAGCCAGGGATATTTATTGCTGGGGCACTGTCTGGTCCCAGCACGGAGCCCACGCAGGCACGGGGCTGTGGGACAAGGGCTGCTCGCTCTGCCCTTCACAGGGGCATCTTCATCCATTCCCATTGTTCTTTCCTCAGATCCCTTCTGGAACCCCCTGGCTGCTGAAGAGGAATCACAGCTAACAAGAAATTACGGCGAAGTCACTTTGTCCATCTATAAATTATTAATTTTCATCATGTGAGGGAATAATAGACTCCTCTGCACAGAAGCCTTGCCCCATCAGACAGAGTGCCCTTACAGATGCAGGGACTTGATTCACCCTCCTTGGAGAAATTTCCAGTATTTGACCATATTTTGGAGCAGGGAAGAAATTCCCACCCATTGCTGGCTCTGTCTAACTTCCTACCAAAACAAGTTTCTCATGTGTGGAGTGAATTACCTCCCCTCGCCTCCTCCTGCCAGAGTCCTGCTCTGAAGTGGAGGAAGGTCCTGTGGGAGAAGGTGCTCCTCACTGTGCACAGTGCTGTGAGCATGCAGGGACATTTGCTGTGCTCCCCGTGTCCCCTCTGTGGCAGCAGTGCCCTGCAGGACACCCCGGGTGGCACCGAGGAGGAGCTGGGCTGCAGGGCTGCAGTGTGCATGGAGGCAGGCAGGGCCTGTGGGGCTACAGCTTCCTCTGGGGGTTCAGCTGGAAACCCCAAACTAAAATCAGGTGACTAAACCCACCCCGAGCCTGTGAAAAGCCCCCACTGCCCTCAGCCCCGGAGCAGGCTGGGCTATCAGGTCACCACTCCCAGCTCACTCACAGGATTTATGGCTTTAATCAGATCTGTGGGGTGAGCACAGGATGAGCAGCAGCTCTCTCTGGTTCATGTCTGGAGCATGGCAGGAGGGAGCAATCACAGCCCTGCTCAGTGTGAGGAGGATGAAGGAAAATCCAGGCATGCTTTTCCAAGCTGTGCTGCCCCCGGTTCACACTGCCTGTCACACCACAGGCAGGGACCCAGGATTGTCCTCACTCCCTCTCCTTTGGCAAAATTCCTTTAATTACCAGGGTCCATTCACAGAAGCATCTCATTTCACCCCTGTGTCTCTCCACACCCCCTGCCCCCCTCCCCCCCCCCCCCCCCCATTTTTTCTGTTTCTTGGGGCTTTCACAGGAATGAATATGGGATTAGGAGTGAGGCATTGTGAGCTGAACTGAACATGTTACTTAATGAACTGTATGAAATATTAAACCATGCCTGATATGAAGCATGGTGAATTCTGTAAGAAAGAATATATTACACTTGGGGAGGGCTGAAGATAATCAAATCTAATGAATGGATTTAGAATCAGGACACAGCGAGCTTAGAGGAGTTAAGTTTGGTTCATTGTGAAGCTGAATTGTGTGACGGCCGTGCAGGGCAGGTTCTGCCATCGTGTGTTTTCTCCTGTTGTGAATGACATTATTGTATTTTTCTATTTAACATAAATCTATTTTTTGGAAGGCTGCTTCCACCCAAATGGCATCAGCAGATCCCATTAATCACGGTGCTCTCAATCACTCAGAATTATTTAGAACCTCTTTTGTATGTCTCTGGCACTTTCCCCATTTATGATTAATCTTAAACTAAACCAACTAAATAAATAAAACTGCAAGGATCCAAAGAGCATCCCTGTGAAGATTTTATTTAAGCAAGACACATTGACAGCTTAGGAGGTTGGAAGTTTCTGCTCCTGGAAGTTTCAGGAGGAGGAAAGAAGCTTTTTAGTCCAAAGAGGAGGCTGAGCTTGGAAAGGAGCTGAAGCCCTGTTCTCAGTGGGACCTTCTATATTTTGGGATTTATCCCCTTGGTCCCAGCCCATTCCATTTGGTCCTGAGCCTCTTCTGCACCTACAGGAGACACCTGATGGGCCACCCCTCTGCTGTGGAGTGGCTTGTGCCAAGGATGGGGCGTGGAACAGGGGCTACTTTTGGGCTCCGCTCTGGGTTTCCTCACCAGGGCTGGAAGCCAAACTGAACCAACCTACTCAGGAAAAAAGAGATAATGCTGCTGTTATGGCGTGTCTGTACCTCTGTGTTTCTCAAGTGACAATTGCTATGGCAATGCCACCCCCTGCCACCTGTGAGGAGCCAGCTATGCCCCAGCAGAGCCATCTCTCCAGGTGCTTCTCCAGAAAAACCCAGGAAATCTCCAGCTGGACTCCTGGATGTGCAACAGCACTGCTATTTCTGCAGCCAGAGCAGTGATGGTGAAAGGTGAAGGAATTTAAAGCTGGAATGGGCTCTGCACCAGCCAGAGCCAAAATCCTACCTGGAGCCTCCTGGCAGAGACACACCTGGAGCTGGAGAGAGATGGAAAGAGTCAATTCCCAGTGTCACAGCCAGGGCATGCTGCAGTGAGCCAGACGAACACGTACAGGTTGGAGAGTCATTCCCTGATGGAAACCCCGGGGTGTTTGATGAAGCATGCCAACAGCATATATCCATACTTTAACCCCAATGCTACATCTTTGTATTAGCTGGTGATAATTTTTTGTTGCTGTTATCCATATCTTTATTTGGGGCTTACAAATATAATCCATGTGAGTCACAGCCACCAAGACTCTGAGTTTCCTGTCCCCCCAGCACGTTTCCCACCCCCTGCAGAACGTGGGGATGCTGTGTGCTCCTGAAGAGCTGCCCAAGGAGCCAGCTCAGCCCTGGCAAATAGCAGATTAAATCATGTACTCACCAGGTCTGGGGAACCAGGGCTACAACAATCATCTGTTGTAGGGCAAACCCACAAGGGTTCCTTTAAATGTGCAGCATGGGTTGGTGATCTCTGAGGAAGGGCAGCTGCTCTGTCTCCTTTCCCAGGGTGCAGCATCCCTCTGCTGCTCAGCTGGCTGTGGCTCTCACTAATAAACTAATTGATTCAGCTTGGCTGTCCAGAGGTCTGAGTAATTTCAATATTGAAGCTCAGCTGTAATTAATCAGTCAATACAGTCAACACAATCACGGGTGAGCAGGGCCAGTGGTGCTTGAGTCCCTCATCTGGGCAGAGCACAGAGAGGGACACACTGCACAGCTCTAAGGTGGAGAAAATACCCCAGAAAAGCTTGGCCATGACACCATGGACTCCTATCTACCAAAAAAACATCCACAGGACCCCAAAGAACAGAAACACCCCTGCAGCCCAACTTGAACAATGAACATGTGCTTTGTCTGAAGTGGTAATTTTAGAGTTTGGAGGCAAAATAGTTAAAAATTTAGCAATTTAATAGCACTGAAATGGGGGAAAAAGGCAAGTGCCCTTGTGGTGATCTCACCCAGGCAGACCCTGATTGCCATGTTTTCTCCTGCCAGGTGCAGGGAATTGTCCCCGGAGCATGAGGCCACCCTGAGCATCCAGGAAGGCAGGGCAGGAGCTGAACGAGTGCCTGTCACCTCTGGAATACAGCTCCTGAGCCAGGAGATGGATTTCCTGGAGCCTGGTGAAGCCCTGGGTGCTGGGCCTGTGGAACACCAGCATCACATCTTGGAGCAGCTCAGCACGGGGAGGAGGAAGGACTTTGGCCGGGAGACACAAAGGCAGCTCATAAATAGTGGAGGGCACTGTTATTACTTTTTATCTTAGAGAGTCAGACCAGCTTATGAAAGCCAGGCTGGTGCAGAATGCTAATGGGGCAGCCCTGGCAGGATGGAATTATGGTTCCAGCCCCACATGAGAGTGCACCTCCCTCCCCTGGTGTGCAGAGCTGTCTCTCTACAGCAGCTCTGCTCCTGCCCCAGAGCATGCCTGCCCACTGGGTAGAGCCTCTTCCCAGTTCCTTCCCTGGTTTTTGTTCCTCTGATAAATACCAAGGACAAGGGAGAGCCTCGAGGTGCTGGGACAGGTGGCTGGGACTCAGTGTGACACATGCTGAGTGAGAAGTGGCTTCTCCTGCCATGTGAAACCACCATGGGAATGGCCAACAGCCACAGAATGGGAACCCCTCTGTGTGTTATCTCCCCGTGGTGATTTATCTCTCTGTCTCATCAGACAGGGCAGGGGGTTTCTGGAGCCAAGGGTGGTGCCCACCATTGCAGGAGGTGGTGGTGCCTTGCCCTACTGTGGCTGGACTAACACGTGCTGCACCGAGCCTTGTGCTGGGGTACCAGCCCTGGCAATTGCCCAAAATCCCTGGCAAGGGCAATGCACTCCAGTGAATAATGCTTCTTTTCTTGCTTAGATGAAGAGGAGCAAATGCAGTAACAGAGGAAGTGCAACAGAGCAGCTGTGAGGAGGCATCAGGGAGGTTGGGAAGCAGAAAAAAGCAAACAATCAGGTGTTTGGCATGAGAATGTTCCAAAGTTCCATGAAGCAAAGGTAAAACATCAAAACATCAAAGGCTGACTTGCAAAAACCTCCCTATCACTTTGACAGTCCCCTGCAAAGCTGTGGGTAACAGCCCTCACTGTGCCTGGCACTGGAACATCAGCGCCTTGGGGGTGTTTTGCTCAGAGTCTGGGCAGCAGAACAGCAGGAAAGGGCAGCAAATGTGTTCTGACTTCAGTGCTGCTGCTGTCCCCCCACCCCCGTGCAGGATGGGGCTCAGCTCAGAGCCTTTCATCACACAGGCTGAGTTCAGATAATTCCCCAGACCTGCTTTTGACAAACCACTCTTCCAGTGTGCTATTTACAGAGGGTAGAAGGCACTATATTAGGAACCTGCAGAGAGAAAAATACTTTGTTTATCGGCACAGGAGGCACAGCTGATCCTCAGCAGCGTCACCATGGCCCTGTGCTGGCGCTGGCTGAGGTGATACTCCTGTCACTGCAGGCCCAGCCTGGCCCTGCACACTCAGAGCCACAGCACCAGCTTTCCCATGGCAGCATCTCCCCACCGGTGCAAAGCGGGGCTGTGGGTGGTGGTGGCAGGGACGAGGTCACACAGGGGTTGGCAGTGTCACCGCTGGCATTCAGGTGCCCATACCCACAGCACGGTGCTGGCTCCTGCCTGTGACAGTCCCCTCCTCACAGAGCCCTTCCCTGGCCCCAGGGACATCCCAGGCTCCTGGCACTGATGCTCTTTGCTCTCTCTCTTGGGACACAAGCTAATGCCAGCTGCAGGGACACTTGTCTGTTAGCCCAGAGGGATGGCAGGGCTGCTGTGGAAGCACCGTCACCCCCTGAGGGATTTCACCTCCTTCCTTTGTATGCATGGCACGCACAAGCCAGCAGGGCTGTTTTTCTAATTATTGGATTTTATTGGAAATCAATAAGCAAATAAGATGATTTTTTGGTCCTAATACCTCCATAGCTCTTCTTGCAGGGCCCAGGTATTACCAAGCCCACTCTGAGACTCTTCCAGCATGGTGATGGATAGTCCCTGCCTAACTGTGCTCAGGATGTTTGCTGGCACATGGGAGTGGATTAAGTAGTGAGGGGTTAACCCTGATGTGGAGATGAAGCCTGAGGTAATTATCCCCTGAGCTCTGCAGGAATTGGGGTCCTGGGTCCTCTACAAGCCCCTTTGCCTGCTCAGAAGGACTTGTAAACATCTCTCACTCTGAGAGCCGCCTCAATTGCCTCTTAATTTGAGCCCTGTCAACACAAGAGCTAAATGAAGAGTCATTTCTGTGAGAAGGAGTACTCAGAGAGCCATGGGTCCTCAGGTGGCTCATTGGTGGGGCCAGTGAGCTCTGCTGCATCCGTGGGCTGCAGCCCAGCACATCCCAGCCCCTCTCAGCACAGCTGGGGACAGGAAACAGAGGGCAAGCCCCTCTCCTCAGGGAGATGTTTTTCTAAGTATTGGAGCTACTGAAGATCAATAAGTGCACAGGGTAATTCTTCATCTGATTGTATTGGAGAACAATAACCGTACTTCAAATCTTCACAATTTGTCAGTGGAAAGAATAAAAAAAATACATATGTTAATGCTGCAAGTTTTAAAAGTCTAGCCTGTCTCTTTGCTGAAGCAGTAGAAGAAAACACTGAAATAGAAGTAATTAGGGAAGGAGGGAATCATGGGCAGCCTCAGCACAGCAAAACCCATGAGAAGGTGCTTGCCCTGCTGCTCCAGTCCTCTGGGGCTTGCTCCCACTCACCCTGGCTACCTAGAGAGTGCCAAGTCCTTGGATTGGGAACACGATTTACAAAGAGACCTTGTGGAAAGGAAAAAGAAAAAAGAAGGAAAAAAGGCTGGGCTGATTTAAAGAAACCTGGAGTGAATAAATTAGTGGGGGAGCGGAAACGAGGAGATGGAATTACATGGGAGCGTTACATAAAAGCAGCTGACGTCTGACTCCTGCAATTAATTCAAATTGGGCTGAGCCGGGGCTTTGGGGAGGAACAACTGGTGGGTGTTGGTGAAAGGCAGAATGAGCAGTGGTGCACCAAGCTGAGGGTGGTGCAGGGCTGTGCTCCCTGCTAGGCCTGGCTTTAGTGAGCAGTCATGCTGAGGGTCATGCAGGGCTGTGCTCCCTGCTAGGCCTGGCTTTAGTGAGCAATGGAGCTGAGGGTGGTGCAGGGCTGTGCTCCCTGCTAGGCCTGGCTTTAGTGAGCAATGGAGCTGAGGGTGATGCAGGGCTGTGCTCCCTGCTAGGCCTGGCTTTAGTGAGCAATGGAGCTGAGGGTGGTGCAGGGCTGTGCTCCCTGCTAGGCCTGGCTTTAGTGAGCAATGGAGCTGAGGGTGGTGCAGGGCTGTGCTCCCTGCTAGGCCTGGCTTTAGTGAGCAATGGAGCTGAGGGTGGTGCAGGGCTGTGCTCCCTGCTAGGCCTGGCTTTAGTGAGCAGTGGTGCTGGGGCTCTGTAAGGATATACCAGGGGAGCTCCTCAGTGTCAGGGGGGCTGGAAGGATAGAGAGAGGGGCACGGGCAGAACAGAAACACGGAGAGGGAGAGGTGCTTGCAGCTCTCTGTTGGCTCCTTGGCTCACAGGCAGCCTTTGCGCTGTTCCCCTGCAATCTGGAGTAGGAGAGCCTGAGGGTGACCTCAGGGTTTGACCTGGGGCTGGAAGGACCTCCTGGGTCACTGAGCCCATGCTCTGCTCTCAGGGGCATTGCCTGTGCCAGTGGCTCCTCCTGGGGAAAGGAGCCCAGCGAGCCATGGCTCTCCTGGCCAGGGCTGTGCTCCCAGGCACCACCCCTGGGACAGAGAACAGGGAGTGACCCTCAGCTGCAGCTCCTATGACCTGGAAAAGGCTGTGGGAAAGGTGGATGAGGTCACTGCACAGTGCAGCTCAGAGCCAAGGGCACTGATAAATCCCAAGGAGCCTTGTCACCTCTGAGCACCAACACCTGTGGTGGCCTCGCTCCTCCTTCACTTGGAGGCTGTGGGAAGGGGCTCAGGGGCACAGCAGGATCCTGCCATGAGCAGAAGCATTCCATGGATCTCAGGCACCCAGGGATTCCCCCACTCCAACAGGTTTGCCATGGTGACTGCTTGTTTTACAAGCACTTGATCCACAGCCACAGGATGGCTCCCACTGAACCTAACACTGCCACTCCTGCTCATTCCTGTTCCCAAAGCATCTAGTTCCATCCCAATCTCCAGTCCTTCAAGTGCTCTGACCTTTGGGTGGCCTCTGCTCTCCAGGGCAGAACCATACCCAAAACCTGCCCATTCCCTTGAGCTGGAGACAGAAACAGGCACAAGATAATTCTGAAACTGAGAAGTTTTGTGCAGGGACAGCTGAATTTGGGCTGAACTCAGAGCTTGTGAGCAGAGCCCCGTGGACTCCAGCAGCCCCTGGGCTGGTGCTCCAGCCCAGCTCTGAATTCAGGACAGCACTCCTGCCATTGGAGGAATCTTCTGCAGTCTTTGTGTTTGATAATCTGAGATCTGTGGGAGTCTGTACTTCATAATCCATATATCTTGTGACCCTCTGGAAGCCTGACAACTATTTCATGCTCGGATGGCTCCTTGCTCATCTTCGTCTGTGCAAGAGGAGCGTGTCCTGACTGGCACAGGAGTAGCTCATATTTCCATCACGTCCAGACAGTGATTAAATGTCTTCAGCCAAGCACAGGGCAACTTTAACTGGGTTTATTCTCTGGGGTCTGGGAGGGCTGGGAATGAGGCCAGAGGAAGATGCAGAAGACCCCAGGCCAGGCAGAAAGTGGAGAACAATGCTTCGAGATAGATCTGGCACCTCCAGCAAATGTCACCAGAGTCTGCTGGGAAGAACAGGCTGTGTGAAAATCAGGATTGTCCCAGGTACCCAGGGTCCCCTGGACTGGCAGGGTCCCTTATGGGTCGCCAGGCCAGAGCAAGAGGTCTCTGAACCTCTCGCACGCCTCCTCAACCTGTGATGCCTCCTGGGGGGGTTAATCAGGATGGGGAGGGAAACCGAGGCATGGCTGTATCCATTTGCTTTCCTTAAGTTATTCCTGGTCTGACTGTGCAATATAAAGCCCCCATGGCTCCACCCTGCTCCTGGCACTGTACCCTGGCAGAATTCCTGGTCCCACCATCCAGCAGCACCCCACCACGTCCTGCAGCTCTCCGGGCTCAGTGGGGCTTGGAGCAGTGCCCAGACAGGAGCCAAGGCAGGTTTGGCTCTGCAGGTACAAAGCTCTGGACACAAATAAACCTACTAATAGAAAAATGGTACAAAGGGAGCTGGGCTCTCAGGGCCAGGCTGGGAGTGAGAGCAATAAATTGGAGGATAAAGCAGTGGCTGCTGGTCAGCTCCATTTCACCCTTTCAAGCTGCAGTACAGAGGAAATGCTTTTTTTCTCAGATTTGTGCTATCATCACTAAACCCTGTGTATGTAGAGAGCGTATTTCATGTCCTCATGGGCTTTGCAGTCAATTGAATGCTTCTAAAGCTCTCCCTCCCTGCTTTCCTTGCTCTGGATGCTAAGGCACGCTCTTGCCTGGGATCGGGAGCCAGGCACGCTGCCACCAGGATGGGCATCATGAGCAGAGACCAAAGGCTTGGGAATCAAGCATTTAAAGCGAAGTTATGGCTCTGGGCCCCCTTTTACTGCTGATTTCCTGATGTTATCCAGGTATTTGTCCTTCAGGGACTGTTGGCACCCTGAGGCACTGGTATCAGAGGCACAGCCCAAGAGGAGAGAGCAGCATTGCCCCAGGATGATGGCATGGGGTACAGAGAAACCTCAGCACATCACTTGGAAGCACGCAGGAACGTTTTGGCTGTGCATGGTGTTCTGCAAACACAGCAGTGAATTGGCAGTGCAGCGCCAGCAGATAAAATAATTCAGTATTTTCACAATTTTCAAGGCAGCCCCAGCTTAGCTGGTGGGGGATCTATCAAAGGTCACAGAGAATCACAGCAACAGCCCAGCAGGAAAAATTCATTTTCCCTCCCAGTGGCAATAGCCCAAGTCTGGATTTGTGGGAGTAGGCATGAACACACCCCACATTCTGCTGCCACAACCTCAGCCCTGTGGCCCAGCTCTGGATGGATTTGCAAAGACAAAGGAAATCAAGGGAGAGGAATGCCAGGAATACACTCATACAGGAATTAAAGAAAGGCCTGGCTCTTTCTCCCACCTGCCAGCCCTGCTCTGAAATTCTCTTTATTTTGGTAGCTCAATTTTTTCCTTGCTCTCACAAGAACAGCATGGTGAAGTTCAGTCTGAGGTGCCCTCTGAGGGCTCCCATGCTCTTGGGTGTCCACAAGCAGCTGGACTCTTCTTGTAGGGAGGTCTGGTGTTGTGGGAGATGGAGATGAGACTCCAAAGCACTCACTGATCCACCTTTCTCCATCCACCTCCTCCATCCAGACCTTCCCAGCCTCTTTTCCATCCTCCACCCAGACCTTCCTGCTGTCCTCCCCAGAGGTCAGAGTTTGTCCAAGGACTTTGGTGTTGGCCATTGGCCTTGGAGGAGCTGTTTTCCCAGGAAAATGAAGCGTCACGTTGGCTCCATACATATGTCTGGTAGAACCATGAAATATTGCAGAAGATTGAGATTTATCAGTTCGGACAGATTGGCCTCTTTTGCTGGGCCTATAAAAGCTCTGAATGATGCCATCCATCACGGGCTGGACAGCAGCAGCTCTGACTGAGGACCAGGCAATTTTGCATCGCTGGGGCCAAGTGCCAATTCCTTAAGTAATCCCAGGTTTCATTACAGAGGCAGCCGGAGGAGGGCAAAGCTTTGAATTTTTTTTAAAGTCAGCTGCAGGACACTTGCAAGTTACAATGGAATTGATGGTGGATGACTCGTTAAAATTAATTATAGCCATAATTAGGAATATTCATGAAGAAAACCACAGGAAAATGATCCATGGAAGAATATTTTCGATACTAATGTTTTAAAATGCAGCAAAAATTTGCAGCTGCTTTATTAATTTAAATAATAAGCCTTGTATTTTTCCTGCACAGCTTCAGAGGGTTTCTAATGGAGGGGGCTGCTAGATGAGGCATTTCAGAGGAAATCAAATAACCTGATAAATAAATGAGCTTTCTTTTTTTTCAGGGCGTAACTGTATTCATTACAATATTCATAGAGTGTCACATTATGGGGGGAAAAGAGGCAGGAGGAGCCTGCAGGCTGCTCCTGCATCCTAAGGACAAACTTCTCCATCTAAGGAGCTGCCAGGTCCTCACCATGACCTCATCCTGCCTGTGCCTGCAGCAGGGCAGCTCCTGCAAAACGCTGCCCTCGGACACAGGGACACAGGGACACCCCCAGAGCCTCCACACCAAGAGGTACAGGAATTTTAGCTGTAGCTGGAGTTTTCATCAGTGGATTTTCAACAGAAAGAGCCCTGCTTTTCTATTCTGCACATTCCTCTACTCAACAGCCCAATTTCCTCCTGACAAAGAAATTCATTAGGAAACTTTCAAGTCGATCCCAAGCATGGCAGCGAGTTGAAATTGCTCAAATCATCTCCAGAAAACCTTCTTACAATACATCCATCTCCGTCTACCTCTGCATCCCCTGGTGACTGAGTCGAACTCATAATGACCCATGAGCCTCCTGCCTGTTTAGTCCAGCTCTGGCACTCTCCATACCTGTCACAGCACAAATATATTCTCCCAAATTTATTTCCAGGCAGTATTTCTGTCCTCAGGTTGTTTCTCTCAGCCACTCTCTTTCATGTGGTAATTGTAGGAGACTGCAAAGCTGAAGAAACCTTTCCCCAGTATTCCTGTTCCTGAGCAAAGCAGGGAGGTGGAGGAAAGGAGGGATTGGAGCAGAGCATGCACTCCACTGGAGGGTCAGCTGATGTCCTGCAGGATGTGGAGAAGCAGATCCAGCACAGCCACGAGGATGAGGAGCTGGAGCTGGCCTTGCTCATACTGTGCTCCCCAAAGGGCTGCGCTGTGGCTCATTAGCCAAAGAAAGAGCTAATTTTAGACTGGGTGGCAATTAAAAAGCATTGTTTTATCTTCCTGTGCTAAACCAGCCAGTCACCATCTTTGGGTAAACCTGCAGTTAAATGAGGGGCTGACGGGGAGTTATAATAAGGAAAGACAATGGCATCATTATTTTGGGATTTATCTTCCTGAGACAGGATTGTCCTCATTATTCAGGAGCAGTGTACCCAAAAGCCACTAATAAGGCTCCCTCCCAGCATGGAGATAAATCCCAAACCTTTCGGGGACTTTTGAATGGAAATGCTCTGTGGCATTCAAAGTGCCCTTTGATTCCAGCAGGCTCATCCCTCGTGCCAGCACTGCCAGGCCTGCTGGAGGCTAAATGGGCTTTGGGGTCTTCATGGGCAGGGAATGGGATTTTCTGGGACAAGGGGGCCTGGCTCCTACAGCACAGAGACATTTGGGTCAGCTCGGAAGGGGCTGCAAAGTCCCACCTGCACGGAACCCAGCCCCCCAGATTGCTGTGGCTGTGGTGGCCACAGCTGGGATCAAACACCTGCAGGGACCCAGATCATCTCTGTGGGACACAGAGCCTCTCAGCTTGATGCAGATCAAGGGGAATTGGCAAACTGTTTTCTAAAATGCAGCAAGGATGGGATTGGAGAGCTCCAAGCAGGGCAGAGCAGTTTCTAGGGTGCTAAAGGGACCGGTGTGCCCCGTGCTCTGCAGCGAGCCCGGGGATGGCAGCTCAGCTCCTCGGTGCTTTGTGGCACAATTAAATTGCATCCACTGAAAGAACTCCTTCCCTTCCACCATGCAGGAAACTCTGTGCATCAAAAATACCTCAGATGCTTTCTTTTTTAATGCTATAAAATAAAAGGTGAGTATAATATCCATCCATGGGTGGGAGGGGGGCATTGTTTCAATTGGTGTGCTCTCACCTTTAACATGCTCAAATGAAGAGAAATTCCTAACAAAAACCATAAGTGTTGGGATAGATTTGGAAAGGCAAATCAGCTCAGCAGCAAGATGAGAAACACGAATTTCTGGCTCTGCATTTCAAATGGCTCAGGGTGTAGGAGCAGCCTGGGGCTGGCTCCTGGTGTCCCTGCCCCAAGAGCAGCCAGCTTTTCCACGGGTCAGTAAGACCAGGGTGTAACTCAGCAGAAAGGATGGGGTGCCCACTTCCCAACCTCCTGCTGCAAACCAAATTCCCTCAACAGCACCAAAGCTGCCAAACCCCAGTGCTGTAGCACAGCCCATTTCACCCACCCAGCCTGCTGTCCACCAGAGCTGCTGGGACAGGACAGCTGGAGGAGAGCAGCCCAGAAGGGTCTTTCTAAAGTGGTCGTGAAACCATGAAACACCTTTTAATGCAGGGACTGGAGAGCTCATAAAGGGGGTGCTCTGCCCTGCCATCAGGAAGGGAAGGCAAACCCAGAGCATGCACAGGGTGGGAAATGCTGACAAATCTCTCATCAAGCTGAAGTCAGGGTCAATTTTAATATGAAAAAGACATTTACTGAGAGCTTTAGGATGACTGTTGTGACAGACCTGCAGGAGGCACACGGGGTGAGGTGGGAGACGAGCCGGAGGCTGATACTGATGAGATTATTTTCACTGCTGGAGCCTTTGTGGAGAGCAGCGCTGCCCAAGCAGCCTGATGCTGATGGAGGGATTTCTGTTGTAGTAGCTGGAGGATTTTTCTGGGCTTTGAGAGTCCAGAGTGCCACAGATTTGATGACAAAAACTCCCTCACCAGTATCCCTGCTGCTTTCTCCCACAGCAAACAGCCCTGGCACACCATGGCTGTCAGACTGCAAGTGCTGGGTGCCAGGTGCCCATGTCACAGCTCCTTTGGGCTCTGCATTACCCACATTCATTCACTAATTAGACCCCATGGTTAATTTATCCAATGCTGCCTTGGGATCTCCCCTGGAGCAGCAGAGAAGCAAAGAGCAACTATCCCCAGCCCTTGCATCCCACTGCCCAGTGCCCTGGGCTAGGCAGCACTGTGCTCTCTCCTCCAAACTGTTTATCTTAACAAACCCATTTAATGATTGCTGGTTTCTATTTCACCACTCAGGAATGAAAACCTCTTAAATAAATATTTAATGAGTGCTGTTGGGTGCAGGGCTGGTAATGGGGCTGGCAGGCCCAGGGAGCCACGCACCAGCAGATAAAACCTCCGGCAAAACGAGGACTCTTGTTTTATTGTGCCCGATGTTATAAAGATTGACTCTGCTATTAGAGCTTCCTGGAGGATTTCTCTGGGATAAAATCCCCAGCTAGCAGAATTTAATCAGTCAGGGATGAGAAATAGATTTCAGGTGGCACCAGCTTTTAAATAGGTGTAATGTTGTTTCTGCAAACACGGTGCTTGCTCTGCTAATAAAGCACCCTGCAGACACCCCCTGCCAGTCCTGACCATGCACGGTGGGCACAGAGGGCTTTGGTGCCCACCCTGAGGGGCTGTGAGTCTGCTGGTCCATCGTCCATCCCCTATGGACCTCAGGGAAGTGCTCCAGCCCAGGGCCAGCAGAGCAAATTAACAAGGAACTAATTAACAGGAGGCTGGCACTGGGTGGGTTTCAGGTACAGCAGGTTTGGACAAGAGACAAGCTTTATTTAAGGGTAAAACCCTTAAATAAAGGGTTGGGTTTGGATGGTTTGCTCCATCCTCAGCTCTGGGATTTGGAGGGGCACAGCCCCTCACCTGTCCCCACTGCCAGAGAGAGGTTTTGGGTATGGTGTGATCCCAAAAGGGAAGGGAAGGGAAGGGAAGGGAAGGGAAGGGAAGGGAAGGGAAGGGAAGGGAAGGGAAGGGAAGGGAAGGGAAGGGAAGGGAAGGGAAGGGAAGGGAAGGGAAGGGAAGGGGAGACTGAGGCTGGCAGAGCACATGGCCCCAGGCACAGCAGATGTTCCCATGGGCTGGGAAGTTGTTTACCTGCTGGCCTGTGATCACAGCACCTTTGAGCTAATAGCCCTGGCAGCCTCCTGTGAGGAGGAGAAGCTCCATCTGCCCCCAGGCCAGGCTGGGGACCCTCGTGCAGGACTGGGTGGCTCTGCAGCTCCCCTCCTCCTGACCTTCCCTCATCCCTGCCTTGACCAAGTGAAGTTCAGCTGTTACACAGTGTCAGGAGATTAATGACATGAAATTATAATTACATTCCCCTTGCAGGCTCTGGGCAAAATGCAAAAGGTCATCCTTTCCCTTGCTGCCTGAACTTTAATAAGTTAGACCACTTACAGACACTGCCATGGTGGTTACACAGGCCCAGGCAGAGAGGATGCACAGGCACTCACCAGTTTTTCCTCTTCTGAGGGACTGGTTTGACTGGGGACAGCCAGAGCCACGCTGAGCTGTCAGAGCCAGGCTTTGCTGGAGGTCTCAGCACCCCTGGCACAGAGAGGCCAGACAAGTCATCCATTCCCAAAACTGAGGGCCTGCAGGTCTTTTGGGGAGGTGCCACAGTAGCTTTCCCATCTCCCAGCCTGGAAACTGTGATGACTTCAGGAGCAGCAATGCCTGGCTGGGTGTGGGTGCCTGGTAGCACAGGAGAGCCCAGAACCACACAGAACATGGGACTGTGCAGCTCAAGGCCTCTGGGGAGGCTTTCCCCACTCCTCCAGCCTCTCAAAGTGAATCCCTGATGATAACTGCACTGCTAAAAGCCTTTAGGTACCTTTCAAAGACATGTGTGAGCAAACACTGTGGCTGCTGACACGTGTTCTGGGATGAGCTGCAGCACTGACCACCTGAGGCAGATTTGCTGCCAGGTTGCCTTGAGCCAGCACTGGAAGTTGCTTCAGGGACACCTGTGAGACCTGAAACTGATGACAGGGACCAGGACAAGCCATGGGGCTGGGTGTGCAGGGCAGACTGCAGGGCTGGCTCCCTCAAGGCCGATTCAGCCCCCCTCATAAGGTGAGAAGCCAATTTCCTGCTTTTCACAGCAATTTTCAATGCCAGTGGCTGCCAGCTGCTCTACTGATTGTAAATAAATACAAGGGGAGCTTGGCCCAAAATAGAAAGCAGAGAAACCTCCCTAGCTCAATAAGCAATAATGAGCCCTTGCAGGCACAGAAGCTGTAATTTGCAGCTCCCTCTCCCCACGGGATGCAGGCTTGGCTGGGCTCTGGCTGGGGTCCATCCATCGAGGTCCAGCAGGGATGGCAGAGGGAGCCTGGCCCCAGAGCCCTCCCCTGGGCTGTCCTGCAACTCTCCCTCACAGGTTGGTCCCTTGGCATGTGGCTGAGCCCTGCCACACCCGGGGGCTCCTCCCTTGGTGCCCTGCCCTAAGCCCAGGCAAATCAATTTACAGTTCCCCACACCAGAGGTGCTCACTCAGAGCACAGCCCTTGCAGAGGCACAGCCATGATTGGTTCCATCCTAAAACACCCTAAAACCCCCCAGTCTGAGTGAAATGAGTGCCTGCCAGCACATCCCTCCTCTCTTCTCCCATTCTGCCAGGTCCTCAGAGGCCACAGTTCCTCCTGTGCCTCCTACCCATGGGGCTGCCACCAGCAGGGAGGCACCAGCAGTGTCCCACCACAGGCTCTGGAGTGACAAACACGAGCTGGGGAGCAGCTCCTTCCTCCTGGGTGACCCACAGAGCCCAGTGGAGCCACGGTGCTCCAGGCACAGCTCCACGAGAGCCCCTCAGCACCACAGTGACCCACACAGGCCACACCTGCCTGGCCTCACCCTGCTCTCAGTGCTCATCACGTCCAGGGGGTGGAACATTCTTCCATCTTCTGTGGCTCTCTGTGATCCTGACATGCTTCCAGGAGATCCTGTGGCCCCACCAGCCTGGGACCAGCGAGGTCACTGTGGCCTCTGGCCCCTCCATCCCTGGCAGCTCTGTGCGGGCCTGGCATGGGGTTTTCAGTTGTTGACTGTAGTAAATTCCTTTGAGTTTGTGGTTTGCTGTTGCTGCTCTCCTTTAATAACCTCTAATAGGTTTTTCTCCTTAAGATAAGACCTCAGTAGAAGCTGTTTGGCATTGGATCAACAGTATCAGGCATTCTCTTCTGCTGTAGGTACACTGAGATAAAGATTTCAGAGTCCTTTGAGCTATGGCGTAGACCTTTCCACAACAGTAAATGGTGATATTTCCATTCAGTAATGTATTTATATCTTCCCAGTGAGGTCAATAACAGAGTATCCCTTGAGCTGGGAAAAATGATGAGTGATGTCTAGTAATTACAGAGACCATAAGGCATCCGTGAATCTAATTTTGACATTAAAAATCACGACAAGCACCTCCATAGCCTGTTTTATTTGCTGGCTTGGACAGTGAGGTCCAGTGCTGTGCTGGGGAAGGGATGTCTGCACACAGGGCACGTTTTGGGGCTGTTGGAATCTAAAGCAATTAACTGCTCCTGCCTCTCTCGCTTTCCTGGCATTGCGCCTGACCTTGCATACGATTCATCTTCCTCATTCCTGTTGGATGTTTGCAAGTCATCCTGCTCTAAGCAGTGTGGGCTGCAATGGGGATTGGAATGTGTGCCACTGCCATCCTGGTGCTCAGCCCGAGCCCGCCGGTGCTGGGGCTGCTCATGGCAAACAGGCACCAAGAGCTCACAGTGCAGATGAATTGCATGGAACAACTCTCCAATGAGGTGCATTTTGCATTTCAAACACCATCACTCCAAATGCCCAGCTGTCTGTGCCAGAGGGATGAATGAATTTTTTCCAAAGGGAAAAAAATAAATTCATTCCCATTTCATAGAAATACCCTTGTTCATATTTCTATTTTAGAAATTCAACACTTTTCCACCACAGTGAGACCTTCCCAAGACAGGCTTTCCAAAGGCAGGGTGGAGGAAGCCAGCAGGAGCTCCAGTAGCTCCTGGAAGCCAGGCTACTCCATTTATGCCACTTGTTTGGAAATCTAGGTTAATATACTGAGATTTTGGTAAACAAAATACAGTGCTTTTTTTTCAAAGTCATCACATATTTCCAGATTTTTGTGGTGTTTTTCATACTTCCCCCTAAGAGTCATTAGAGATGTGATGCTGCTTTTGGAATGATGCAGAATCACAGAAAATAGGGCTGGGAAGGACCTCAAGTGTTGGCCCTGCCCCCGGGTAGGGTCAGCTTCCATTAATCCCAGGAGATGTTTCTCCAAACTCTTCTTAAACACTTCTAATGATAGAAACTCCAGAGCCCTCCCCAGGCAAAACAATCCAGTGCTTAATTGTCCTTTCTCCTGTGTGGCTGGAAATCGCCTTTTCTGCAGCTGCAGCACTAATTCCCATCCTGGAGCTCTGCAGCCTGAGCAGGGAATATTCCATCATTTGGATCGTTAGGGAGAACACTGACTCGTATTAGACTGAGGATGGATTCCTGCAGAAAGTCACTCAATCCATCCTTTTATTTGACAGCCAGTTATTGATTTCTCTTGTCTGGTTTCCAGCCATGTTTTGCACCTCTCCCACAGCAGTTGTGTGGAGACCTGCTCACCAACCTTGCTAAAAGGAATGTCATGGGAAACACAGCAAATTCCTAGCAAAGCCAAGGCATCCAGCATCCTTGGTTTCTTCTCAATCCAGAATATTTAGTCTCATCACACAGAGAAATCAAATTAGCTTTTTCTTTTGGGAAGGATCTTTTTTTTAATTTTCATTTAGAAATATAATTTAGAAATTATATTTTTCTGGGACGTGAGTTTAAAACAGTCAAGTTAGAATGTTAATACCAATTCTCCAAGCCTCCTCCTTTCTCCCCTCTGTAAATACAGATTTTACCTTTGCCTCTGCCAATCTCCTGGAGCGCTGTAACAGCCCAGATGGCTTCTGCCCATTCCTTGACTAACCAAGGATGAAATTCTGGTTTTGGCCACTTCCAAAATGCTTTACTTATCTGCAACTGATCCTTATTGCCCTTCATAGTCCCTGCTGATTGCACAGCATCTCATACCCTAAGCTGCCTGGTTCCATCCCTTCCTGCTCACGCTTTGGGAATGTGACCTGGATTTCAGCTCTTGCAGAATTTCCTCCTCTCCCAAAGGTCAGTGCTGGGCTGGAGCTGAACAGACACAGCCCCTGCTACAGCTCCTGTCCTGTCTCCTCAGATTTGGATGATTCTATTTGCACACAAAAAGACTTGGTTCGCCTCTAGACTTTTGGATTTTAGGAAAAAATTCTTTCCCTAAAGGGCTGACACAGCTGCCCAGGGCAGTGGTGGAGTCCCCAGCCCTGGAGGGATTCAAAAGCTGTGTGCATGTGGCACTGGGGGACGCAGTTTGATGATGGCCTCGGCAGTGCTGGGGGCATGGTTGGACTCGATGATCCCAGAGGTTTTTACATCCTAAACATGATTAAACACAGTTGAGCAGCCTCACAATGTGAAATATTCACTCATCTCCCTCAGTTTTCCAGCAGGTCCCACATCCCCTTGTTCTCTAGAGCTTGTGGCAAGCCTGGCCATTCCTAACCCAGAGCAAAACCATCTCCCTTCTCCTCTGTTTCTTTTTCTCTCTTCTGACACCATCCCAGGCACATGAATCACTTGGCCTCAGCCAAAAGCTTCCCAACCATGCTATCAAAGAGCTCTCTTGGAGATCTCTTTGTCAGTGCTTGTCTGGCTGCTCCTTCAAAATCTCCACAAAGGTGGTCTGGCAGCACTTCCCAGTCCTACAGGGGAAAGGTTAAACCTAAAAAAGGACTGGCCAAATCCAAGAGCACAAGCCCACAGTCCTCATTTCCTCAGACTCCTCTGCCTCAGGAGTGCTGATCATGGTCCCAACACAGGATTTAGATTGTAACCTCCTTTTTCACTCCTTGCCAGGCAAAAAATGATGGAAGCAGCTCAGTTGCTGTGGTCTGTCCTCTGCCATGTCAGTCAAACCTACAAATCACTGTCAAACACTTCTCCCTCACGGGTTGGTCACATTGACACGTGCAGAAGATATTAATTCCAAGCAGCTCATCATCCATTTCAGTCAGGAGAGATCCTGACAGCGTTTGCTACGGGAGGTCCATGGCTGTGACAGGATTTTGCTGGGTGAGCTCAGGATAGGAGCCCCCAGGATGGGAGAGAGGGAGAACAGCTGAAATCCAAGGGCTTGGTGCAGCTGCACAGGGAACCCAGCACGTCCAGGGGACAGGGACAGCTGGGATGTGGCACCAGGAGAGTGTATCACAGCTGGCAACATGAGAAACAACTAAAGGACAATTGTCCTGACACTTTTTTATGGCACATATCATTCTTTTTAATAAGCATTTCTTTCATAATTGCATCTGTTCCCCAAAGGATTTACTATGGATTAGGAATCCCATGCGAACATGGGGAAGCAGACTGTGATTAATTTTGCTCAGCTTGCTCAAGGTGTGGTAGACACACAGAGGATGAACATGAAAAAAAAAGTGCAAAACAAATTAACTGGGCTGTTTTTTTTCAGCAATGAAGCTCTGAGAAGGGGGAAAGCCTTGAAAATTTCAAAGTTCCCAAGGCAGTTTGGAGAACTGTGTGGGCTTCCCAGCCTGCAGCATCCAAAACACCTGGCTGGAACAGAGCAGCCAGGTTCAAGAACACTGCTCTCTGCTTAAACCCGGCTTTTGAGCTCTGCTGGAGCTGGGCTCAGATGGGGGACACAGGAAGGAGAAATACGGGAAAGCTGAGCCCTGTCTGCAGGAAACAGCCCAGGCAGATGGTCCTGCTGCACAGTGGGGACAGTGCCCCTGGAAGGCAGGGGACAGTGAAACCCTGCTTAGCCCCAGAAGGGAGCAGAGAAAGGAGCAGGAGCAGCTCCCAGGCCCCTGTCTCTGTTGTGCAGGACCCAGGGCCACGGGAAGGAGAGGCCGGGGATGCCAGGTCCTGCCTGCCCGGCAGAGCCCGGCTCAGTCCCCGCAGGCACCTCTGCCAGCTAATCAATAAACCATTGTTCTACTCAAGCGAGAGCCA
Organism: Agelaius phoeniceus; assembly: GCF_051311805.1. Lineage (NCBI taxonomy): Eukaryota > Metazoa > Chordata > Aves > Passeriformes > Icteridae > Agelaius > Agelaius phoeniceus. Next base: position 17,878,775 of record NC_135279.1, on the reverse strand, counting down.
TTTGTCACCGACACACTGACAAATCCCCCGCTCCTCAGGAGATGGTGCCCCTGTCACCAGGAGCAGCCAGAGAGCACCAGGATTTCTGAGGTCTCATGTCCTGCTTGTGGCCTCTCCCTCCTCCTTTGGGCAGCACTCACTTCTCCCCCTCTCCTTCCCACATTTCCAGAAGAGATGCCACAGGAATATTTTAGCAGGAAACAGGGGGGATCCCCTCCTTCAAGGGGGCCCCTCTGTATAAAACCAGGTGCTGGGAGCTCTGAACCTTTGTGCAATTACCACCACGTGGAGAAGGAGCTGTGAACAGTTCTGCCACCACCACCACCACGCCGAGGTCCATGAAAGCTCAGAAATACCTCCCACCTGCCCTGCAGAATCCCCTTAGCTGGGCTGGGACACCCCCAGCTGAGCCCAGAGTATCTGTGGGCTCATGACAATGCCCAAATGACAACCTGATGGTCTTCAGTTGGGCACAGGCAGACCTCTGCTCTTTGAGGAGAAGGATGCTGGTTCCCATGGGTTCCTAATCTTTTAAAAAATGGCACAGCTTTTTCTAAAACTGCTCCAATTTTGTTTTCTGAGCACTGCTGAGGCTGTTTTATGCATCTCAGGTGTCCTCTCCTCTGAGTGGAAGACTCTGCCCTGCTTGGTATGGGATAAAGCAACACATGGAAAGCAACAAAAGGGTTAAACACAGAGCTGGAGTTCAAAAGCTATTTGATCCAAGCAAGAACATCATTTCAGGATGGGGAATTTCTCCCTCTAATAAATATATATGGCAAGGAAAAGCTGCTGCCAGTAGAATTACTCATAATGTTATAAATGAAAATGGATTTGGGGATGCTGGGTTTTTGCAGAGTGAGAAAGACTTTTAGACCATTAAACAAGAGACATTAATATTTTATTTCCATGCACACAGCACTAAACAAGGATCTCAGATCTCTTGGATCTGAATGCCCAAGAAGTGGGAACAGTGGTTGGTTTGAGCATCAGGAAAGACACAGCTTTACATTAAATAAAATTCAAGAGAATGAAGAAATAGAGAGAGACCTTCACTCCCTGGCTGTTGCATTTCACAGGGGATCATTTGTCAGTGCTCAGCTGGGAGACACCTGCAGGAGAGGCTGAAGTGGCTGGGAGATGGTGCCCGTGTTGTGTCCAAGGCACAAAAGATTGCAATTATTGCTGATTAATAACTACAGTTAATAGTAAGTGGATACTGGTTGCCCCACTGATCTTCAAGCATGGAGAACCAGTGCTCACTAGGGCTAAGAACTCAGAGACACCATCAGGCAGGTAGAAAAGACAAAAACAGAAATGAAAAACCAGGAGGAGGAGCACATTTACCCCTGGCAGGGTGGCCCTGGGCTGGGGAGGGGGGCCTGGGGACAGCAGGACAGGCACTGCTGGAAGGATGGAGTCTGCATGCAAGGTCTGTCAGCCAGGCACTGAATTGCAGCAGAAAAAGAAAAGCAATGAAAGAGCAAGGTAAACAGTTTAAATGAGCCCAGGAGGCACATCTGAGCTTCAGAGCAGGCAAGGGGACAGGCATTCCAGAGACTGCACTGCAAACACTGAGCAATAAAAACCACGTAAAAACCCTAAAAACTCCCCTGGTCCTGTGTAAGCTCCAAGTGGGAGAGCAGGGAGGAGGTGGCTGCTGGCCAAAATGCTCTGCACTGAGCTCCCACACAGCAACACCCCCAGGGGACAGCTGGACTGGCTGCTGGCAGTGCCACTGGAGGGGCAGCAGGATCAGACCAGGAGAGGGACCAGGACAGAGCTGCCACCCATGATTTGGAGCTGGAGAAATTGCTGGGGGCAGGCACAGGTGAGACTCTGCTGGTGAGCATGGTGGGGTCCAAAATTCTCCTCTTGCCCAGCAGGGCTGGCTTTGCCAGAGGCTTTGGCAACAATGGGCACCAGAGAGGCAGCAGGGAGCTGGGAGAGGCAGGAGGGGCTGGGAGAGCCAGGATGGAGCTGGAAGAGGCAGGATGGAGTTGGAAGAGGCAGGATGGAGCTGGAAGAGGGAGGATGGAGCTGGAAGAGGCAGGATGGAGCTGGAAGAGGCAGGATGGAGTTGGAAAAGGAAGGATGGATGGAGCTGGGAGAGGCAGTAGCAGGGCTGGCTCTGTGGTTGTCTCACTGTGGTGACAGCAGCCCTGGGCCAAGGCAGTGGGAGTCAGAGTGGGACTGAAGTGGTCTGGGTCCCTTCTGGCCACCACAGGAGATATGGAAAAGCCCAGGAAGGATTCAGGGTGCTTGGCTTCATGGGTAGGACCAGTCCAAGCTCCTCTGAAGCTTTTCTCCAAATTAATGCTTTCTGAACATGACCACATCGTTTAGAAAAGCACCCAATCGTCATTTTAAAATCACAGGTGAAGGGGAATCCATCAGGAGCCCTGGCAAACGGCTCCAATTGCCGATCACCCGTCCTGTTCCCCTGGATTTGTCTAACTTCACCTTTCAACCATCAGATCCTTGCACGCTAAATTGAAAAGCCCTCTGTCAACAATTTGCATCCCTTAACCTTCCCCTGGAGAGCTGCAGTCACTGCAGCGTGAGGAGTTTGCTTTAACCTTGGAACTGCCTCTGAAATGACAACACAAAGAAACTCAGCAAAACTTAAGGAGGACAAGCAGGAGATTTGGGTCTTAATGAAAAAACAAATACGAAAAACTGATGTGGAAAAAAGGCTTTCTGAAAGGAACCTTTCCTTGGACATGATGCAGACACCAACAGCTCCTGGCTGTGGTACAGAATAGGGTTCCTGACAGGGAGAATGTCCTTCCTTTCCACCCTAAAATGCTGTGGAAGGCATTAGGAAACCAGGAGGTTTCTAAAATGTTGAAAACAAGACAGGGTGTGAACCCCTGATGGAGGGGAGGCTGACACCATCCCCATGGGCCCTTCTGCCCTGGCAGAGCTGTTCAGAGGTTTGTTTCCCTCACTCCATCTCCACTTGCTAAATCAAGGCGAAACAACTCAAAGCCAAAACTCAGTTTTTGCCAGGCATTGCCTCCCCCATGAGCCTGGTCCAGGCAATGCTCCCCACCCAACCCTGGCCCTGGCACCCTGATGGGGACAGGCATTGCTGCCCCTCCACTCGCTGACCATGTGTCCCTCTGCCCTTGAAGGACCTTTTGTGGGGTTTCACCTCCTGGGGGCTGCAGATGACCCAAAGAGGTTGGGGTTGCCCCACTGCTGAGGCTCTGAGGTTGGCTGGTGGCACAGCAGGCTCCTGGGGCCAGCAGTGGCTGCAGGGGCCGGGGCACATCCCTCTGGGAATGCAGCTCTGGAGTGACAGTGCAGCACAGCCCATGCAGGGCTTCCTTTGCTGCTTTCTGCGCTGCTCAGCTGGGCCAAAGCTGGCTCTGGGTCCCTTCTGTGGTCACCACACTGGGCTGGACCCCGTGGGGAGCGGTGATGTGGTGTTGGGGCTCACTGCAGTGGTGATGTGGTATTGGGGCTCACTGGATTGATGATGTGGTGTTGGGGATCACTGCAGTGGTGATGTGGTGTTGGGGCTCACTGGTGATCCCAGCCCGTGCCCAGGGGAGCTGCTCACAACAAGGTGACCACTGAGGTCCCTGTTCTTCCTTGCTTGTCCCTTGGCACTTCCAGGAAGCTGGTGGGCTGTTTTCCAGGTAGGTCTGCCCTGCCCCTGAGTCATGTCTGCAGGCAGCCTGTGCTGCTGCATTTTGGGGATGGTTTGTGTTGTTCACCACCAGCTCCTCGTTTCCATGACGATGACTAACACAGGCTGACATCAGGACGGGCCCAGCAGGGTGGCAGCATCTGCCAGCACCCTGTGGGAGCTCCCCTCCCTCATTTGGGGTGATGCTCACCCGTGGGAGGGATGCAGCAAGTGCCACCCTGCTCCCACACTGGAACTGATCTGAAAAGATCCTAAACTACAGGAGAGCTCCCAGCCCTCTGCCATCCCAAAACACAAGTGCTGCACAGGGATCATGACTGTATTGCAAATGTTTGTACAACACCTTCCAGGCCACAGAGGCAGAGAGCACGGCAGGATGGAGCCAGACAAACGAGCACGTGCAGCTATTGGACCAGGAGGGGTTAAATGGAGCAGGAAAAGCAAAATGCTCCTGGTCCAGCTCAAGGGCAGCCCTTGCAGCACCCAGCCCTGCATGCCCAGGCAGCCCTGAGACCCCAAACAGCTGCCACAGAGCCCAGGTGGGGCTGAGAGAGAGCTCAGGTGCCAGGCAGATGAACCTGGAAGGGAGGGATTCCCTTTTGGTACCTTTATTAGGTAGGAAATGAGATTTACAATCTCCCACCCCACACAGAGCTCCCCATGCCTGGTGCCTCACTCCCTGCCAACCCTAGCATCTCCTCTTTGCCAGAAATTCTGGGATGTGAGCTCCATGTAGGCACCAGGGTGGGTGTTGGCCTCAGGCAGAGATGTCTGAAGGATGGGAAAAGAGGCACTGCCTTGGTGAAGCTGCCAGGACACCCCAAAAGCCCCTGAGCCTGTGCAGAGCTTTCTGCCAAGGCTGACATCTCAGGGGAGGTGGCTCTGGGGACCAGCAACACTCCTGTGCTGGAGGATGTGCCTCAGCTGCTGCTGGCCCTGCCAGGGGCTGGGGACAGGATGCTCAGGGCCCCTCAGGAGCTGTGCCAGGGAGGCACTGACCTGCTGGGCCAAGGCTGGGAGAGCAGCACACGGTGGCTGTCACCCAGCTGCAGCTGAGGGTGACACCCAGGCTGGTTTTACAGTGCAAGCCTTGGTGGCTGCTGTTGGGTGCAGAGGCTGGAGAGGCCCTTCCACAGGCTGAACTCCCTCCCCAGTGCTGCCAGTTCAGTCACTGTGCTGGCAAGGACCAACATTCCTGTGGAAATTGCTTAACCAGAGAGGCCAAGTGATGATGAGTGGCACTGGGGGGGACAAGGCCACACGAGCTCAGTGGCAGGTCCTGTCACAGCCCCAAGGCTCTGCCCTCATCCCTGGAGGGGATGCTCTGCCCTGGGCATTTCCAGCTGTTCCATTCAAGCCCTGCCCAGGCTGCTCGTGGGCAGGGGATGCCTGTGTGGGATGACCCCAAGCAAACCCTGGTTTGGGTTCTCTGGGGCTCCATCCTCGAGTGCCACACTGGGATTGCCTTTTGGGGGAGCTCTGTGGTGCCCTGGCTGTGCTCTCTGCTGCACTGAGTCACTGCCAGCTCGGCTGTTAATCCACCTTAGGCTGATGTGAAGGCTGGCAGTGATATTTTCCGGGGTGATTTCAGACTGTTTACTGCTCCGTGTTCCCATGGTGATTAATGCAGTGCCACTCCATGCAACAGCCCTATTAAACACCCACACACGGGGCTGTTTCCACTGGGATGAGCTCCCCACGCCCTCAGGAGCCTGTGCCCAGCTCCCTTTGCCACAGCTT